>NC_086450.1:371627550-371934217 GCF_028390025.1 Pseudophryne corroboree | reverse complement strand
TTTGAATTTATTACGACTAATTTACTAAGCTGTCGTATTCTGCATTTTCGTATTTACCGATGTCGATGTCATTCGTATTTTTTGGCAGTGTTTTACGGGAGTGAATTGTAAAACACTGCCGACTTTAACACAATGAATCTCGGCCGGATCTGTGAGATCCGTGCTGGGCTTCATTGTGCACCTTTCGTAAAAAATAAAACATTGTTAAAAATTAAAAAAAAAAATGTGTGGGGTCCCCCCTCCTAAGCCAAACCAGCCTCGGGCTCTTTGAGCCGGTCCTGGTTGGAAAAATATGGGAAAAAAAGTGACAGGGGTTCCCCCATATTTAATCAACCAGCACCGGGCTCTGCGCCTGGTCCTGGTTCCAAAAATACGGGGGACAAAAAGCGTAGGGGTCCCCCGTATTTCTGAAACCAGCACCGGGCTCCACTAGCCAGATACATAATACCACAGCCGGGGGACACTTTTATATTGGTCCCTGCGGCCCTGGCATTACATACCCAATTAGTCACCCCTGGCCGGGGTACCCTGGAGGAGTGGGAACCCCTTAAATCAAGGGGTCCCCCCCTCCAGCCACCCAAGGGCCAGTGGTGAAGCCCGAGGCTGTCCCCCCCCATCCAAGGGCGGCGGATGGGGGGCTGATAGCCTTTTTGACAAAATGTGAATATTGTTTTTAGTAGCAGTACTACAAGTCCCAGCAAGCCTCCCCGCAAGCTGGTACTTGGAGAACCACAAGTACCAGCATGCGGAGGAAAACCGGGCCCGCTGGTACCTGTAGTACTACTACTAAAAAAATACCCCAATAAAAACAGGAGACAGACACCTTGAAAGTAAAAGTTTATTACATACATCCACACCACCAAACATACATACTTACCTATGTTCACACGAGGGTCGGTCCTCTTCTCCATGTAGAATCCATGGGGTACCTGTTGGAAAAATTATACTCACATAATCCAGTGTAGATCGGTCCTCTTCTGTTCTATTTGTAATCCACGTACTTTGCAAAATAAAAAAACGGACACCCGACCACGCACTGAAAGGGGCCCCATGTTTTCACATGGGACCCCTTTCCCCGACTGCCAGGAACCCCCCCCTGACTTCTGTCTAAGAGGGTTCCTTCAGCCAATCAGGGAGCGCCACGTCGTGGCACCCTCCTGATTGGCTGTGTGCTCCTGTAGTGTCTGTCAGGCAGCACACGGCAGTGATACAATGTAGCGCCTATGCGCTCCATTTTAACCAATGGTGGGAACTTTGTGGTCAGCGGTTGACCGAAAGTAACCTCACCGCTGACCACAAAGTTCCCACCATTGGTTACAATGGAGCGCATAGATTAAATATGGGGGAACCCCTGTCACTTTTTCCCCCATATTTTTTCAACCAGGACCGGCTCAATGAGCCCGAGGCTGGTTTTGCTTAGGAGGGGGGACCCTACGCATTTTTTTCCAACAAATTTAACACTTTCCCACCCCTTCCCACTGATAAACATGCCTATCAGAACACGGTAAAAAAAAGCTGGTCTGTTTTATTTTAGCACTTTTTTACGATTTGTATTTTTTCACAGCAGTGTTTGGCTATTGCCGGCAGTGTTTGTGAATTACACTTTTTAGTAAATGACTGAGTTCTACCAAATTTCAGGCGTATTTGACCGATGGTGTATTCATTCGTAATTTTTATCTTTGAGTTCCAAAAAAAACCGAATCACTGCCGTGATTTAAGTTTAGTGAATTCCCGAGATGACACTTTGAAGAAAAAACACCATCTCGGTCAAAATCGGGACCTTAGTAAATATACCCCATTGTATTTTTTGTGTTTAATTTTTCATATACCCATTGGGGATTGAGAAATACCTGTTTGAAAGAAAATCAAGGATTAGAAGAATATCGACTAGAAAAACTTTAAGGAACGTAATATAATTCTTTATTGTTTATAATTCTTTATTGTTCCAATTCTTTACTGTTCTATTTCAATGGCGCCTGTATAGACGTAGAATTCTCCACTTTTTTCTTGTCTAAATTCTTGTATTGGGTGCAGTAACACCTTGGGGAATTTGGTCTGTTAGTGCTGCCTTGCGCACATTTCAAAGTCCAATAACCATTTTTTGTCTCTAAGGCTATAAAAGGCCTAGTTTAGTGTGGCTTACAAGTCAACCCTGTATGGATGTCCCCAATGTATCTGGGAGGTGTGTACATTTAACTGGAATGTAATGATGTGTTGAGCATATATAATAGTGTGCGGAAAATTGGGGTCCCTTGAAAGTCTTTCAGTTTCATATATACAGATGTGTCCTTATACATTTTGCATCAATATGCCACGCAGCGGGAGATGTAGTTCCCGTGTATCTCCATTAGCGGAAGTCTTTTTTTTGCCAAAAACCACGATGCGAATGAGACACACAAGCAGACTCTGCTGATTAAAATTATATGCAGCATGCATACATTATATTCTGTGTGTGACTGCGGCTGTATCTGCATACAGAAGGCTATGTTATAGTGTTTTCTAGGAAAACATGTAACGTAGCACTTCTAAGCAGATTCAGATGCATTTGTTCACAGACTATAGGCATGCTGTATATCATTTTAATCAGCAAAAATTGCTTGTACGTCCTATTCACATTGTTTTGTGAATAAGATGCATATTAATGGCGAAAGTCACAGAAAAAGATGCTTTGTGCTACCAAGTCACGCCCCTACATGGCATGACAAAAAGAGCTGTTTGACGTGCTGGGTGGCTAGATGTATGTATGTATGTATATATATATATATATTATAGTATATATCTAGCAGAGGAGAAAGACGTGGCACTCACAGCATGTTCAAAACGAGACACAAGTAGAATATGGTTAACAACGTTTCAGTGGAGACCCCACTGTCGTCAGGCTTTTATATAGTATATATCTAAAGATGTATCCCGGCACCCAAGACGCGTACGCATCACATATTGAATGAGCCTGGCAACATCTGTATATATAGAAATTGAACATATATAATATATAGAACAGGAGAAGCAAGTAACCTGATGTTGGTCCCACTGCTGCAAGGGTTTCTCTATCTGTGCAGCCACTATTGAGACGGAGAGCCTGTCCCATGAAGTCCCGTCTAGCAAGTAATTGATTCAGGGAGGAAATAGATGTGGTGCTTGGACGGGTTGCACAGTAGAGTGTAAAACTGTGTTAAGCCAGCCCAGCAGTGTACAGTCTATAGCGCAGTGCTCCCGCTGCTGTCGAGAGCGCGCGGTTCCCCTCAGCCATCTCCTGTGCATTTCAAAGCACAGAGAGCTCTGTTGAGCAGTGCTCTCTATACGGGGGTGGATTGGCCCACCAGGACACCATGACAGATTCTGATGGGCCGGTCCCCTATCCCCCTCAGCCAGGCCGATTCACACTCAGGCTGGGCTGGCTCACACTGCTTCCCTTCCAGTATTTGCGGTTCATTGTAATGCAATCCGGAAGTTAGTCTAGCAGGCACTTCCAGGTACCGCTAGCCGTGAAAAGTGGTGAAGCTGTTCTATCAACGGGGGGCCTGGAGAAAGTTAACCAGCCCAGCAGCATCCTCTCCCTGGCCCCGGCCAATAGTCTCTTCAACGGGCCCGGCCCAGATGGAGCAGCATAGCGATGGTCGGAGCCGGGTTCACTACACCCACCACCACCCTGGCTCCCGCACTCTCACTGAACTGGCCAGAGCGGCAACTGAGCACTGAAGGGCACCTGACAGAGAGGTTATTTTTAATTACATTATTTGCATTATCATGTTGGTGTAAGGGTTAGGGCATCCCCGGTTACAGTATATGGTCTGGGGACTGGACAGGAGCAGGATGTACCTAGTTCTGAGGATGCCAGCTGATCAGGTTGCACTCACAGCCAGCCCTAATGCACAGTCCTTAGGCCCTATAGCTGCCCAAAGTCTGTCCATGATGATGGGCCTATTTATGTAATGCGGTGGCTACGTATGTAATGTGGTGGCTATGTATGTAATTGGTTGCTATACGTGTAATGGGTGCTATTCAAATAATACGGTGCTATACGTGTAGTGCTGTGCTATACGTGTAATGTGGTGCTATTCATGTTATGTGGTGTTATTTGTGTAATGCAGTGCTATACATGTAGTGCGGTGCTATACGTGTAATGTGGTGCTATTCGTGCAATGTGGTGCTATTCATGTAATAATGTGGTGGCTATGGGTCTGATTCAGACCTGATCCCTAGGCTGCGTTTTCTCACAGCCTGTGATCAGATCTGAATTACGCATGTGTATGCACCGCAATCCGTAGGCACGATGGACTGCAGCAACGGGGATCGCCGTTCAGCGACGAGATGGTGCGAAATTTCCGAACACATGGGCGATCGCAATGGAGATTGACAGGAAGAGGGAATTTGTGGGTGTCAACTGACCGTTTTCAGGAAGGGCTGGAAAAACGCAGGCATGTCCAAACGTTTACAGGGAGGGTTCCTGACGTCAATTCCGGTCCCGGACAGGCTGATGTGATTGCAGTGGCTAAGTAAGTCCTGGACTGTGCAGAGACTGCACAAAATCAGTTTGTGCAGCTCTGCTACACATGCAGTTGCACACTTGCACATCAAAAATACACTCCCCCTGTAGGCGGCAATTATCTGATTGCAGGACAGCAAAAATCGCTGCCTAGCGATCAGATCTGACTTACCCCCTGAAAGTGCACATATCAGTCCTTGTATATTCAGACGTACAGCTGTACATCAGGGAAGGGCATTGTAGCAACATATGCATAAAGTCGCAGGTAAACATTAGCACAACATAAAGCAAAGGAGGCCCCAACTGAGTCTATCTCAGAATCCCCCCTCAACAGACTCCGCCCACATTAGGGCTGCTTCCATAAATTTCCCGGGCTTTTGTTCGATCCCAATCCGCCCCTGTCTCTATCTAAGCGGCTGCTGGCAGCTCCGAACATGGCTGAGGGAGTCATTGTGCAGGAGTCACCATAAAGACAGAGACAGAGCGGTCTTTGTCTAAAAAAAATAAGATAAAAAAAAATCTGAGGCTGTGTCAGAGGACTTTTGGGTGTACAATATGTTGTGTGGCTTTTGGGAGGGTGTTAGAAATGAGTGAACGTGCAGAGTTTAGGTGTAAAGATATTTTTTTTGTCCGTTTACAGAAATCTTGTGCAGAGAGTAATTCGTTTTGAGAGAATGGCTTACTTATTCTATGTTGAGAATGGTCTTGTTGCCGATGGGCCGATGGTATGAGAAGTAACTCATGTATGGCATGAGATCGACACTAATGTTTCTCACAAAAGTCAAGTCGATGTACGTGTTTCTACTTCATTCTTTTAGTATCTATCTCCTTAGGCTCAACAGGAGCAGTAGACATACTCGGTAGCGGCGCTTGGCTGCCTCAGCTTTCTTACGTTGTCTATAGACTCTCTTACGCTCGGCCTCAGACAATTTGTCTTGGTTGATTCCTCTTGACTCATTCTTTCTTATTTGCGTTTACGGTTGGCTTGAAATTAAGATATTCAGACATTTTGATAATTTTCAAAAAGCTCTCAACTATTTCACAATTTTTCACACACCTATTCAAGTTTTCTCACAAATATCATACAGATATCGATAAATCTTGCGTAGACTAAATGAATGACACCTCGCGGTACATGCTATCACATGGAGATCCTGAGTTATACTAATTTTACCGCTTATTACACTATAAAATGGAGGACATGGGTACTTCCCACTATTGCGTCATCTGACCTTGAATGTTATTTTAGTAGACTCTCTTCAACCTCTCTTCAACTCAGTTATTACATTTTTGCTTGCTGTTATAGTTTTGAAATTATTGAAGGAAGTCTGGTGAATGCTTTATTGGGACACACAGATTTTTACCAAGGGACCCAATACTGGAACGAAACTACAGACGTATTCTACATCAAAACATAAATAATAATAATTGGTCTGTCAAGGGGGGTTTCTAGTAGTGATGAGCGGGTTCGGTTTCTCGGAAACCGAACCCCCCCGAACTTCAGCCTCTTTACACGGGTCCGAGGCAGACTCGGATCTTCCCGCCTTGCTCGGTTAACCCGAGCGCGCCCGAACGTCATCATCCCGCTGTCGGATTCTCGCGAGGCTCGGATTCTATCGCGAGACTCGGATTCTATATAAGGAGCCGCGCGTCGCCGCCATTTTCACACGTGCATTGAGATTGATAGGGAGAGGACGTGGCTGGCGTCCTCTCCGTTTAGATAGAGAGTGAGACCCTTGATTTACTGGAGCATTAGGAGTACTCAGAGAGTGCAGAGTTTTGCTGATAGTTATACTAGTGACCACCAGTTTTATTTATTATTTAATATAATCCGTTCTCTGCCTGAAAAAAAACGATACACAGTCACATACCATATCTGTGCTCAGCCTCAGTGTGCTGCATGATAATATCATCTATGTATATCTGACTGTGCTGAGTGCTCACTGCTCACACAGCTTAATTGTGGGGGAGACTGGGGAGCAGTTATAGCAGGAGTACATATTTAACAGTGCACACTTTTGCTGCCAGTGTGACTGACCAGTGACCACCAGTATATTGTCTGCCTGAAAAAGTTAAACACTCGTGTGGTGTTTTTTTTTTTTATTCTATAAACGCATTCTGCTGACAGTGTCCAGCAGGTCCGTCATTCATTATATTACAGGTTGAGTATCCCATATCCAAATATTCCGAAATACGGAATATTCCGAAATACAAACTTTTTTAAGTGAGAGTGAGATAGTGAAAACTTTGTTTTTTGATCGCTCAATGTACACAAACTATGTTTAATACACAAAGTTATTAAAAAGATTGTATTAAATGACCTTCAGGCTGTGTGTATAAGGTGTATATGAAACATAAATGAATTGTGTGAATGTAGACACACTTTGTTTAATGCACAAACTTATACAAAATAATGGCTAAAATGACCTTCAGGCTGTGTGTATAAGGTGTATATGTAACATAAATGCATTCTGTGCTTAGATTTAGGTCCCTTCGCCATGATATCTCATTATGGTATGCAATTATTCCAAACTACGGAAAAATCCCATATCCAAAATACCTCTGGTCCCAAGCATTTTGGATAATACTCAACCTGTATATTATAATATATACCTGCAGTAGTGATATATATATATTTTTTATATCATTATCATCCAGTCTATACTAGCAGACGCAGTACGGTAGTCCACGGCTGTAGCTACCTCTGTGTCGGCAGTCGCTCGTCCATAATTGTATACCTACCTGTGGTGGGGTTTTTTTTTCTATCTTCTTCATACTAGTAGTTTAGGAGTCTGCAGTGCTGACAGTGTCCAGCAGGTCCGTCATTATATAATATATACCTGTCCTGCAGTAGTGATATATATATATTTCTCTGACGTCCTAGTGGATGCTGGGACTCCGTAAGGACCATGGGGAACAGCGGCTCCGCAGGAGACAGGGCACAAAATAAAAGCTTAAGGATCAGGTGGTGTGCACTGGCTCCTCCCCCTATGACCCTCCTCCAAGCCTCAGTTAGATTTTTGTGCCCGGCCGAGAAGGGTGCAATCTAGGTGGCTCTCCTGAGCTGCTTAGAATAAAAGTTTAGTTAGGTTTTTTTTTATTTTCAGTGAGTCCTGCTGGCAACAGGCTCACTGCATCGTGGGACTAAGGGGAGAAGAAACGGACTCACCTGAGTGCAGAGTGGATCGGGTTTCTTAGGCTACTGGACACTAGCTCCAGAGGGACGATCACAGGTTCAGCCTGGATGGGTCACCGGAGCCGCGCCGCCGTCCCCCTTACAGAGCCAGAAGAGACGAAGAGGTCCGGTGAAATCGGCGGCAGAAGACATCCTGTCTTCAGACTAAGGTAGCGCACAGCACCGCAGCTGTGCGCCATTGCTCTCAGCACACTTCACACTCCGGTCACTGAGGGTGCAGGGCGCTGGGGGGGGAGCGCCCTGAGACGCAATATAACAGAATACCTTAGGTGGCAAAACAGAATACATCACATATAGCTCCTGGGCTATATGGATGTATTTTAATCCCCTGCCATTTTACACAAAAAAGCGGGAGATAAGGACGTCGTGAAGGGGCGGAGCCTATCTCCTCAGCACACAAGCGCCATTTTCCCTCACAGCTCCGCTGGAAGGACGGCTCCCTGACTCTCCCCTGCAGTCCTGCTTCAGAATCAGGGTAAAAAAGAGAAGGGGGGGCACGTTTGGCAGCAAATAAATATATTAACAGCAGCTATAAGGGAGTAACACTTATATAAGGTTATCCCTGTATATATATATAGCGCTGGGTGTGTGCTGGCAGACTCTCCCTCTGTCTCTCCAAAGGGCTAAGTGGGGTCCTGTCCTCTATCAGAGCATTCCCGGTGTGTGTGCTGTGTGTCGGTACGCGTGTGTCGACATGTATGAGGAGGAAAATTATGTGGAGGCGGAGCAGTTGCCTGTGTTGGTGATGTCACCCCCTAGGGAGTCGACACCTGACTGGATGATTGTATTTAAACAATTAAGTGATAATGTCAGCAATTTGCAAAAAACTGTTGACGACATGAGACAGCCGGCAAATCAATTAGTGCCTGTCCAGGCGTCTCAGACACCGTCAGGGGCGCTAAAACGCCCGTTACCTCAGTGGGTCGACACAGACCCTGACACAGATACTGAGTCTAGTGTCGACGGTGACGAGACAAACGTAATGTCCAGTAGGGCCACACGTTACATGATCACGGCAATGAAAGAGGCATTGAACCTTTCTGACACTACAAGTACCACAAAGAAGGGTATTATGTGGGGTGAGAAAAAACTACCAATATTTTTTCCTGAGTCAGAGGAAATAAATGAGGTGTGTGAAAAAGCGTGGGTTTCCCCCGATAAAAAACAGCTAATTTCTAAAAAATTATTAGCATTATATCCTTTCCCGCCAGAGGTTAGGGCGCGTTGGGAAACACCCCCTAGGGTAGATAAGGCGCTCACCAGTGGCGTAACTAGAAATTTTTCTCCCCCAAGCCAAAAAATCCTTCGGCGCCCCCCCCCCCCCCCCCCATACACCCCGTAATTGCCTGCGGCGCGCTCTGGCAAAAAGGGTGTGTGGCTTTGTCGAAATGGGCGTGGCTTTGCGTGGAGGGCGTGGCATTGCAGGAAAAGACTACCTTATACCCCAGTTTTGCAACCTGCACGCCCAGACGTTGGCCACCACAGGAATGAAAAATAATCCTGATTCATGCCCCTTACATTATTTGCAATTTTTCCTCCTTATAGTAATGCCCAGTATACATTATTCCACATACTGCAATGGCCCTTAGACATTATTCCACACACAATCAGTGATCGCGCTGAGCCAAAAAAAAAGTGGGTCCCAGGGACCCTTCACTTTTAAAAATTGGGGTCCTACCGGTCTTTTTCTGGGTCCCATCGGAATGAAGGTTCTTATTAATTTTAATCTTGTTTGGACACTACAAAAGTGTTGCAAGATGGGGGGGATGGGGTGACAATGCTGCTGGGCTGTGTAGCATGCAGGACACCCTGCACCAGAGCTGTAACTAGACATTTTGGTGCCCTTAGGCAGAAAGTGAATTGGTGTTAGACCACTTAGACCACAAAGAACAGGTAGTGCGCGCCGTAGGCGCGCTGCAAAATTTTAGGGGTGTGGCTTCGAAGGGAAGGGGCGTGGCCACATAATAGTGTCAATTCACATTACACCACACAGTAGTGGCGCTTATACACATTGCACCAGGTAGAACCTCCTATGCACACTGATCCAGGTAGATCACGTCATACACTTTGCTCCAGGTACAGCACGTCATACACTTTGCACCAGGTACAGCACGTCATACACTTTGCACCAGGTACAGCACGTCATACACTTTGCACCAGGTACAGCACGTCATACACTTTGCACCAGGTAGAGCACGTTATCATACACATTGCCGCTAGGTAGAGCACGTTATCATACACAGTGCGCCAGGTAGAACACGTTATACACACTGCGCCAGGTAGAGCACGTTATCATACACATTGCGCCAGGTAGAGCATGTTATCATACACATTGCCGCTAGGTAGAGCAAGTTATCATACACATTGCATCAGGTAGAGCATGTTATCATACACATTGCCGCTAGGTAGAGCAAGTTATCATACACATTGCCGCTAGGTAGAGCAAGTTATCATACACATTGCGTCAGGTAGAACACGTTATTATACACATTGCGCCAGGTAGAGCACGTTATTATACACAATGCGCCTGGTAGAGCACGTTATCAGCCACATTGCGCCAGGTAGAACACGTTATTATACACAATGCGCCTGGTAAAGCACATTATCATACACATTGCGCCAGGTAGAACACGTTATTATACACAATGCGCCTGGTAGAGCACGTTATAATACACATTGCACTAGGTAGAGCACGTTATCATACACATTGCGCCAGGTAGAACACGTTATCATACACATTGCGCCAGGTAGAACACGTTATCATACACATTGCGCCAGGTAGAGCACGTTATCATACACATTGCGCCAGGTAGAACACGTTATTATACACAATGCGCCTGGTAGAGCACGTTATAATACACATTGCACTAGGTAGAACACGTTATTATACACAATGCGCCTGGTAGAGCACGTTATTATACACATTGCACTAGGTAGAGCACGTTATCATACACATTGCGCCTGGTAGAGCACATTATTATACACATTGCACCAGGTAGAGCACGTTATCATACACATTGCGCCAGGTAGAACACGTTATCATACACATTGCGCCAGGTAGAACACATTATCATACACATTGCGCCAGGTAGAATACGTTATCATACACATTGCGCCAGGTAGAGCACGTTATCATACACATTGCGCCAGGTAGAACACGTTATTATACACATTGCGCCAGGTAGAACACGTTATACACATTGCGCCAGGTAGAACACGTTATTATACACAACGCGCCTGGTAGAGCACTGAGGCACATTGCAGTAACCACTCACTTATCACCTCCAGTTGCACGAAGGGGCCGTTTGACACAAGTGGTTCCGCCCCCAGCAGCAACTCACTGACACTCACCATTTTTTCTGACAGCACAGTGCAGTGAGTGCACTGGCACAAGTAGCCAGCCTGCGCCTGTAGTAGCCGCAGCCTGGAGGAGCTCTATGTGAAATCGCAAGCAGAGGCTGTTCTCTGGCAAGAAGGAGCTCGTCCAATCGCTTCCCCTGACGGGCTGGCCACTGCTAAATATACCGATAATCAGTTCCAACTGTGTCAAAGTAGTGGAGCCCCAGGTGCAATGGGAAAGTCAGTGTCACTGCACAGTTGTACTGATATACTGGTATATTTAGCAGTGGCCAGCCCGTCAGGGGAAGCGATCGGAGGAGCTCCTTCTTGCCAGCCTCTGCTTGCGATTTCACAGATAGCTCCTTCATGCTGCGGCACCGGCTGGCTACTTGTGCCAGTGCACTCACTGCACTGTGCTGTCAGAAAAATGGTGTCAGTGAGGCCCTGACACTCTGAGCGGCCTCACATTGCACACACGGAGCTTGCAGCCCCCGGACATCCCGCATCTGCACCAGCTACTCCAGGGGAAGCGGGGCGATGCAGCACTGTCTACTGCTTACCTACAGCGGGAGCTGCGCAGCCCGGGCGGCTCCTGCTGGAAGGTAGTTGTCGGGTCTCAGTGGGGCGTTGAGCGGGTCCCGGGTAGGGGGGTGGCGGCGGGCAGATCCGGAGCTGTACTCCCAGTCGCAGAGGAGGGTGCTGGCGGCAGAGCGGCAGTGGAGCCGGATGAGCGGGGCCAGTCTGTCAGCCCTGCAGCACAGATTCATGTGCTGGCGGGGAGCAGGATTCAAAGCGGGAGATGCTGCAGGCTGTGATTGGATGGAGACTACAGGAGGTGATTGGCCGAGGAAACAGCCAGTCACCTCCTGCATTCCGCTGACAGGCTTAACACATGCAAACACATATTCAGATGAGCGCGTCCTGTGGGACCCGCTCATCTTCTAAATGTGAGTCCCGGGCGGCTGTTTCTGGGTAAAATACGCGCCATGGCGCGTTTTTGCGATCACTGACAATAATGCACATGACACAATATGCACACACCGTAATGCCCCCTACACATTATGCCACACACCGTAATGCCCCCGACACATTATGCCACACACCGTAATGCCCCCGACACATTATGCCACACACCGTAATGCCTGTGACACATTATGACAGGAATCGCAATGCCCGTTATACATTATGCTACACACTGCAATGCCCCTGATACATTATAGCACACACAATGTCTGTGACACAGTATGACACACACCACAATGATCCTGAGACATTATACCACATACCACAATGCCCGTGATATAGTATACAACACACCGTAATGCCTGATACATTATGACACACACCGCAATGTCCGTGATACATTATGCCACACACCGTAATGCCCATTACACATTAAGTTCTACAGTAAGGCTTCCAATTACTTTTAAATTACCTCCTCGTTGCCAGGGGTTTCATGCTCTTGGTTCCATGCACGGTGCCAGGGGTTTTCATGCTCAGGGTGTCATGCTCGTTGCCAGGGGTTTCATGCACTGGGTGTCCTGCTCGTTGCTAGGGGGTAGTGCTTGTTGCTAGGGCCGTGCTCCCAGTGCCACATATGCTCCCAGTGCCAGATATTCCCCCACAGTGCCAGGTATATGCACCCAGTGCCAGATATTCCCCCACAGTGCCAGGTATATGCACCCAGTGCCAGATATTCCCCCACAGTGCCAGGTATATGCCCCCCCCCAGTGCCAGATATTCCCCCACAGTGCCTGCTTCCCCCCCAGTGCCAGATATTCCCCCCCAGTGCCCGGTATATGCCCCCAGTGCCAGATATCCCCCCCCTTCAGTGCCAGGTATATGCCCCCAGTGCCAGGTATATGACCCCCCAGTGCCAGATATTCCCCCCCCCCCCCCAGTGCCAGGTATATGCCCCCAGTGCCAGATATTCCCCCACAGTGCCAGGCATATGCCCCCAGTGCCAGATATTCCCTCCCAGTGCCTGCTTCCCCCCCAGTGCCAGGTATATGCCCCCCCAGTCACGGGTATATGCCCCCAGTGCCGGGTATATGCCCCCCCAGTGCCAGGTATATTCCCCCAGTGCCAGGTATATGCCTCCCCAGTGCCAGGTATATGCCCCCAGTGCCAGGTATATGCCCCCCCAGTGCCAGATATTCTCCCAGTGCCAGATATTCCCCCCCAGTGCCAGGTATATGCCCCCAGTGCCAGGTATATGCCCCCAGTGCCAGGTACATGCCCCCCCAGTGCCAGTTATATGCCCCCAGTGCCAGGTATATGCCCCCAGTGCCAGATATTCCCCCCCAGTGCCTGCTTCCCCCCCAGTGCCAGGTATATGCCCCCAGTGCCAGGTATATGCCCCCCCAGTGCCAGGTATATGCCCCCAGTGCCGGGTATATGCCCCCCCAGTGCCGGGTATATGCCCCCAGTGCCAGGTACATGCCCCCAGTGCCAGATATTCCCCCCTAGTGCCTGCTTCCCCCCCAGTGCCAGGTATATGCCTCCAGTGCCGGGTATATGCCCCCCCAGTGCCAGGTATATGCCCCCAGTGCCAGGTATATGCCCCCAGTGCCAGGTACATGCCCTCAGTGCCAGGTATATGCCCCCCCAGTGCCAGGTATATGTCCCCAGTGCTGGGTATATGCCCCAGTGCCTGCTCCTCCGGCCCCCCCCCTATGTGTTGGAGGGACACGAGCGCATCGCGCGTCTCTCCTGTGTCCCTCCTGGCTCTCCCCCAGCTGTCTAATAAAGGAAGTGCCGTTCGTGAGCCAATCAGAGCTCACGAACGGCACTTGCTTCCTTAGACCGGCCGGGGGAGAGCCAGGAGGGACACAGGAGAGACGCGCGATGCGCTCGTGTCCCTCCAACACATGGGGGGGGGGGAGAACCGGGGGAGCAGGCACCGCAGCAAGGAGGGAGAGGAGATCGCAGATTGACATGCGGACGTTCGTCCGCATGTCAATCTGTTCTAAATCAGTGGCGCCCCCGCAGCCCCTCGCCCCCAAGCCACCGCGAGGACTGCGGGGGCAGTAGTTACGCCACTGGCGCTCACACGTTTATCAAAACAAGTAGCGTTACCGTCTCCTGATACGGCTACCCTCAAAGAACCAGCTGATAGAAGGCTGGAAAATATCCTAAAAAGTATATACACACATACTGGTGTTATACTGCGACCAGCAATCGCCTCAGCCTGGATGTGCAGTGCTGGAGTCGCATGGTCGGATTCCCTGACCGAGAATATTGATACCCTGGATAGGGACAATATTTTGTTAACTATAGAACATTTAAAGGATGCATTACTATATATGCGTGATGCACAGAGGGATATTTGCACCCTGGCATCAAGAGTAAGTGCTATGTCCATCTCTGCCAGAAGAGCGTTATGGACGCGACAGTGGTCAGGGGATGCGGATTCCAAACGGCACATGGAAGTATTGCCGTATAAAGGGGAGGAGTTATTTGGGGCTGGTCTATCGGACCTGGTGGCCACGGCAACGGCTGGAAAATCCACCTTTTTACCCCAGGTCACTCCACATCAGCAGAAAAAGACACCGTCTTTTCAAACTCAGTCCTTTCGTTCCCATAAGTACAAGCGAGCAAAAGGCCATTCTTTTCTGCCCCGGGGCAGAGGAAGAGGAAAAAGACTGCACCATGCAGCCGCTTCACAGGAGCAGAAGCCCTCCCCTGCTTCTGCCAAGTCTTCAGCATGACGCTGGGGCTTTACAAGCAGACTCAGATATGGTGGGGGCCCGTCTCAAGAATTTCAACGCGCAGTGGGCTCACTCGCAAGTGGATCCCTGGATTCTACAGGTAGTATCGCAGGGGTACAAACTGGAATTCGAGGCGTTTCCCCCTCGTCGTTTCCTGAAGTCTGCTTTACCAAAGTCTCCCTCCGACAGGGAGGCAGTTTTGGAAGCCATTCACAAGCTGTATTCCCAGCAGGTGATAATCAAGGTACCCCTCCTGCAACAAGGAAAGGGGTATTATTCCACGCTGTTTGTGGTACCGAAGCCGGACGGCTCGGTGAGACCAATTTTAAATCTGAAATCCTTGAACACTTACATAAAAAGGTTCAAATTCAAGATGGAGTCACTCAGAGCAGTGATAGCAAACCTGGAAGAAGGGGACTATATGGTGTCTCTGGACATCAAAGATGCTTATCTCCACGTCCCGATATACCCTTCTCACCAAGGGTACCTCAGGTTTGTAGTACAAAACTGTCATTATCAGTTTCAGACGCTGCCGTTTGGATTGTCCACGGCACCTCGGGTCTTTACCAAGGTAATGGCCGAAATGATGATTCTTCTACGAAGAAAAGGCATTTTAATTATCCCTTACTTGGACGATCTCCTGATAAGGGCAAGATCCAGGGAACAGTTAGAAGTCGGAGTAGCACTATCTTAGGTAGTGTTACGTCAGCACGGGTGGATTCTAAATATTCCAAAATCGCAGCTGATTCCAACGACACGTCTACTGTTCCTAGGAATGATTCTGGACACAGTCCAGAAGAAGGTGTTTCTCCCGGAGGAGAAGGCCAGGGAGTTATCCGAGCTAGTCAGGAACCTCCTAAAACCAGGACAGGTCTCAGTGCATCAGTGCACGAGGGTCCTGGGGAAAATGGTGGCTTCTTACGAAGCGATTCCATTCGGAAGATTCCATGCAAGAACATTTCAGTGGGATCTACTGGACAAATGGTCCGGATCGCATCTGCAGATGCATCAGCGGATAACCCTGTCGCCAAGGACAAGGGTGTCTCTCCTGTGGTGGCTGCAGAGTGCTCATCTACTAGAGGGCCGCAGATTTGGCATTCAGGATTGGATCCTGGTAACCACGGATGCCAGCCTGAGAGGCTGGGGAGCAGTCACACAGGGAAGGAATTTCCAGGGCCTGTGGTCAAGCTTGGAAACGTCTCTTCATATAAACATTCTGGAACTAAGGGCCATTTACAATGCCCTAAGTCAAGCAAAACCTCTGCTTCAGGGTCAGGCGGTGTTGATCCAATCGGACAACATCACGTCAGTCGCCCACGTAAACAGACAGGGCGGCACGAGAAGCAGGAGGGCAATGGCAGAAGCTGCAAGGATTCTTCGCTGGGCGGAAAATCATGTGATAGCACTGTCAGCAGTATTCATTCCGGGAGTGGACAACTGGGAAGCAGACTTCCTCAGCAGACACGACCTTCACCCGGGAGAGTGGGGACTTCACCCAGAAGTCTTCCACCTGATTGTAAACCGTTGGGAAAAACCAAAGGTGGACATGATGGCGTCACGTCTAAACAAAAAACTGGACAGATATTGCGCCAGGTCAAGGGACCCTCAGGCAATAGCTGTGGACGCTCTGGTAACGCCGTGGGTGTACCAGTCAGTGTATGTGTTCCCTCCTCTGCCTCTCATACCAAAAGTACTGAGAATCATAAGAAGGAGAGGAGTAAGAACTATACTCGTGGTTCCGGATTGGCCAAGACGGACTTGGTACCCGGAACTTCAAGAGATGCTCACGGACGAACCGTGGCCTCTACCTCTAAGAAAGGACCTGCTACTGCAGGGGCCTTGTCTGTTCCAGGACTTACCGCGGCTGCGTTTGACGGCATGGCGGTTGAACGCCGGATCCTGAGGGAAAAAGGCATTCCAGAAGAAGTCATCCCTACTCTGGTCAAAGCCAGGAAGGACGTAACCGCAAAACATTATCACCGCATTTGGCGTAAATATGTTGCGTGGTGTGAGGCCAAGAAGGCCCCTACAGAGGAATTTCAACTGGGTCGTTTCCTTCATTTCCTGCAAACAGGACTGTCTATGGGCCTAAAATTAGGGTCCATTAAGGTTAAAATTTCGGCCCTGTCGATTTTCTTCCAGAAAGAACTGGCTTCAGTACCTGAAGTTCAGACATTTGTAAAAGGGGTGCTGCACATACAGCCTCCTTTTGTGCCTCCAGTGGCACCTTGGGATCTCAATGTGGTGTTGAGTTTTCTAAAGTCACATTGGTTTGAACCACTTTCCACTGTGGACTTAAAATATCTCACATGGAAGGTGTCGATGCTGTTAGCCTTGGCTTCAGCCAGGCGTGTGTCAGAATTGGCGGCTTTATCATATAAAAGCCCTTACTTAATTTTTCATTCTGACAGGGCGGAATTGAGGACTCGTCCTCAATTTCTACCTAAGGTGGTTTCTGCATTTCACATGAACCAACCTATTGTGGTACCTGCGGCTACCAGGGACTTAGAGGACTCTAAGTTGCTTGACGTTGTCAGGGCCTTGAAAATATATGTTTCCAGGACGGCTGGAGTCAGAAAATCTGACTCGCTGTTTATCCTGTATGCACCCAACAAGCTGGGTGCTCCTGCTTCTAAGCAGACGATTGCTCGTTGGATTTGTAGTACAATTCAGCTTGCACATTCTGTGGCAGGATTGCCACAGCCAAAATCAGTAAAAGCCCATTCCACAAGGAAAGTGGGCTCATCTTGGGCGGCTGCCCGAGGGGTCTCGGCTTTACAACTTTGCCGAGCAGCTACTTGGTCAGGGGCAAACACGTTTGCTAAATTCTACAAATTTGATACCCTGGCTGAGGAGGACCTGGAGTTCTCTCATTCGGTGCTGCAGAGTCATCCGCACTCTCCCGCCCGTTTGGGAGCTTTGGTATAATCCCCATGGTCCTTACGGAGTCCCAGCATCCACTAGGACGTCAGAGAAAATAAGATTTTACTTACCGATAAATCTATTTCTCGTAGTCCGTAGTGGATGCTGGGCGCCCATCCCTAGTGCGGATTGTCTGCAATACTTGTATATAGTTATTGTTACAAAGATTCGGGTTATTATTGTTGTGAGCCATCTTTTCAGAGGCTCCTTTGCGTTTATCATACTGTTAACTGGGTTCAGATCACAAGTTGTACGGTGTGATTGGTGTGGCTGGTATGAGTCTTACCCGGGATTCAATATCCTTCCTTATTATGTACGCTCGTCCGGGCACAGTATCCTAACTGAGGCTTGGAGGAGGGTCATAGGGGGAGGAGCCAGTGCACACCACCTGATCCTTAAGCTTTTATTTTGTGCCCTGTCTCCTGCGGAGCCGCTATTCCCCATGGTCCTTACGGAGTCCCAGCATCCACTACGGACTACGAGAAATAGATTTATCGGTAAGTAAAATCTTATTTTTTTATATCATTATCATCCAGTCTATACTAGCAGACGCAGTACGGTAGTCCACGGCTGTAGCTACCTCTGTGTCGGCAGTCGCTCGTCCATAATTGTATACCTACCTGTGGTGGTTTTTTTTTTCTATCTTCTTCATACTAGTAGTTTAGGAGTCTGCAGTGCTGACAGTGTCCAGCAGGTCCGTCATTATATAATATATACCTGTCCTGCAGTAGTGATATATATATTTTTTTTATATCATTATCATCCAGTCTATACTAGCAGACGCAGTACGGTAGTCCACGGCTGTAGCTACCTCTGTGTTGGCAGTCGCTCGTCCATAATTGTATACCTACCTGTGGTGGGGGTTTTTTTCTATCTTCTTCATACTAGTAGTTTAGGAGTCTGCAGTGCTGACAGTGTCCAGCAGGTCCGTCATTATATAATATATACCTGTCCTGCAGTAGTGATATATATATATTTTTTATATCATTATCATCCAGTCTATACTAGCAGACGCAGTACGGTAGTCCACGGCTGTAGCTACCTCTGTGTCGGCAGTCGCTCATCCATAATTGTATACCTACCTGTGGTGGGTTTTTTTTTTCTATCTTCTTCATACTAGTAGTTTAGGAGTCTGCAGTGCTGACAGTGTCCAGCAGGTCCGTCATTATATAATATATACCTGTCCTGCAGTAGTGATATATATATATTTTTTATATCATTATCATCCAGTCTATACTAGCAGACGCAGTACGGTAGTCCACGGCTGCAGCTACCTCTGTGTCGGCAGTCGCTCATCCATAATTGTATACCTACCTGTGGTGGTTTTTTTTTTTCAATCTTCTTCATACTAGTAGTTTAGGAGTCTGCCGTGCTGACAGTGTCCAGCAGGTCCGTCATTATATAATATATACCTGTCCGGCTGCAGTAGTGATATATATATATATTTTTTATATCATTATCATCCAGTCTATACTAGCAGATGCAGTACGGTAGTCCACGGCTGTAGCTACCTCTGTGTCGGCAGTCGCTCGTCATCCATAAGTATACTAGTATCCATCCATCTCCATTGTTTACCTGAGGTGCCTTTTAGTTGGGCCTATTAAAATATGGAGAACAAAAATGTTGAGGTTCCAAAAATAGGGAAAGATCAAGATCGACTTCCACCTCGTGCTGAAGCTGCTGCCACTAGTCATGGCCGAGACGATGAAATGCCATCAACGTCATCTGCCAAAGCCGATGCCCAATGTCATAGTACAAACCATGTGAAATCCAAAACACCAAATATCAGTAAAAAAAGGACTCAAAAATCTAAAATAAAATTGTCAGAGGAGAAGCGTAAACTTGCCACTATGCCATTTACCACACGGAGTGGCAAGGAACGGCTGAGGCCCTGGCCTATGTTCATGGCTAGTGGTTCAGCTTCACATGAGGATGGAAGCACTCAGCCTCTCGCTAGAAAAATGAAAAAACTTAAGCTGGCAAAAGCACAGCAAAGAACTGTGCGTTCTTCGAAATCACAAATCCACAAGGAGAGTCCAATTGTGTCGTTTGCGATGCCTGACCTTCCCAACACTGGACGTGAAGAGCATGCGCCTTCCACCATTTGCACGCCCCCTGCAAGTGCTGGAAGGAGCACCCGCAGTCCAGTTCCTGATAGTCAGATTGAAGATGTCAGTGTTGAAGTACACCAGGATGAGGAGGATATGGGTGTTGCTGGCGCTGGGGAGGAAATTGACCAGGAGGATTCTGATGGTGAGGTGGTTTGTTTAAGTCAGGCACCCGGGGAGACACCTGTTGTCCATGGGAGGAATATGGCCATTGACATGCCTGGTGAAAATACCAAAAAAATCAGCTCTTCAGTGTGGAAGTATTTCAACAGAAATGCAGACAACATTTGTCAAGCCGTGTGTTGCCTTTGTCAAGCTGTAATAAGTAGGGGTAAGGACGTTAACCACCTCGGAACATCCTCCCTTATACGTCACCTGCAGCGCATTCATCATAAGTCAGTGACAAGTTCAAAAACTTTGGGCGACAGCGGAAGCAATCCACTGACCAGTAAATCCCTTCCTCTTGTAACCAAGCTCACGCAAACCACCCCACCAACTCCCTCAGTGTCAATTTCCTCCTTCCCCAGGAATTCCAATAGTCCTGCAGGCCATGTCACTGGCAATTCTGACGAGTCCTCTCCTGCCTGGGATTCCTCCGATGCATCCTTGCGTGTAACGCCTACTGCTGCTGGCGCTGCTGTTGTTGCTGCTGGGAGTCGATGGTCATCCCAGAGGGGAAGTCGTAAGACCACTTTTACTACTTCCACCAAGCAATTGACTGTCCAACAGTCCTTTGCGAGGAAGATGAAATATCACAGCAGTCATCCTGCTGCAAAGCGGATAACTGAGGCCTTGGCATCCTGGGCGGTGAGAAACGTGGTTCCGGTATCCATCATTACTGCAGAGCCAACTATAGACTTGTTGGAGGTACTGTGTCCCAGGTACCAAACACCATCTAGGTTCCATTTCTCTAGGCAGGCGATACCGAAAATGTACACAGACCTCAGAAAAAGACTCACCAGTGTCCTAAAAAATGCAGTTGTACCCAATGTCCACTTAACCACGGACATGTGGACAAGTGGAGCAGGGCAGACTCAGGACTATATGACTGTGACAGCCCACTGGGTAGATGTATGGACTCCCGCCGCAAGAACAGCAGCGGCGGCACCAGTAGCAGCATCTCGCAAACGCCAACTCTTTCCTAGGCAGGCTACGCTTTGTATCACCGCTTTCCAGAATACGCACACAGCTGAAAACCTCTTACGGCAACTGAGGAAGATCATCGCAGAATGGCTTACCCCAATTGGACTCTCCTGTGGATTTGTGGCATCGGACAACGCCAGCAATATTGTGTGTGCATTAAATCTGGGCAAATTCCAGCACGTCCCATGTTTTGCACATACCTTGAATTTGGTGGTGCAGAATTATTTAAAAAACGACAGGGGCGTGCAAGAGATGCTGTCGGTGGCCAGAAGAATTGCGGCACACTTTCGGCGTACAGGCACCACGTACAGAAGACTGGAGCACCACCAAAAACGCCTGAACCTGCCCTGCCATCATCTGAAGCAAGAAGTGGTAACGAGGTGGAATTCAACCCTCTATATGCTTAAGAGGTTGGAGGAGCAGCAAAAGGCCATTCAAGCCTATACAACTGAGCACGATATAGGAGGTGGAATGCACCTGTCTCAAGCGCAGTGGAGAATGATTTCAACGTTGTGCAAGGTTCTGCAACCTTTTGAACTTGCCACACGTGAAGTCAGTTCAGACACTGCCAGCCTGAGTCTGGTCATTCCCCTCATCAGGCTTTTGCAGAAGAAGCTGGAGACATTGAAGGAGGAGCTAACACAGAGCGATTCCGCTAGGCATGTGGGACTTGTGGATGGAGCCCTTAATTCGCTTAACAAGGATTCACGGGTGGTCAATCTGTTGAAATCAGAGCACTACATTTTGGCCACCGTGCTCGATCCTAGATTTAAAACCTACCTTGGATCTCTCTTTCCGGCAGACACAAGTCTGCAGGGGTTCAAAGAACTGCTGGTGAGAAAATTGTCAAGTCAAGCGGAACGCGACCTGTCAACATCTCCTCCTTCACATTCTCCTGCAACTGGGGGTGCGAGGAAAAGGCTCAGAATTCCGAGCCCACCCGCTGGCGGTGATGCAGGGCAGTCTGGAGCGACTGCTGATGCTGACATCTGGTCCGGACTGAAGGACCTGACAACGATTACGGACATGTCGTCTACTGTCACTGCATATGATTCTCTCCCCATTGAAAGAATGGTGGAGGATTATATGAGTGACCGCATCCAAGTAGGCACGTCAGACAGTCCGTACTTATACTGGCAGGAAAAAGAGGCAATTTGGAGGCCCTTGCACAAACTGGCTTTATTCTACCTAAGTTGCCCTCCCACAAGTGTGTACTCCGAAAGAGTGTTTAGTGCCGCCGCTCACCTTGTCAGCAATCGGCGTACGAGGTTACATCCAGAAAATGTGGAGAAGATGATGTTCATTAAAATTAATTATAATCAATTCCTCCGTGGAGACATTCACCAGCAGCAATTGCCTCCACAAAGTACACAGGGAGCTGAGATGGTGGATTCCAGTGGGGACGAATTGATAATCTGTGAGGAGGGGGATGTACACGGTGATATATCGGAGGATGATGATGAGGTGGACATCTTGCCTCTGTAGAGCCAGTTTGTGCAAGGAGAGATTAATTGCTTCTTTTTTGGTGGGGGTCCAAACCAACCCGTCATTTCAGTCACAGTCGTGTGGCAGACCCTGTCACTGAAATGATGGGTTGGTTAAAGTGTGCATGTCCTGTTTATACAACATAAGGGTGGGTGGGAGGGCCCAAGGACAATTCCATCTTGCACCTTTTTTTTTCTTTCATTTTTCTTTGCGTCATGTGCTGTTTGGGGAGTAGTTTTTTGAAGGGCCAGCCTGCGTGACACTGCAGTGCCACTCCTAGATGGGCCAGGTGTTTGTGTCGGCCACTAGGGTCGCTTAGCTTACTCACACAGCTACCTCATTGCGCCTCTTTTTTTTTTTTCTTTGCGTCATGTGCTGTTTGGGGAGTAGTTTTTTGAAGGGCCAGCCTGCGTGACACTGCAGTGCCATTCCTAGATGGGCCAGGTGTTTGTGTCGGCCACTAGGGTCGCTTAGCTTACTCACACAGCTACCTCATTGCGCCTCTTTTTTTTCTTCTTTGCGTCATGTGCTGTTTGGGGAGTAGTTTTTTGAAGGGCCAGCCTGCGTGACACTGCAGTGCCACTCCTAGATGGGCCAGGTGTTTGTGTCGGCCACTAGGGTCGCTTAGCTTACTCACACAGCTACCTCATTGCGCCTCTTTTTTTTCTTCTTTGCGTCATGTGCTGTTTGGGGAGTAGTTTTTGGAAGGGCCAGCCTGCGTGACACTGCAGTGCCACTCCTAGATGGGCCAGGTGTTTGTGTCGGCCACTAGGGTCGCTTAGCTTACTCACACAGCTACCTCATTGCGCCTCTTTTTTTTCTTCTTTGCGTCATGTGCTGTTTGGGAAGTAGTTTTTGGAAGGGCCAGCCTGCGTGACACTGCAGTGCCACTCCTAGATGGGCCAGGTGTTTGTGTCGGCCACTAGGGTCGCTTAGCTTACTCACACAGCTACCTCATTGCGCCTCTTTTTTTTCTTCTTTGCGTCATGTGCTGTTTGGGGAGTAGTTTTTTGAAGGGCCAGCCTGCATGACACTGCAGTGCCACTCCTAGATGGGCCAGGTGTTTGTGTCGGCCACTAGGGTCGCTTAGCTTACTCACACAGCTACCTCATTGCGCCTCTTTTTTTTCTTCTTTGCGTCATGTGCTGTTTGGGGAGTAGTTTTTGGAAGGGCCAGCCTGCGTGACACTGCAGTGCCACTCCTAGATGGGCCAGGTGTTTGTGTCGGCCACTAGGGTCGCTTAGCTTACTCACACAGCTACCTCATTGCGCCTCTTTTTTTTCTTCTTTGCGTCATGTGCTGTTTGGGGAGTAGTTTTTTGAAGGGCCAGCCTGCGTGACACTGCAGTGCCACTCCTAGATGGGCCAGGTGTTTGTGTCAGCCACTAGGGTCGCTTAGCTTACTCACACAGCTACCTCATTGCGCCTCTTTTTTTTCTTCTTTGCGTCATGTGCTGTTTGGGGGGTGTTTTTTGGAAGGGCCATCCTGCGTGACACTGCAGTGCCACTCCTAGATGGGCCAGGTGTTTGTGTCGGCCACTTGGGTCGCTTATCTTAGTCACACAGCTACCTCATTGCGCCTCTTTTTTTCTTTGCGTCATGTGCTGTTTGGGGGGTGTTTTTTGAAGGGCCATCCTGCGTGACACTGCAGTGCCACTCCTAGATGGGCCAGGTGTTTGTGTCGGCCACTTGGGTCGCTGAGCTTAGTCATCCAGCGACCTCGGTGCAAATTTTAGGACTAAAAATAATATTGTGAGGTGTGAGGTGTTCAGAATAGACTGAAAATGAGTGGAAATTATGGTTATTGAGGTTATACTTTGGGATCAAAATGACCCCCAAATTCTATGATTTATGCTGTTTTTTAGGGTTTTTTGAAAAAAAAACACCCGAATCCAAAACACACCCGAATCCGACAAAAAAAATTCGGTGAGGTTTTGCCAAAACGCGTTCGAACCCAAAACACGGCCGCGGAACCGAACCCAAAACCAAAACACAAAACCCGAAAAATTTCCGGTGCTCATCACTAGTTTCTAGGTACCCTGAAACCACCCCCTGCATATGCCACTGAACATGCCGAACTTATCTTGAACATGTACCTCTGCACACCAACTATTGTCAAACCTAGGGCTGGCTCTGCTATTATGTAGCTGCAGGCGGCTGCCTTGTTGGTCGACAGCGCATTATAATTGTGGTAATGGCAGTCACAGGTGCAAAGTGTGCAGTGGGTGATACTGCGTACCTGCTGCCACATTCTTAAGGGTACTCCATACCTGAGCGTACCTGCATACTTACAACACTGCTTCTGGGCATCTGGAAGATCCACTAGATATTTGGGAGTCTCTTTGGCATACCGGGAGAGTAGGGATGTATCTTCATACATCTAGCATCCATACTCCATATGGTGACTCCCTCCGAGTGTATTGGCGTACCGTGTTTTGATTTCAGTTTTAAATAATATTTGCATTGTAGACACAGCGAAACAACAAAGTGTTCTAGAGATCCTAACCACACAGGAATACGTTTTAAACACATACAGAACAAGGTCGCAGATGAAGCACAATGGAACTTGGTGTGAGAAAAGCAGCATCCGCTGCATCGTAGCACTTCCGTTCCTATACAGAGTCACATTCATTGCACACAGATATACAAATGTCACAAATGAAATTGATCAGTGTAATCTAGCAGAGTTGTCTGATTACTTTTAGTTGTTTTATTTGTGCGAATAAGAGGCACATTCTGAGCGAAAAAGACACGCAGCAAAGTTGATCAGGACCTGGTGACGGCAATGTTTGGCACAACTGAAGCCACAGTATATTAGGACACATCTGCACAATTGTAATTTTGAAAATACACTCAAGATGGCAGACAAGTGCTGTTTATGAATGGGTTACGTCTGTGAAGCTGCTGTAGCTTTTACAGGATAGTCAAGCACAGATTAATAGTCTTTTATTTAGTCTTTACTTATAAATATGTTACATAATCACTGTTTCTAACCAAACATATCCCCTGTGTGGAGTTTATTACATGATCTGTATATACAGTATTGAACAATTTTACTTTTATTTGGACTACAGCACAATTCACAGGCTAAGTAGTACATGTTTTGGGTCTAAGAGAACATCAACGAATACTATCCAGACAAGAAGTGACTGATGCTGATTAAGATGTAATTTGCACTCCCAAAAAAGGTGCATTTTGCTTACTATGCCGTATGTATAAGACGCGTCAGCTACTATATGCACTTGCATTACTCCCGGAGAGCACAGTAGTAAATGTATTTGGGTTACACGAGGTTTGCCCTCACAGTGGTAGAAGTAAATGATACATTTGAATTAGAAATGTGTGGCTGCCACTTTTCGTGTTTTGTGTTTTGGTTCTAATTCCACTTTCGTGTTTTGGTTTTGGCTTGGTTTTGCCAAAATCACCCTTTCGTGTTTTGGTTTTGGTTTTGGATCTGGTTGATTTTTGAAAAAAACATAAAAATAGCTAAAATCACAGAATTTCGGGGTAATTTTGCTCCTACAGTATTATTAACCTCAATAACATGCATTTCCACTCATTTCCAGTCTATTCTGAACACCTCACACCTCACAATATTGTTTTTAGGCCTAAAAGTTGCACCAAGGTGGCTGTATGACCAAGTTAAGCAACACAAGTGTGCGGCACAAACACCTAGTCCATCTAGGAGTGGCACTGCAGTTGCAGACAAGATGGCACTATTCAAAAACTAGTCCCCAAACAGCACATGATGCAAAGAAGAAAAAGAGGTGCACCGAGGCTGCTGTATGACTAAGCCAAGCGACACAAGTGTGCGGCACAAACACCTGGCCCATCTAGGAGTGGCACTGCAGTGCCAGACAGGATGGCACTTTTCAAAAACTAGGCCCCAAACAGCACCTCATGCAAAGATGTAGAAGAGGTGCAATGAGGTAGCTATATGACTAAGCCAAGTGACACAAACAATTCCCACTGGAATTATACGTCCAAATCACTTGAATTATATGTCCAAATCACTGGAATTAAATGGCAAAATCACTGGAATTATACGTCTCCAAATCACTGGAATTATACATCCAAATCACTGGAATTATACGTCCAAATCACTGGAATTAAATGGCAAAATCACTGGAATTATACGTCCAAATCACTGGAATTATACGTCCAAATCACTGGAATTAAATGGCAAAATCACTGGAATTATACGGCCAAATCACTGGAATTAAATGGCAGTACCACTGGACATATATGGAAGTGTCAGACAGGAAGGCACTTTAAAAAAAATAGTCCCCAAACGTCACATAATGCAAAGAAGAAAAAAAGGTGCACCAAGGTTGCTGTATGACTAAGCTAAGCAACACAACCACCTGGCCCATCTAGTAGTGTCATGCAGTGGCTGAATGTCGAGAGTGGGCCACAATTGTTCGGTCCACTGTCAGCATCTCCAGCACGCCCCTGTCATTTTTAAAAAAATCTGCAATTGGTGGACTTATACGGCAGTACCCCAGGACTAATACAGCAGTACCCCTAGACTCATACGGCAGTGTCAGGCAGGATGGCACTTTTCAAAAACTAGGCACCAAACAGCACCTCTTACAAAGATGTCGAAGAGGTGCAATAAGGTAACTGTATGACTAAGCCAAGCGACACAAACAATTACCACAGGAATTATACATCCAAATCACTGGAAATATACGTCCAAATCACTGGAATTAAACAACAAAATCACTGGAATTAAATGTCAAAATCACTGGAATTATACGTCCAAATCATTGGAATTAAAAGGCAAAATCTCGGTATCGCCTGCCTAGTGAAGTGGAATCTAGATGGGATTTGGTACCGGGAACACAATACCTCCATCAATTGTCTAAATCTCACTGCACTAATGGCGGATACCAGAAGCACGTCTAACACTAACATAAGTGTCAAGGACTCAGTTATGAGGGCTTCCATCATCATGTGAAGTTGAACCACTAGTCATGAACATCGGCCAGGGCCTCAGCCGTTCCTTGCCACTCCGTGTCGTAAATGGCATATTGGCAAATTTACGTTTGTCCTCAGACCGTTTAAATTTCTTTTTTTGAGTCTTTTTACTGAACTTTGGCTTTTTGGATTTTACATGCCCTCTACTATCACACTGGGCATCGGCCTTGCAGACGACGTTGATGGCATTTCATCGTCTATGTGATGGCTAGTGGCAGCAGCTGCAGCACTAGGAGGAAGTGGTTCTTGATCTTTCCCTATTTTATCCTCCAAATTTTTGTTCTCCATTATTTTTTTTGAGTTATATAACACAATATGTGGCACAGGAATGACTGATGGCTGATGGCCAGGACACTACCACTGGTCTGATGCAGCACAACACAGCAACACTGTAAGGGACTTGTTGTTGTTGTTATTATTATTATTATTATTATTATTATTATTATTATAATATGGCAGCAGTGGACATATAGCAGCAGCATATACCACTGTGACTGCCTGGTCACTGGAATGACTGATGGCCAGAACACTACCACTGGTCTGATGCAGCACAACACAGCAACACTGAACTGATGCAGCACAATACAGCAGCAACGGACATATGGCAGCAAGAGGACACAAACACTGTGACTGCCTGGTCACTGTAATGACTGATGGCTGATGCACAGAACACTACCACTAGACTGATGCAGCACAATATACCACCACTGAACTGATGCAGCACAATACACCACCACTGAACTGATGCAGCACAACACAGCAGCAATGGACTTATGGCAGCAACAGGACACAATCGCTGTGACTGGACAAATACAGCACAAGACACTACCACAGAGGACACTGAGGACGGAGACACATCCTCTCTCTACACTCTCCAATGCCAGAGTGAAAATGGCGGGGACGCGCAGCTCCTTATATGGAATCCAAACCCCGCGAGAATCCGACAGCAGGATGATGACGTTTTGCCTCGTTCTGGTTTCCGAGTCATGCGTGAAAACCCGAGCTTAGCTCGGAACCGGACTCGAATGGTGAAGTTCGGTACGGTTCGGTTCTCTGAGAACCGAACCGGCTCATCTCTAATTTGAATACCATGTATACATAATAAAGTGATAGCGCAATGAATACATAATGATTTCCATTCACCTTACTGAAAGCAGAGCAGCTTTGAAGTATGAGTACACACCACACATCCATTGCTAATCTTAAATTGGGTACACACTAGGCAATATTTTAAATGATATCACTAATTTTCACCCTTTTGAGCGACATCGTTTGTAATATCGTCCAGTGTGTACACACAATATCATTAACGATGCGAGCTCCCATGGGTCGTTAACAAGGGCTTCTGTCCTCTGTTCATGCAGGTCAAATTTGACTATGTCATTGACGATGCATGTACAGGACGGAGGCAGGATGACATCACTGAACGATATCGTTAGTGATATTGTTCAGAGTGTTTACATCGGTATTTATTTAGCATCAGAACCTTCAAGTCTTCCACCTTCCAACAGGCGCATCACATTCCTTCCTATGGTCAGCATGGAACACAACGCGTTCTTACTTACTTTAAGAATCTCCTGTCTATTAGAAGCCCAGAGAGGAGATACAGATGACAGCTGATGTGGCGGGACAGGACAATTGATGTAATTAGGCCCCGCACCTTATGGCAAAATGCTGTGCATAGCGGCTGTATGAAGTAGGGGCAGGGCTAAAACGAATCTCAATCAGTATAAGCATGGCTAAGAAAAGCATCAAAATGTTCATCAGTGTGACTGGCTAAATAATAAAGCTATGCCATACATCTGAGCTGGGATTCCCCATTTTGCCAATGCTGATCAGATGCACCGATCGGCAGACATTGATGATTGTCAATCAAACGGGGAATCTGCAAAATGCATCATGTTAAAAATCCCTGACTCGCCGATCCCGATAATTTTTGGCGAAACAAGGATTTTCAACATGTTGGATTTCCCAGATCTCCTGACCAAGGCATCGCCAGAACACGGAATTGCCTTGCTAGCTGCCTGATGTATGGGCCCCTTCAGATGTGTAATGATTGCTGTTAATGGTAATGTTTGCGGCATGATGTGTTTAGACTACTAGCTGGGCGAAGTTAAAGCAAGGGCCATTTAGATGTTTCTGCAGCAACAAAGATTGGATTGAGAAAGATTGAATCCAACTGCTTTATAACCCGTGGCAAATCATTTGGCACAGTAGAAACAAAACTGTTTAATTGTTTGGAGACATTCAGTCTAGAGAACACTTTATTTTCACATGAGAAAAAGAGATTATATTTCAAGTAGCTGCATGGTTTCACCTGCTGCTAACCTCTATGTGGAAAGAGGATTATTATATTCTCGTGGTGTTTAGACATGAATTTTGTCAACTGAAAATAATTTTCAGGGTCATAGAAATCAAAATTGGTATTTTTACATGTTCAAAAGAGGATTTAAAAAGCCCTTGTTTATTTTCCTTGTTCTCTTAGCACCTCTTCCTGCTAGTGTAAGATCACTAGACAGAGGGGAACAATCAGTTTGCTTTCTAAGCTACAGTACAGAGTATCGTTTGCAAGCTGTTTTTCTATTCTATTTTTTTTATATAATGTTTGTGTGTTAATGCTGTAACTATTGCTAGTATTATTTCTACAGCTCAGATGTCTCCTTCCAGTGACCACTGTCCTTTGCTGCATTGAGTGACAACATCCCAGACATTTCTGCAGTATGGGCAGCTGTGTCCCGGACAGTGCTAGCAAGAGGGGGTGGGCCATAGCATTGAGTGTGCTCTACCCTATCTTAAATGCCCTGCCCCCCCCCCCCCCCGAAGGCTTAATATGGCTCTGGTGGCCATTGAGGTTGGTGTTAGACAGGTTGTCACTGACAGCCTCTGATTTTGGCTTCTATTTATTTGATTCAGTTCCAATTAACACTTTCCTTGAAGCATCGCACTGACCTCAATGCTGTATTTCCCTAATACAGTATGTACTCATTAGGGTTGGATAGGAACCCTAATTGCATTGCAATGACCACATCAGGTCTACCACCAGGTAAGTTGTCCTAATACTGGCAAGAGACATGTCATCCATGTGTTTTATGCTGCTCAGTAGCAATAGACTACTGTTTATTGTGATCTAATGCTATCTGGTGACATATGTGAAGTTCTCTATACGGTTATCTAGCCTCCCACCCAGAATATAATAGTTATAACAGAATAAAATAGAAAGTAAAAAAGATAACAAAAATGTGTAAGTAAATCAAATAAAAAAGTGAAATAAGAAAACCCATTCTGTAATTTATGGATGCACTTCACAGTGGCATAACTGATTGGTGCTGTGTGTGAGGGAGTCCGGGAAGGAGGGCACAGCGTGCGCCTCTCGTGTGTCCGTCCTGACTCCCGCATACCTCCCAACTTTTCAATGCTGGCAATCGGGACCCGTGGCGGACCCTCACACGACCCAAAAAGGGGGGGTGGCCTCGGTGGGTGGGGTCGAGGCCTCCAATGGGTGGGCATGGTCACGCGGCACCGACCTGATTTTCTTCATTTTGGGGGCGTGCCCAGTGGTCCCCGAGCAGCTAAGCAGCCCCCTTCTCCCCTCTTAGCAGTGAATACATGCCATCCGCGTCCACACAGCATGTATGCAGAGCTCACTCGCTGCTTTGCGGTGCAGAGCAGCTAGTGATCAATGGCTCCCCCAACTGCTCCCCCATCCGCGGGACACTGTGACCCATGGGTGGGACAGTGTCCGAATAGCGGGACTGTCCCGCTGGAATCGGGACAGTTGGGAGGTATGCTCCTGTGTCTCCGGTGGAAGTGTGTCTGTCAAATGAAGTGCCGGTTTATGAGCCAATCAGAGCTCGCGGGCCGGCAGCCAATCAGGAGCCACAGCTACAAGTCTGTGAGCTCTGATTGGCCCATGAACTGGCGCTTCACTTAACAGAAACGACGCCGGAGACACAGGACGGACACAAGAGAGCCGCGCACTGTGCCCTCCTTCCCAGACAGCACAGCAGCGGGGAAGGGGGGTGGTGGCATATTTGGCACTGGGGCATATGTGTAGCTGGCACTGGGGGGGCATATGGGGCTCAGGAGGCATATGTGGTTCTGGCACTATGGGGGAATATTTTTGTCTGGCATTGGGGGCACATCCCTAGCAACAAGCTTTACCCCTTGGTAACAAGCACAACACCCAGCTCATGAAATCCCTGCAACAAGCATTACCCCCTAGCAACGAGCATGACACCCAGTACATGAAACCTCTGGCAACGAATATTATATTACCTCCTGGCAACGAGCTTGACACCCAGCCCATGATAGCCCTGGCAACAAGCATAACACCTAGGGCATGAAACCCCTGGCAACGAGCATGACACCCTGAGCATGAAAAGCCCTGGCACCGTGCATGGAACCAAGAGACTGAAACCCCTGGCATGGAGCATGACACTCTGAGAATGAAAACCGCTGCCACCGTGCATGGAACCAAGAGCATGAAGCCCCTGGCAACGACCAGGTAATATAAAAGTAATTAGAAGCCTTACTGTAGGGCTTAATGTGTAATGGGTATTGCGGTGTGTGGCATAATGTATCACAGACATTGCGGTATGTGTCATAATGTATCCCGGACATTGCGGTGTGTGTCATAATGTGTCACAGGCATTACAGTGTGTGGTATACTATATCACGGGCATTGTGGTATCATGTCTCAGGGGCATTGCAGTGTGTGGCAAAATGTATAACAGGCATTGAAGTGTGTGGAATAAGGTATAACAGGCATTGCGGTGTGTGTCATGTGTCACAGGCATTACGGTGTGTGATATACTATATCACGGGCATTGTGGTATGTGGTATAATGTCTCAGGGGTATTGCAGTGTGTGCCATAATGTATAATGGGAATTGCGGTGTGTGTCATAATGTGTCACAGGCATGATGGTGTGTGGTATACTGTATCACAGGCATTGTATGTGCTATAATGTCTCAGGGGCATTGCAGTGTGTAGCATAATGTATACCGGGCATTGTGATGCATGGCATAATGTGTCACAGGCATTACGGTGTGTGGCATATTGTGTAATGGGTATTATTGTGTGTGGCATAATTTCTAAGGGCCATTGCAGTATGTGGCATAATGTATACTGGGCAATACTATAAGGAGGAAAAATGACAAATAATGTAAGGGGCATGAATCAGGATTATTTATTTTCCTGTGGTGACCAACGTCTGGGCGTGCAGGTTGCAAAACTGGGATATGATGTCTATTCCTGCAATGCCACGTCCCTTTAAGCAAAGCCACACCTATTTAAGCAAGGCCACGCCCCCTTTTTGTGGGGCGCACAGATTCATCACTTTTTTAGTGGCACTCATGGGTGGGTGGCAATTATGGGGGGGGCGCCAGAGAATGTTTTGGCATGGGGGAGAAGTGATCGCAGCGGCTAAGTAAGTCCTGGGCTACTCAGAGACTGCACAAGATCTGTTTGTATAGCTCTGTACCCCAGGACTAATACAGCAGTATCCCTGGACTCATACGGCAGTGTCAGACAGGATGGCACCTCATGCAAAGATGTCGAAGAGGTGCAATGAGGTAGCTGTATGACTAAGCCAAGCAACACAAACAATTCCCACTGGAATTATATGGCAAAATCACTGGAATTAAATGGCAGTACCACTGGACATATATGGAAGTGTCAGACAAGATGGCACTTTAAAAAAATAGTCCCCAATCAGCACATCATGCCAAGACGTAAAACAGGGCAATGAGGTAGCTGTATGACTATACTAAGCGACACAAGGGTGCGGCACAAACACCTGGCCCATCTAGGGTTGGCACTGCAGTCCCACTACACTAGCATAGTTGTTATGGCCTCAGTAATCGGCTTTGCAACAGGGTATATATATATATATATATATATATACACTAGAAAAAAGGCTGCGGCACTCAGGGTCTTGTGAACAAGTCAAACTGTATTGTTACATCACAAAATAGAACACCAATGCTTCGGGGTGTCTAGCCCCGTTGTCAAGATGTGAGAGTATGTGTGTGAAGAGAAAGAAACTTACCCATATAGAGACTAGAGATGAGCGGGTTCGGTTTCTCTGAATCCGAACCCGCCAGAACTTCATGTTTTTTTTCACGGGTCCGAGCGACTCGGATCTTCCCGCCTTGCTCGGTTAACCCGAGCGCGCCCGAACGTCATCATGACGCTGTCGGATTCTCGCGAGGCTCGGATTCTATCGCGAGACTCGGATTCTATATAAGGAGCCGCGCGTCGCCGCCATTTTCACACGTGCATTGAGATTGATAGGGAGAGGACGTGGCTGGCGTCCTCTCCGTTTAGACACTTGATTTACTAATTTTGGGGAGCATTAGGAGTACTCAGTAGTGTACAGTGCAGAGTTTTGCTGATAGTGACCAGTGACCACCACTTTTATTTATAATCCGTTCTCTGCCTGAAAAAAGCGATACACAGCACACAGTGACTCAGTCACATACATACCATATCTGTGTGCACTGCTCAGGCTCAGGCCAGTGTGCTGCATCATCTATATAGTATATATATTATATATCTGTCTGACTGCTCAGCTCACACAGCTTATAATTGTGGGGGAGACTGGGGAGCACTACTGCAGTGCCAGTTATAGGTTATAGCAGGAGCCAGGAGTACATAATATTATATTAAAATTAAACAGTGCACACTTTTGCTGCAGGAGTGCCACTGCCAGTGTGACTAGTGACCAGTGACCTGACCACCAGTATATAATATTAGTAGTATACTATCTCTTTATCAACCAGTCTATATTAGCAGCAGACACAGTACAGTGCGGTAGTTCACGGCTGTGGCTACCTCTGTGTCGGCACTCGGCAGCCCGTCCATAATTGTATATACCAGTGACCTAACCGTGGTTTTTTTTTCTTTCTTTATACATACATACTAGTTACGAGTATACTATCTCTTTATCAACCAGTCTATATATTAGCAGCAGACACAGTACAGTGCGGTAGTTCACGGCTGTGGCTACCTCTGTGTCGGCACTCGGCAGCCCGTCCATAATTGTATATACCACCTAACCGTGGTTTTTTTTTCTTTCTTTATACATACATACTAGTTACGAGTATACTATCTCTTTATCAACCAGTCTATATATTAGCAGCAGACACAGTACAGTGCGGTAGTTCACGGCTGTGGCTACCTCTGTGTCGGCACTCGGCAGCCCGTCCATAATTGTATATACCACCTAACCGTGGTTTTTTTTTCTTTCTTTATACATACATACTAGTTACGAGTATACTATCTCTTTATCAACCAGTCTATATATTAGCAGCAGACACAGTACAGTGCGGTAGTTCACGGCTGTGGCTACCTCTGTGTCGGCACTCGGCAGCCCGTCCATAATTGTATATACCACCTAACCGTGGTTTTTTTTTCTTTCTTTATACATACATACTAGTTACGAGTATACTATCTCTTTATCAACCAGTCTATATATTAGCAGCAGACACAGTACAGTGCGGTAGTTCACGGCTGTGGCTACCTCTGTGTCGGCACTCGGCAGCCCGTCCATAATTGTATATACCACCTAACCGTGTTTTTTTTTTCTTTCTTTATACATACATACTAGTTACGAGTATACTATCTCTTTATCAACCAGTCTATATATTAGCAGCAGACAGAGTGTTTAGTGCCGCCGCTCACCTTGTCAGCAATCGGCGTACGAGGTTACATCCAGAAAATGTGGAGAAGATGATGTTCATTAAAATGAATTATAATCAATTCCTCCGCGGAGACATTGACCAGCAGCAATTGCCTCCACAAAGTACACAGGGAGCTGAGATGGTGGATTCCAGTGGGGACGAATTGATAATCTGTGAGGAGGGGGATGTACACGGTGATATATCGGAGGGTGAAGATGAGGTGGACATCTTGCCTCTGTAGAGCCAGTTTGTGCAAGGAGAGATTAATTGCTTCTTTTTTGGGGGGGGTCCAAACCAACCCGTCATATCAGTCACAGTCGTGTGGCAGACCCTGTCACTGAAATGATGGGTTGGTTAAAGTGTGCATGTCCTGTTTTGTTTATACAACATAAGGGTGGGTGGGAGGGCCCAAGGACAATTCCATCTTGCACCTCTTTTTTCTTTTCTTTTTCTTTGCATCATGTGCTGATTGGGGAGGGTTTTTTGGAAGGGACATCCTGCGTGACACTGCAGTGCCACTCCTAGATGGGCCCGGTGTTTGTGTCGGCCACTAGGGTCGCTAATCTTACTCACACAGTCAGCTACCTCATTGCGCCTCTTTTTTTCTTTGCGTCATGTGCTGTTTGGGGAGGGTTTTTTGGAAGGGCCATCCTGCGTGACACTGCAGTGCCACTCCTAGATGGGCCCGGTGTTTGTGTCGGCCACTAGGGTCGCTAATCTTACTCACACAGCTACCTCATTGCGCCTCTTTTTTTCTTTGCGTCATGTGCTGTTTGGGGAGGGTTTTTTGGAAGGGACATCCTGCGTGACACTGCAGTGCCACTCCTAGATGGGCCCGGTGTTTGTGTCGGCCACTAGGGTCGCTTATCTTACTCACACAGCGACCTCGGTGCAAATTTTAGGACTAAAAATAATATTGTGAGGTGTGAGGTATTCAGAATAGACTGAAAATGAGTGTAAATTATGGTTTTTGAGGTTAATAATACTTTGGGATCAAAATGACCCCCAAATTCTATGATTTAAGCTGTTTTTTAGTGTTTTTGGAAAAAAACACCCGAATCCAAAACACACCCGAATCCGACAAAAATAATTCGGTGAGGTTTTGCTAAAACGCGTTCGAACCCAAAACACGGCCGAAAAATTTCAGGCGCTCATCTCTAATAGAGACAGAGCCCGCCAAACCAGGAGAGGAAAGCCGCCTGTAGTCCCGGCGTGCGCACTGTGCGTCGCTGGACAATGACGAGTGAGTGCGCCAGAGAGAGGTCTGTGGCGGCCCGTTGCTAAGCAACGGCCGGGACGCGGAAACCGAGAACTGTGCAGCTGTGTGAATAAAGAGGAGAACAGATAAGCACCACTAAGTGAACTGTCATACGAGAGAACCCACAGAACTACTAAACAAACTGCTCTGCTGCTGAATGGGATAGAAACATTACAAATAAAGAGAGGGTAAAGAATGTGGTCACTGAATGCTGTATCACCGTGCAGGCTGCAAACCAAGCTTGCAAAGTACTATAGATGCAGACAGGAGTAGTAAGCAGAAACCCGAACTGCATGTGTGTGCTAGAGCACATAATAGCAAGAAAAAATGGAAAGCAGAGAGAAACGGTATAGAAATATCTAGTACAGGATGAGGACGTAAATACCAATATTCCTAAAGTACTGTATAAAGGCAAAACAAGCAACAAAAGAATAAACCATGTACGAATTGCACAGATTGTGCCAAAAGCAAAAAATGTACTCCGAGTAGTTCTAAGGGGATTATCAGTCCTGTATCCAGAACATCGCTAGCTGGCAGTCAATGGATACACTAATACGCAACATTTTAGGTTACCCAAAGATGCTCCATGCTATCCTTTCATTGAGGCCAGCTGGATGTATGCTGTTGAGGTTGAATATCCAGGACGCTTCTTTCCGAAGGAGCTGGCCCTCCCGATCGCCTCCCCGCAGAGATCTAGGTACATGATCTATGATAATATGCTTAAGGTCAGAGAGTCGATGTCGGGATTCTTGGAAATGCCTGGCTACAGGCTGGTCGGAGGAGTTGCCAGCGACGGCCGCCTTTATCGCTGAACGGTGTAAGGCCATACGTTCCCGTAGGGTTCTGATGGTTTTGCCCACGTAGCACAGACCACATGGACAGACGATTAAATAAATAATGAATGTGGACGTGCAGGTTACCGTATAGCGGATATGTATCTTCTCATCCGTTAGAGGTAATTTAAACTCAGATCCCGTCATCATATGGCTGCACATAGTGCAGCCTAGACAGCGGTAGCAGCCAGGTTTTTTCTCAGGAACGTGTCGGTCTGGGATTGGGAAGGAGTCCTGGAGATGTTGTTTATGTTGGCATGGACAATCATGTCCTTGATGTTACGCCCCCTCCTGTAACACATCATCGGAGTCTTATGTTTAAAGGGGAGATGGGGATCTGAAGAAACAATAGGCCATAAGGCCCTGTTTGCTCTGTTCAACACCGGGCTAGAAGTGTCAAACGTCGTAGTCCATGTGATTCTGTTGTCAGTTGATCTGACTTTCGCTTGCATTAAACTGCTCCGTGACATTTGGAGCACCTCACGCTTGGTAGCCTCAAGAGAGGTGCAATCATATCCTCTGGCTATGAACTTCAAAACCATCTTGTCCAATTCCCTCTCTACAGATTCGGGTTGACTGTTGATCCGGGCAACCCTGATCATTTGTTACCTTGGGAGCCCAAGTTTCAGTGGTCGTGGATGATGACTATTTGCCCGCAAGAGGGTATTCCTGTCTGTGGGTTTCCTGTATACACTTGTCTGTACTCTTCCATTACAGATGGTGACTTGGACGTCCAAATAATGAATATTTGAGGTAGACCATTGAAATATAATTTTAATCGGAGAAGGCCTAGAGTTAATGGAGTCCAACAGTGCCTGTTAAGTTTGTTCACCTCCTGTCCAGATTAAGAATAGATCGTCGATGTATCTAGTAAAAAGCGCTATATGTTGTGCTGTAGTACGATCTTGAAAGAACATCTGCGCCTCCACCATGAACATGTAGGTATTGGCGTAAGATGGAGCTACATTACTTCCCATCGCGCAGCCGGTTCTCTGTTGGTAGAACCGGCCGTCGAATAGGAAGTAATTCCTGGTTAGTGTCAGCTCCAATAAGGTCATGAACAGGTCCAGATCCACATTGGACATTTTCTCTGTAGTCAGAAAAGACCTCATTGCCTCCAGGCCGCCTGCGTGTGGGATACTTATATATAAACTATAGATATTAACCGTGCACAAGATCGACCCTTCCGGGACCACACCGAATCCCTCCAGCAAATAAAGAAAGGAAGTAGTGTCCTTAAGGCAAGTATGCTGTTTCAAAACCAGAGGCTGTAAGATACAGTCTAAAAACTGGGAAACAGGTTGGTATAGCGACTGGCGGGCTGAAATGATCGGACGTTCGGGGGGTGTCTGCAAGTTCTTGTGGATCTTGGGCACGTTGAAAAAAACTGGAACCACGGGGAATTTCTGCGTGAGAGCCTTGTGAAGTTTATCAGAAATTAGATCCTGTGAAAGTGCTGTCGCCAAGATAGTGTCGAGTTCCTGTTTGTATAATATAGTAGGGTCGCTTTCCAAAAGGCTGTATGTGCTAGTATCTGCCAACTGGACTAGGATCTTGGATCGGTAATATGACATATCCAGAATGACCACTCCGCCCCCTTTATCTGCGGGGCGGATGACTATATCTGTATATGATCCTAAGTTGTTGAGGGCTGTCCATTCCTGTTTGTATAGATTATGATGAATCTGTTGTTTTGCTTTGGAATATCTACTTGCAGCCTCGTCAACCAGGCGTATATATAATTTGATAGATGGATTTGTGGACTGAGGATCGAAAGAGGACTGACTTCTCTTGTTCAAAAAAGGTTGAAAACTGGGAATAGGCATAGAATCTTGCTTCGGATGCAGAGCGAAGTATTCTTGTCTCCGTAATTTCCTGGCGAACTGGTAAAGGTCAATCTTCCAATCGAGCTCTTTATGTTGATTAGTGGGGACGAACGAGAGACCATTGTTAAGTACATCCAGCTCGGCAGGGGTAAGGATGCGCTTGGAAAGATTGTAAATCAGGTTTTGTTTTTTACAGCCCGTTCTTTTAAGTCTCGTGTTCTGCCCGCCCCGGCGGGTCGGCGCCGTCTGGTTTTGGAATTTGTTGGAGCTGCTGAGCCTAAAGGGACAGCATTTGCTTCTTGAGAGCCATCGGAGTCTGCTACAGGAAACTCGCTGTCGCTGTTGGACGATGCTGCTGGTTTGGAGACGTTTTCTCTACGGCGGCGCCAGCCATGCCTGGGCCTTGGACGGGAAGTTTGGGGGTTGTCAGAACCACCCCCCATTAGCCACCTGTAGACTCTGTTGTTATCATAGTCGTCTTGGACTGTACTCAGCTTGTTTTTCTTAAATTTAATGAGGTCTCTACGGTAATTGTCACACTGAGAACGTAGTTTTAAGAGCCAGTCATGTGACTCGTCTTGCTGTAGGGTAGGTAAGTGGTCTACTTCAAAAACTGCTATTCTCTCTTTGACCACCTTCAATTCCCTGCCAGCCTCCTCTATCACCAACAGCATCAGATCCAGACTACATTTGTTAGTGATGCCAATCCATTTTTTACAGAAATCGGGGTTGTACCTCCTGATAGTAGGTGAGTTTCTGACCCTGAAGCCTCTAGGGATCATGCATTCTCTATGATAGTCGGAGAGGGAGATACCGTGTAGCAAAAAATCGATCTCCCTCCGTTTAAGTTTAAACAATTGTTGAAAGAACTCGTCTGGACCTTGCAGCTGATCGGTGAAAGAAAGCTGCTCCTTGAAGCGTAATCGGTCAGCATCCTTATCCGTGAAGCTGTACAAGTCCCCTTTCTTAATATTGAGATGTTTAAATCCTCTAACTTCCTCCATAGTAGTTGCAGAGGTTCTGGGATTCATGGCTATGACCGTGCAATGTGCAGTGTCCAATAAAGTGCAAAAGTGCTACAAAGTGCTTGCTGCAGTTTAAAGTGCTGTGTACCGTTGAAGAGTGTGCTTCCGGTGAATCAGCCTGTAGAATTAATGTGAAAGCTTCTCTGCAGCTGTGTAAGGTGACTGCTCAATCATCATGAAACAGGAAAGAAAAAATGATGGTATGAAATGCTGGGGTGCCCTGGCTCAAGCAGGGGACCAGAATGGTGAGTCCTGAGGGTATATCAAGAGACTAGCCTGGCACTCCTCGTAATTGATGCCTGCCCCGGTGCCCTCAGTAGAAGTAGTTATACTAGAAAAATGGCTGCGGCACTCGGTCTTGTGAACAAGTCAAACTGTATTGTTACATCACAAAATAGAACACCAACGTTTCGGGGTGTCTAGCCCCGTTGTCAAGATGTGAGAGTATGTGTATGAAGAGAAAGAAACTTACCCATATAGAGACAGAGCCCACCAAACCAGGAGAGGAAAGCCGCCTGTAGTCCCGGCGTGCGCGCTGTGCGTCGCTGGACAATGACGAGTGAGTGCGTCAGAGAGAGGTCTGTGGCGGCCCGTTGCTAAGCAACGGCCGGGACGCAGAAACCGAGAACTGTGCGGCTGTGTGAATAAAGAGGAGAACAGATAAGCACCACTAAGTAAACCGTCAAGCTAGAGAACCCACAGAACTACTAAACAAACTGCTCTGCTGCTGAATGGGATAGAAACATTACAAATAAACTGAGGGTAAAGAATGTGGTCACTGAATGCTGTATCACCGTGCAGGCTGCAAACCAAGCTTGCAAAGTACTATAGATGCAGACAGGAGTAATAGGCAGAAACCCGAACTGCATGTGTGTGCTAGCGCACATAATAGCAAGAAAAAATGGAAAGCAGAGAGAAACGGTATAGAAATATCTAGTACAGGATGAGGACGTAAATACCAATATTCCTAAAGTACCGTATAAAGGCAAAACAAGTAACAAAAGAATAAACCATGTACGAATTGCACAGATTGTGCCAAAAGCAAAAAATGTACTCCGAGTAGTTGTAAGGGGATTATCAGTCCTGTATCCAGAACATCGCTAGCTGGCAGTCAATGGATACACTAATACGCATCATTTTAGGTTACCCAAAGATGCTCCATGCTATCCTTTAATTGAGGCCAGCTGGATGTATGCTGTTGAGGTTGAATATCCAGGACGCTTCTTTCCGAAGGAGCTGGCCCTCCCGATCGCCTCCCCGCAGAGATCTAGGTACATGATCTATGATAATATGCTTAAGGTCAGAGAGTCGATGTCGGGATTCTTGGAAATGCCTGGCTACAGGCTGGTCGGAGGAGTTGCCAGCGACGGCCGCCTTTATCACTGAACGGTGTAAGGCCATACGTTCCCGTAGGGTTCTGATGGTTTTGCCCACGTAGCACAGACCACATGGACAGACGATTAAATAAATAATGAATGTGGACGTGCAGGTGACCGTATAGCGGATATGTATCTTCTCATCCGTTGGAGGTAATTTAAACTCGGATCCCGTCATCATATGGTTGCACATTGTGCAGCCTAGAGAGCGGTAGCAGCCAGGTTTTTTTCTCAGGAACGTGTCGGTCTGGGATTGTGAAGGAGTCCTGGAGATGTTGGTTATGTCGGCATGGACAATCATGTCCTTGATGTTACGCCCCCTCCTGTAACACATCATCGGAGTCTTATGTTTAAAGGGGAGATGGGGATCTGAAGAAACAATAGGCCATAAGGCCCTGTTTGCTCTGTTCAACACTGGGCTAGAAGTGTCAAACGTCGTAGTCCATGTGATTCTGTTGTCAGTTGATCTGACTTTCGCTTGCATTAAACTGCTCCGTGACATTTGGAGCACCTCACGCTTGGTAGCCTCAAGAGAGGTGCAATCATATCCTCTGGCTATGAACTTCAAAACCATCTTGTCCAATTCCCTCTCTACAGATTCGGGTTGACTGTTGATCCGGGCAACCCTGATCATTTGTTACCTTGGGAGCCCAAGTTTCAGTGGTCGTGGATGATGACTATTTGCCCGCAAGAGGGTATTCCTGTCCGTGGGTTTACTGTATACACTTGTCTGTACTCTTCCATTACAGATGGTGACCTGGACGTCCAAATAATGAATATTTGAGGTAGACCATTGAAATATAATTTTAATCGGAGAAGGCCTAGAGTTAATGGAGTCCAACAGTGCCTGTAAAGTTTGTTCTCCTCCTGTCCAGATTAAGAATAGATCGTCAATATATCTAGTAAAAAGCGCTATATGTTGTGCTGTAGTACGATCTTGAAAGAACATCTGCGCCTCCACCATGAACATGTAGATATTGGCTTAAGATGGAGCTACATTACTTCCCATCGCGCAGCCGGTTCTCTGTTGGTAGAACCGGCCGTCGAATAGGAAGTAATTCCTGGTTAGTGTCAGCTCCAATAAGGTCATGAACAGGTCCAGATCCACATCGGACATTTTCTCTGTAGTCAGAAAAGACCTCATTGCTTCCAGGCCGCCTGCGTGTGGGATACTTGTATATAAACTATAGATATTAACGTGCACAAGATCGACCCTTCCGGGACCACACCGAATCCCTCCAGCAAATAAAGAAAGGAAGTAGTGTCCTTAAGGCAAGTATGCTGTTTCAAAACCAGAGGCTGTAAGATACAGTCTAAAAACTGGGAAACAGGTTGGTATAGCGACTGGCGGGCTGAAATGATCGGACGTTCGGGGGGTGTCTGCAAGTTCTTGTGGATCTTGGGCACGTTGAAAAAAACTGGAACCACTGGGAATTTCTGCGTGAGAGCCTTGTGAAGTTTATCAGAAATTAGATCCTGTGAAAGTGCTGTCGCCAAGATAGTGTCGAGTTCCTGTTTGTATAATATAGTAGGGTCGCTTTCCAAAAGGCTGTATGTGCTAGTATCTGCCAATTGGACTAGGATCTGTGATCGGTAATAGGACATATCCAGGATGACTATATCTGTATATGATCCTAAATTGTTGAGGGCTGTCCATTCCTGTTTGTATAGATTATGATGAATCTGTTGTTTTGCTTTGGAATATCTACTTGCAGCCTCGTCAACCAAGCGTATTAGTGATTTGATAGATGGATTTGTGGACTGAGGATCGAAAGAGGACTGACTTCTCTTGTTCAAAAAAGGTTGAAAACTGGGAATAGGCATAAAATCTTGCTTCGGATGCAGAGCGAAGTATTCTTGTCTCCGTAATTTCCTGGCGAACTGGTAAAGGTCAATCTTCCAATCGAGCTCTTTATGTTGATTAGTGGGGACGAACGAGAGAGCATTGTTAAGTACATCCAGCTCGGCAGGGGTAAGGATGCGCTTGGAAAGATTGTAAATCAGGTTTTGTTTTTTACAGCCCGTTCTTTTAAGTCTCGTGTTCTGCCCGCCCCGGCAGGTGGGCACCCTCTGGTTTTGGAATTTGTTGGAGCTGCTGAGCCTAAAGGGACAGCATATGCTTCTTGAGAGCCATCGGAGTCTGCTACAGCAAACTCGCTGTCGCTGTTGGACGATGCTGCTGGTTTGGAGACGTTTTCTCTACGGCGGCGCCAGCCCTGCCTGGGCCTTGGACGGGAAGTTTGGGGGTTGTCGGAACCACCCCCCATTAGCCACCTGTAGACTCTGTTGTTATCATAATCATCTTGGACTGTACTCAGCTTGTTTTTCTTAAATTTAATTAGGTCTCTACGGTAATTGTCACACTGAAAACGTAGTTTTAAGAGCCAGTCATGTGACTCGTCTTGCTGTAGGGTAGGTAAGTGGTCTACTTCAAAAACTGCTATTCTCTCTTTGACCACCTTCAATTCCCTGCCTGCCTCCTCTATCACCAACAGCATCAGATCCAGACTACATTTGTTAGTGATGCCAATCCATTTTTTACAGAAATCGTGGTTGTACCTCCTGATTGTAGGTGAGTTCTGACCCTGAAGCCTCTAGGGATCATGCATTCTCTATGATAGTCGGAGAGGGAGATACCGTGTAGCAAAAAATCGATCTCCCTCCGTTTAAGTTTAAACAATTGTTAATACAACTCGTCTGGACCTTGCTGCTGATCGGTGAAAGAAAGCTGCTCCTTGAAGCGTAATCGGTCAGCATCCTCATCCGTGAAGCTGTACAAGTCCCCTTTCTTAATATTGAGATGTTTAAATCTTCTAACTTCCTCCATAGTAGTTGCAGAGGTACTGGGATTTATGGCTATGACCGTGCAATGTGCAGTGTCCAATAAAGTGCAAAAGTGCTACAAAGTGCTTGCTGCAGTTTAAAGTGCTGTGTACCGTTGAAGAGTGTGCTTCCGGTGAATCAGCCTGTAGAATTAATGTGAAAGCTTTTCTGCAGCTGTGTAAGGCGACTGCTCAATCATCATGAAACAGGAAAGAAAAAATGATGGTATGAAATGCTGGGGTGCCCTGGCTCAAGCAGGGGACCAGAACGGTGAGTCCTGAGGGTATATCAAGAGACTAGCCCGGCACTCCTCGTAATTGATGCCTGCCCCGGTGCCCTCAGTAGAAGTAGTTATACTAGAAAAACGGCTGCGGCACTCAGGGTCTTGTGAAGAAGTCAAACTGTATTGTTACATCACAAAATAGAACACCAACATTTCGGGGTGTCTAGCCCCGTTGTCAAGATGTGAGAGTATGTGTGTGAAGAGAAAGAAACTTACCCATATAGAGACAGAGCCCACCAAACCAGGAGAGGAAAGCCGCCTGTAGTCCCGGCGTGCGCGCTGTGCGTCGCTGGACAATGACGAGTGAGTGCGTCAGAGAGAGGTCTGTGGCGGCCCGTTGCTAAGCAACAGCCCGGACACAGAAACCGAGAACTGTGCGGCTGTGTGACTAAAGAGGAGAACAGATAAGCACCACTAAGTGAACTGTCATGCTAGAGAACCCACAGAGCTACTAAACAAACTGCTCTGCTGCTGAATGGGATAGAAACATTACAAATAAAGTGAGGGTAAAGAATGTGGTCACTGAATGCAAACAGGGCCTTATGGCCAATTGTTTCTTCAGATCCCCATCTCCCCTTTAAACATAAGACTCCGATGATGTATTACAGGAGGGGGCGTAACATCAAGGACATGATTGTCCATGCCGACATAACCAACATCTCCAGGACTCCTTCCCAATCCCAGACCGACACGTTCCTGAGAAAAAAACCTGGCTGCTACCGCTGTCTAGGCTGCACAACGTGCAGTCATATGATGACGGGATCCGAGTTTAAATTACCTCTAACGGATAAGAAGATACATATCCGCTATACGGTAACCTGCACGTCCACATTCATTATTTATTTAATCGTCTGTCCATGTGGTCTGTGCTACGTGGGCAAAACCATCAGAACCCTACGGGAACGTATGGCCTTACACCGTTCAGCGATAAAGGCGGCCATCGCTGGCAGCTCCTCTGACCAGCCTGTAGCCAGGCATTTCCAAGAATCCCGACATCGACTCTCTGACCTTAAGCATATTATCATAGATCATGTACCTAGATCTCTGCGGGGAGGCGATCGGGAGGGCCAGCTCTTTCGGAAAGAAGCGTCCTGGATATTCAAGCTCAACAGCATACATCCAGCTGGCCTCCATGAAAGGATAGCATGGAGCATCTTTGGGTAACCTAAAATGATGCGTATTAGTGTATCCATTGACTGCCAGCTAGCGATGTTCTGGATACAGGACTGATAATCCCCTTACAACTACTCGGAGTACATTTTTTGCTTTTGGCACAATCTGTGCAATTCGTACATGGTTTATTCTTTTGTTGCTTGTTTTGCCTTTATACAGTACTTTAGGAATATTGGTATTTACGTCCTCATCCTGTACTAGATATTTCTATACCGTTTCTCTCTGCTTTCCATTTTTTCTTGCTATTATGTGCTCTAGCACACACATGCAGTTCGGGTTTCTGCTTACTACTCCTGTCTGCATCTATAGTACTTTGCAAGCTTGGTTTGCAGCCTGCACGGTGATACAGCATTCAGTGACCACATTCTTTACCCTCTCTTTATTTGTAATGTTTCTATCCCATTCAGCAGCAGAACAATTTGTTTAGTAGTTCTCTGGGTTCTCTAGCATGACAGTTTACTTAGTGGTGCTTATCTGTTCTCCTCTTTAGTCACACAGCCGCACAGTTCTCGGTTTCTGCGTCCCGGCTGTTGCTTAGCAACGGGCCGCCACAGACCTCTCTCTGACGCACTCACTCGTCATTGTCCAGCAACGCACAGCGTGCACCCCGGGACTACAGGCGGCTTTCCTCTCATGGTTTGGCGGGCTCTGTCTCTATATGGGTAAGTTTCTTTCTCTTCACACACATACTCTCACATCTTGACAACGGGGCTAGACACCCCGAAACGTTGGTGTTCTATTTTGTGATGTAACAATACAGTTTGACTTCTTCACAAGACCCTGAGTGCCGCAGCCGTTTTTCTAGTATAACTACTTCTACTGAGGGCACCGGGGCAGGCATCAATTATGAGGAGTGCCGGGCTAGTCTCTTGAAATATATATATATATATATATATATATATATATATATATATATGGCAGTGATCGCGGTGACTGAAAAAACTTTTGGGTCCCAGGGACGCATTACTTAAAAAAATCGGGTCCTACTCCACTGTTTCTGGGTCCCATCACACATTATAGGGGGAGAGGCAGGGAGAAGTTGGTTAGAGCTGGAGGTAGAGGGGCTAAGGACAGACAGTGCTGGGGTAGGGAGTGGGTAAGTGCAGACAACAGTTGGGGCAGAACTAGGGGTAGGGAAGGGGTTAAGTGTAGACAGCAGTTGGGATAGTGCTGAGGGTAGTGAGGGGCTAAGGGTAGATAGCTGGAATAGTACTGGGGTGTAAGGAGGGGGTTAGGGGCAGGCAGTACTAGGAGTAAGAGGGGGATAGGGTGGGTAGCAGCTGGGGCAGTACTTGGGGGTAAGGAGGAGGAAAAGGTAGGTAGCCATACTATAACAGCACAAAGCTGTACAAATGAGGGGCAGCCTACACAGTGACGTGACGGGGAATGAATGCTATGTGTAACACGATCATAGCACTTAGTGGGTAACAGACAACTTGGATTGTCCTAACACACTCCACTGACCACCAGACTAGCGCCGCCGACACCCACTGCAAGCACAGTATGCAGCACATTAACAAGAGGCAGCAGGGATCCCGGCACACTGTGCACAGAGTGAGCACGCAGCACTGGGCAGTGTGAGCACACGCAACAGCACACCTTGATCCTGTCCCCAATCACTCCCTGTTCCTGAGTCCATGCGGTTTAATCTTATTTTGACCACATTTTAATATTGGTACATCGCACCCTGTGTGTGTGCAGCCAACACGTCACACAGTTCAAGCAGGGGTAGTTTAAGAGAGGAGAGGGTCCTTAAGCATGCTCTGTGTGGGCCCCTTCCTCTTTTGTAGCAGTTTCTCTGACATGCGAGGGGACGGCCAGTCCAGGGCTAGTCCTCCCCGCACGTCAGGCCTCCCCCTCGCACGGCGGCGATGCTTTTGCACCAGCCAAATAGCTCCCTACCTGTGCAGCCTAGCGGCTAACCGGCGCGTTGTGGGTCGCAGTGGCTGCGTGTGACGTGACGCAGCTGCTGCGGCCCGCCCCTGCAACGGTACGGACACGCCTGCGTTGTCCGGACTGTGCCCCACCAACGGCGTTTTAACGCCGTTGGTACAACCCCTCCTGCCCTGCGACCGCCTCTCCATGTCAATCAGGCAGAGGCGATCGCACCAGTGAGATGCTTTCGAACCTCACTGGGTGCGTACGCTGCGCGTGCACACAATCAAAAGGGCTTCAGGCTGCGATCGCTGTACTAGCAGCGATCGGGTCTGAATTAGGCCCATTGCACCTACACCATCTCTATATACCGCACCTACACCTTCTCTATATACCGCACCTACACCTTCTCTATATACCGCACCTACACCTTCTTTATATACCGCACCTACACCTTCTCTATATACCGCACCTACACCTTCTCTATATAATGTATCTACACCTTCTCTATATACTGCACCTACACCCTCTCTATATACCACACCTACACCTTCTCTATATAATGTATCTATACCTTCTCTATATACCGCACCTACACCGTCTCTATATAATGTATCTATACCTTCTCTATATACCGCACCTACACCTTCTCTATATACCGCACCTACACCTTCTCTATATACCGCACCTACACCTTCTCTATATAATGTATCTACACCTTCTCTATATACTGCACCTACACCCTCTCTATATCCCACACCTACACCTTCTCTATATAATGTATCTATACCTTCTCTATATACCGCACCTACACCTTCTCTATATACCGCACCTACACCTTCTCTATATAATGTATCTACACCTTCTCTATATACTGCACCTACACCCTCTCTATATACCGCACCTACACCTTCTCTATATAATGTATCTATACCTTCTCTATATACCGCACCTACACCTTCTGTATATAATGTATCTATACCTTCTCTATATACCACACCTACACCTTCCCTATATAATGTATCTATACCTTCTCTATATACTGCATCTTCTCTATATAATGTATCTATACCTTCTCTATATACCACCTACACCTTCTCTATATGCCGCACCTCCACCTTCTCTATATACCGCACCTACACCTTCCCTATATAATGTATCTATACCTTCTCTATATACCACACCTACACCTTCCCTATATAATGTATCTATACCTTCTCTATATACCACCTACACCTTCTCTATATACCGCACCTCCACCTTCTCTATATACCGCACCTCCGCCTTCTCTATATACCGCACCTCCACCTTCTCTATATACTGCACCTACATCTTCTCTATATACCACACCTACACCTTCTCTAGATAATGGAACTATACCTTCTCTATATACCGCACTTACACCTTCTCTGTATAATGTATCTATACCTTCTCTATATAATGTATCTTTACCTTCTCTATATACCACACCTACACCTTCCCTATATAATGTATCTATACCTTCTCTATATACTGCACCTACACCTTCACTATATACTGCACCTACACCTTCTCTATATATCACACCTACACCTTCTCTATATAATGTAACTATACCTTCTCTATATACCGCACCTACACCTTCTCTGTATAATGTATCTATACCTTCTCTATATACCGCACCTACACCTTCTCTATATAATGTATCTATACCTTCTCTATATAATGTATCTTTATCTTCTCTATATACCACACCTACACCTTCCCTATATAATGTATCTATACCTTCTCTATATAATGTATCTTTACCTTCTCTATATACTGCACCTACACCTTCTCTATATACCACACATACACCTTCTCTATATAATGTATCTATACCTTCTCTATATACTGCACCTACACCATCTCTGCATGATGCTGCTTTCTGTGTATTGTGAACCTTGCTAAACCAATAGCAGAAACTAGAACTACATGGCTGAAGTTTCTCTGCAAAATTAGATTGTCCTGGGGGATAAGGAATTAACAGTCACAGATTCCCATGTAGGGGGGGCATGGGGGCAGTGTAGCACACAGGGCCGTCTTAACAGCAGTGTGGGCCCCTGGGCACAGCAATGCACTGGGGCCCCTACCCATTCTCTATGGGAGGGGGTGCTATCAGCGGCAGCTTTGATGTCCCGCGGGTGGTATGGAATGTTCTATCTTCCGCTCAGCATGTAGGACCTGGAGCAGTAATTTCTGCTAATTACTCCTTTACTGCACAGATGGGGTGGGAGGGAGAACACTAAACTGTAGAAGGTGGCATTGGGCTGAATGAAGGGGTCCCGGTACATGACTTCCAGGGTGGTATGGGGTGTTTAATACGTAAGGGAGGGGTCGACAGTGGAGTGGGCTTAATATTTATCATTTTCTGGTCAGACAGCAGCTTGCTTGACTGCAGATATCTCAAGTTCCTGGAAAAAAAATTCTTAGCTTTGAATGGGATAAAAAAATTAGAGTGTCTCACTTGTCAGGAGGTACTGGGGACTTGGAGATCAGAGTTCAGGAGCCAGAGCAATCCACCAACAAATATATAAAACTGCATATTAGGCGTGTGGAGCTTGAGCAGGGACCAGCTGCTTGAAGGCTGATATCTCTGGCTCTTGGCACAGTAGAGACAGGCTGTTAGTGTCCACTGAAAGTGGAGAGTCTCAGCTTTTGAAATGTACCCTCAGAAAAACTCTAAGTCATACAGAGCCTGAGATATCTGGCTGGGAAGAGCAATTACTAGGCTTGGATGGGGACCGCTGCTTTGAAGTCAGATATCTCTGGTTCCCTAGGGCCGATTTTCAAAAATCTGGTGCCCCTGGAAAGAGGAGACCATCAGCTATCAGCCTAGGGCCATTATACTCCTGGGGCCCTTGGGCAAGAGCCCATTGAGCCCATACGAAAAGACGGCCCTGGTAGCACATTCCAAGGAGCTGTGACAGACACCACTGTGTAACTATGCATTGCTTCAGTCAGTGTTTCTGTACACGTGCAGCAAGCAGGGAGCCGTGACAGGTCAGCCGGAGCTGGAGAGCAGGGTGCTCCAGGCTGAATGTGTATCACAGTGACTGGAAGTTACCTTACATCGTTCCACACTGCACATTTCCTTGTGTGCTGTACTCGAACAGTATCGTAGGTAACCACTGTTGGAGGGTGATGTGAAGAACGTCGGCGCTGTTGTTCCTTAGTTCCGGGGGAGGAGGGAAGAAAGAGTGGGAGGGAGGGCTGTACAAACTTCCCTGGGACGCGCTGCACTGATATTGGTTTGTTTTCATGATTGATGTCTCCCTCGCCGGCTGGCTCCTCCTCCACTTCTGCAGCCGGGCAAGGGAGACATCAATCATTAAAACAAACCAATATCCGTACAGCGCGTCCCAGGGGACCCACCTTTTCTGAAAAACTGAGTCCCGGTCTTCAGTATTGCGTAAAATACGTGCTATAGCGCGTATTTGCGAACACTGTCTGGCAGTATCACTAGACTGGACTTATACGCCAGTACCACTGTAATTACCACTGTAATTATACGCCAGTACCACTGGATTTATACGCCAGTAACACTGTATGGCAGTATCACTAGACTGGAGTTATATGCCAGTACCACTGGACTTATACGCCAGTACCACTGTATGGCAGGATAACTGGACTTATACAGCAGGATCACTGGATTTATACGGCAGGATCACTGTAATTATACACCAGTACCACTGTAATTATACGGCAGGATTACTGGAATTATACGGCAGGATCACTGGAATTAAATAGCAAAATCACTGGAATTATATGTCCAAATCACTGGAATTAAATGGCAAAATCACTGGAATTATACGTCAAAATCATTGGAATTATACGCCCAAATCGCTGGAATTATACGTCCAAATCACTGGAATTAAATGGAAAAATCACTGGAATTATACTGCAAAATCACTGTAATAATATTGCAAGTTCACTGGAATTATACGTCCAAATCACTGGAATTATACAGAAAAATCACTAGAATTATATGTCAAAATCACTAAAATTATACGTCCAAATCACTGGAATTATACTGCAAAATCACTGTAATAATATTGCAAAATCACTGGAATTATACGTCCAAATCACTGGAATTATACAGCAAAATCACTGGCATAATATGTCAAAATCACTGGAATTATACGTCCAAATCACTGGAATTATACAGCAAAATCACTGGAATAATATGTTAAAATCACTGGAATTATATGTCCAAATCACTGGAATTATACTGCAAAATCACTGGAATTATACTGCAAAATCACTGGAATTAAATGGCAAAATCACTGAAATTATACGTCCAAATCACTGGAATTAACTGGCAAAATGGAGGTTGAGGACTTGGCAAGTTTACGTTTCTCCTCAGACCATTTAAATAAAAAATGTTGGGTCTTTTTACTGAACTTTGGCTTTTTGGATTTTACATGCCCTCTACTATCACATTGGGCATCTGCTTGGCAGACGACGTTGATGTCATTTCATCGTCTATGTCATGACTAGTGGCAGCATCTTCAGCACTAGGAGGAAGTGGTTCTTGATCTTTCCCTATTTTATCCTTCAAATTTTGTTCTCCATTATTTTTCTGGAGTTATATACAGGTTGAGTATCCCTTATCCAAAATGCTTGGGACCAGAAGTATTTTGGATATCGGATTTTTCCGTTATTTGGAATAATTTCATACAATAATAAGATATCATTGCAATGGAACCTAAATCTAAGCACAGAATGCATCTATGTTTCCTATACACCTTATACACACAGCCTGAAGGTCATTTTAGCCATTATTTTTTATAACTTTGTGCATTAAACAAAGTGTGTGAACATTCACACAATTCATTTATGTTTCATATACACCATATACACACAGCCTGAAGGCCATTTAATACAATATTTTTAGTAACTCTGTGCATTAAACAAAGTTTGTGTACATTGAGCCATCAGAAAATAAAGGTTTCACTATCTCACTCTAACTCAAAAAAGTCCGTATTTCAGAATATTCTGTATTTCGGAATATTTGGATATGGGATACTCAACCTGTAACACAATATGCGGCACAGGAGATTGTACCCCTACACCTCACAGGGCAAACCCTGTAAAAATTATTTGGATTAAATATTAATAACCTCTTTATTTGGAGTAAATAATATACAGCACAGGACAGCACCACTGAATTTATATGGCAGCACAACTGGACTGGATTAATACAGAATTATATGGATTTATATGGAATTATACGGAAGGATAACTGGAATTATACAGCAGTATCACGGAAATTATATGGCAATATCACTGGAATTATACAGCAATATCATAGGAATTATACGCCAGTATCATGGGAATTATACGGCAATATCACAGGAATTATATGCCAGTATCACGGGAAATATATGACAATATCACTGGAATTATAAGGCAGTATCACAGGAATTATACACCAGTATCCCGAGAATTATACGGCAGTATCACTGTGATTATACGGCAGTATCACGGGAATTATACGGCAATATCAGGGGAATTATACGGCAATATCACTAGTATTATACGCCAGTAACACTGGATATATGGCTGCAGAGGACACCGTCACTGTGACTGGTCACTGGACTGATGCTGCACAAGAGAGACGCTACCCCTGGTCTGATGCAAGACAACACAGCAAAACTGCAAGGGACTTATACAGCAGCCAGCAGCACTGGGGACATATAGCAGCAGAGGACACCAACACTGTGACTGGCTGGACTGATGCAGCATAAGACACTGACTACACTGGACTGAGCAGCATAAGACAGCACTAGAATTGCCACCCCACTTTCCCCCCCACACAGACACTGAGGACGGAGACACGTCCTCTCACTACACTCTCCGAGACTGGAGTGAAAATGGCCGCGACGTGCGGCTCCTTATATGGAATCCAATTCCCGAGAGAATCCGACAGCGGGATGATGACGTTTTGCCTCGTTCTGGTTTCCGAATCAGGCGGGAAAACCCGAGCCTGACTCGGAACCGGACTCGAATGGTAAAGACCGGTAGGAATTAGGCCCATTGTATCTTCCCACCTAATCTGGACATCTAACAATGTTCTGGCTGAATTTTTAATATACCTGTTCTGGAGGTTTTTTACCTACATCTTTCCTCTACTGTGTCTGGGCTACATCTAGATCTAGTGTCACAAACTGCACACATCACAGGTCGGCACCACATTTAGGAAGCTGATAGTATGCTTTCTGCACATTGGAGCCAGGTGTTCAAGAAAAATTAAACATTTGCCGGTCATATTTGGAAGTCCATATAACAGATGCACTTTGAATTTTTGCAATTTTCTTTTTTTTTTTAACCCAATTATTGCATACAATTGTTTACATATCATTTATGCAGCTTTGTTTAAGCTGGGCATACACTATACAATTATTTGGCAGATCATCTGGTAATGGATGAAAACCTGGTAATGGATGAGAGCAAATGACAATCGACCATTTGCTCCCAAACACTGAAAAATGGACAAAACCTGTCATTCAGACAAATTGGTTAAATCATGGCATACCCTCCAACATGACCCGCCCCACTAGGTACAAAATGCTCTGTTTCTGGACTTCCTTCTTAATTTATTATTGCCATCACCTGTGAAGAAACAGCTTTCTTATCATGTAACTAGTTCAACACAGGTGATGGAAATCATAAATTAAGAGGGAAGTCCAGAAACAGAGCATTTTGTACCTAGTGGGGCGGGTCATGTTGGAGGGTCTGTCATGGCTTTAACCAATTTGCATGAACAAAATTTGTTTTCCATATTTCAGTGTTTGGGAGCAAATGGTTGATTATATTTTGCTTTCATCCATTACCAGATTTTCATTCCAACCAGCACGATCTGGCAGATAATCTGCCAGATAATTGTATAGTGTATGCCCAGTCTAAGTAATTTAGAAATAACTGTTCATAAACGATAAATAAATAATACAATATTTTTGTCATATTATCCCTTTACATGGCATATAAAAAAATGTTGCTTTAAAAAACACAATCTGCCCAAGGGAAAAAATATATAAATGTAATTTGTTTGCAGATAAGATACTTTTTCTGGATACTATTGATGTTTTTTGGAGATATTATTAGTATATGGTACCTTTTTAATTACATTTTTCCAGACACCATTAATTGTTTAGTACTACACATGGGCATGATATTTTCATAAATTTTTCGTACAAGTGCATCAATTTTGTGTGAGAGTTTTGATGAAATAATGGCAGATAACTCATTTTTTGGGCATAATCATGTTCATTTTGAATTGTCATATGAGGTACAGTACATTCATGACTCATCATGTCTACAAACACAATTAATAAGATATCATGTACCATATACCAATTGACCTTTTTTATGTATAGTCATTCTATTTATTACATCATTCCAGTCAGTCTTGCATTTCACCAAGTTATGAATACAGTAATTGTCCTCTTGATATAACCATTGAATTTATGGTTTTTTTGTATATAATATTTTTTTTTATTATGTTGATATTAAAACTATGTATTTTATATATACATATATATATATATATATATATATATATATATATATTTAAAATAATAGTTTTAGGAGTTCCTACTTTTTTGCATAGCACCTTTCAGTTATGTCTAAGGTCTCCCAACCCATTCTATTCTGTAGTCATAGAATTTCAGTACATTTGTTGAAATTTGGTCTGGACTTGAAAGATTTCACCTTCTAGTCATAAAGCAATAAAAGTACACCTGTATACAGGAGCACCAGAACATTTTCAGGTTGGGGGGGAGTATAATATGAAATGTCATTTTTTTTTTAATATATATATATATATATATATATATATATACTGCTCAAAAAAAATAAAGGGAACACTACAATAACACATCCTAGATCTGAATGAATGAAATATTCTTATTAAATACTTTGTTCTTTACATAGTTGAATGTGCTGACAACAAAATCACACAAAAATTATCAATGGAACTCAAATTTATTAAGCCATGGAGGTCTGGATTTGGAGTCACACTCAAAATGAAAGTGGAAAAACACACTACAGGCTGATTCAACTCTGATGTAATGTACTTAAAACAAGTCAAAATGAGGCTCAGTGGTGTGTGTGGCCTCCACGTGCGTGTATGACCTCCCTACAACGCCTGGGCATGCTCCTGATGAGGTGGCAGATGGTCTCCTGAGGGATCTCCTCCCAGACCTGGAATAAAGCATCCGCCAACTCCTGGACAGTCTGTGCTGCAACATGGCGTTGGTGGATGGAGCGAGACATGATGTCTCAGATGTGCTCAATTGGATTCAGGTTTGGGGAACGGGCGGGCCAGTCCATAGCATCAATGCCTTCGTCTTGCAGAAACTGCTGACACACTCCAGCCACATGAGGTCTAGCATTGTCTTGCATTAGGAGGAACCCAGGGCCAACCGCACCAGCATATGGCCTCACAAGGGGTCTGAGGATCTCATCTCGGTACCTAATGGCAGTCAGGCTACCTCTGGTGAGCACATGGAGGTCTGTGCAGCCCCCCCAAAAAATGCCACCCCACACCATTACTGACCCACTGCCAAACCGGTCATGCTGGAGGATGTTGCAGGCAGCAGAACGTTCTCCTTGGCGTCTCCAGACTCTGTCACGTCTGTCACATGTGCTCAGTGAGAACCTGCTTTCATCTGTGAAGAGCACAGGGCGCCAATGGCGAATTTGCCAATCTTGGTGTTCTCTGGCAAATGCCAAACGTCCTGCACGGTGTTGGGCTGTAAGCACAACCCCCACCTGTGGACGTCGGGCCCTCATACCACCCTCATGGAGTCTGTTTCTGATTGCTTGAGTAGACACATGCACATTTGTGGCTTGCTGGAGGTCATTTTGCAGAGCTCTGGCAGTGCTCCTCCTGTTCCTCCTTGCACAAAGGCGGAGGTAGCGGTCCCACTGCTGGGTTGTTGCCCTCCTACGGCCTCCTCCACGTCTCCTGATGTACTGGCCTGTCTCCTGGTAGCGCCTCCATGCTCTGGACACTACGCTGACAGACACAGCAAACCTTCTTGCCACAGCTCGCATTGATGTGCCATCCTGGATGAGCTGCACTACCTGAGCCACTTGTGTGGGTTGTAGACTCCATCTCATGCTACCACTAGAGTGAAAGCACCGTCAGCTTTCAAAAGTGACCAAAACATCAGCCAGAAAGCATAGGAGCTGAGAAGTGGTCTGTGGTCACCACCTGCAAAACAACTCCTTTATTGGGGGTGTCTTGCTAATTGCCAATAATTTCCACCTGTTGTCTATTCCATTTGCACAAAAGTATGTGAAATTGATTGTCAATCAGTGTTGCTTCCTAAGTGGACAGTTTGATTTCACAGAAGTGTGATTGACTTGGAGTTACATTGTGTTGTTTAAGTGTTCCCTTTATTTTTTTGAGCAGTGTATATATATATATATATATATATATCTCCTATATATTAGCCCAGATCTGTGACTTTGTGCCTCATTTGCTAACGCTGGGCGGAGTCACAACACTGGGTGGAGTTAGTCAAATGAGTCACAGATCTGGGTAAATCTATAGGAGACTAGGAGCAGAAGCAGATAGTATGGGCATGGCACATGCAGGGGTGCATACCTCCCAGCTTTCTTCAGGCAGACAGGGGTGCATACCTCCCAGCTTTCTTCAGGCAGAAGGAGGGACACACGCGCGGCGAAAAGGGAGCGTCACCAATGAAAAGAAGAGGGCGTGGCTTCACGGGAGGACCGCGGTTGCGAGCCACGCCCCGTTTTCGTCAGTGAGGGGGCATGCCGAGCACTCTGTGAGCTCCTGGCATGCCCCCAGGGGCGGATTATGAGTCTGGGGGGCCCAGGGCACTTGAGACAGGGGGGCCCTATCTCATTGCTCTGCCTGCTGCGGGTTCGGGGGTGTGGCCTAATCGCTGCCCGTGTGGCAATGCCCCCTTATTCAAATTTTTTTAATGGGATTTTGGCCCCTCAGCTAGGGGTAAATATAGAGGGGGTGGTCGCTCCCCCCTACACACCCGCACAGGCAGAAGAAAGCAGGGAGGCTGCTGCCTCCCTGCAACACCAGAGACCTGCCAACACGCAGCAGCGTGTGCTGACTGTAGCACAATGCTGCTGCTGTTGCTGGCAGGACGGGGGAGCTTCAGAGCTGGGACAGAGCTACTCCAGCCGGGGGGCCACCTAAAACTGTGGAGCCCGCGGCACGTACCCCATGGGCCCCCCCGTAATCCGGCTCTTCTGCCAGACCCCTGCTTAATCCGTACCCCCTGATGACCCCTCTCCCTCCACTAAATAGACGCTGTGCGCATGCGCACAGCGTCTATTCACCGCTGCTAGGCTAAGCAGAACAGCGAGTACAGGAGCTTCCCAACTGCCCCCCCCCCCCACCGCGGGACACTGCGGCTCGCGGGTGGGATAGCGGGAAAACCCCCCAAAAATGGGACTGTCCTGCGTAAATCGGGACAGTTGGGAGGTATGGGGGTGTGTGAGGGGGTATGCCGTACAGACAGACGGGCACTGGCTCACTGCGTGCTTGATGCCCCACATCAGCAAACTCAGCAGGGTTTCTCTGGCACGGAGGAGCGTCACTTTCTGGCACACTCCACGCTTCTTAGCTGCAGTTTTGTGGGGCACCTGCCGCTGTGCAGGTTCCGTACTACCTCTGTTTTCTCAAGCCCCGGCAACCCCACCGCTAGCTGCAGCGCTGCCACCCGCAGTGAGGTGCGCCCAGCTCCATGCTGCTTGCAGGCTCCGACCCCCTCCTTCCTCCAGCTGCAGCATCTCCTGGGGGCTAACCAGTCACTCCTGGTCCCCTCTTACCACTGTGCCTGGCAGCCGCGCGAGGTCTGCGGTGTGTGACTGAGGAGGGGGGGGGGATGCGGACGGGCAGAGGAAGCAGGACTCCAGCCTGAGAGAGTCAGCCATGCCAAGTCTCCATCAGCAGCAGATCCCAACAGATTGGATTTGAACAGCAGCAGCCAGCAGCAGTGACTCCGGTAAGTCACATCTGTCTGTCACCACTGTTTTGTCCCAAATACCAATCTCTCCCGTGCCCTGTGTTCTGTCATGTCCCTGTCACCCCTGGCCTTGCCCTGTCACCCTTATCCTGTCCCTTTCACCCTTATCCTGGCCCTTTCACCCTTACCCTGGCCCTGTCACCCTTACCCTGGCCCTGTCACCCTTATCCTGGCCCTGTCACCCCTATCCTGGCCCTGTCACCCCTGTGCTTGCCCAGTCAACCCTATCCTGGCCCTGTCACCACTGTCCTGGTCCTGCCTCCCCTACCCTGGCTCTGTCACCCCCTATCCTGTCCCTGTCGTTTCTGTCCTGGCCCCGTCGACCCCTGTCCTGGCCCCATCACCCCTGTCCTTGCCTGGTCACCCCTGTCCTGGCCCCATCACCCCTGTTCTGACCCTGTCACCCCTGTCCTGGTCCTGTTACTGCATACCCTTCAACTACCTTTTTGGCAGGTACAGTACCCGCAGCGCCTCCAGACCCCTCCCTAATGCACCACACCTTCGCTCCTTCACCTCCACCACATGCGGCACTCCACCCCTCCCTCACACACTGTGCCTCTAGACCCCCTCCACCACCCGCTGCTCCCACTCCCCCGCCCCTCCACCACCCACAGCACCTCCAGATCCCCTCCACCATCCACCCCCCATATATGTCTACCCCCACACCTGCCCCCCCTCCACCCGCAGCATCTGCAGACACCCTCCTCCATCCACGGTCCCCCCCCCTCCCCCACCCACGGCACCCCCGCACCCGCCCATCCACCACCTGCAGTGCCTCCGGACCCTCTTCCCCATCCGCCGCACCACCCGTACCTGCCCCTTCCCCACCCGCGGCGCCTCCGGACCCCCTACCCCACCCCCGGCACCCCCGCCCCTTCCCATCCCACAGCACCTCCGGAACCCTTCACCCATCCGCAACATCCCCGCTCCTGCCCCTTCCCCACCTTCAGTTCCTCATGACCCCTCCACCATCTGCAGCCCCCACTCCTCTGCCCCTCCCCCACCCGCAGCACCTTCCGACCCTTCCCCTTCCACCCCCCCCCCCATCCGCCCACCCTCCACCCACAGCATCTACAGACACCCTCCCCCATCCGCAGTCCCCCCCGCATCCGCTACATTCTTTACATCGTGCCCTGCAGGCGCTGTTCACGCCGTCGCAAGAGGCTGCGCCTCCTTCACCATCGCACGCCCTTTAATTGTGCAATATTTAACCACTAACAAAGGAATGCAGGTAATATTCCATATAATACAAATATTGAACCCCAGAAAGGCATGCAAGGGTTAAGGGGGCGTAGCCCCTTGCGGCGGTGCGAAGAGCGCCCGTAGGGCGCGATGAAGCACCTAGTATATATATATATATATATATATATATATGGCTGTTATCAGGAAGGGATCTGGAGGATCCACTCATAGCTCCCTCTCTGTCTGAAGATCTGCAAGAAGGGTAATGAGATTCAGGTCTTCCTGCTTACAGGCTACATTTTCAGCCGAACCCAGTGGGGAATGGGTGGGCTGGACGGTTGGGGGTTGTTTGGGTCCGAAGTGGAGCAATGACATGAGGTGAGGTGAATGGCTGAGGAGGCACACATGGTGATGGGTCCGAATGCTGGGGGCCCATCTCACCACCTAGTCACTGTAACTCTCCCCTCACTACACTAAGGTTCGGTGTCCATTGAGTTTCCTACCTGCATTCCTGTGTCTTCTCTTGCTCCTGATGACTGAGCTCCGACTACAGTGCACTTCCTGGTCATATGATACATACAAGTGTCCATAAGTGCACAAGGCCCGTCCCCACACTCAGCGGCATGCCTCTGTTAGCTCCCTTTCTCTTCAGCATTACTGCCCGTGGCCTCGCCCCCACCTCTGCAAAGCAGTGTCTGACTGTATTGCTGATGCTGCCTCATCTCTCATCTCCCTGCAGCTCCATGGATCTGCGCAAAGCTTGTGAGTGTTAGCTATAAAAAGGATTACAATAAACAAAGATGTTATAAATAGCTTCTTTGTATTATTTTATTCATTTTTATATAAAATACCAGGAGTATGACAGGGGAGGTACCCTGACTGCACGTCCCTGACGTGGAGAGAGAGAAGGGACAAAGAGGCAGCTGAGGGGGTAGAGAGAAGGAAGGAACATATGAAGTGGGAGGTGAGAAGCAGGCACATGCAAAAATAATATAAAGAAGATACTTATGACACATATTCTGTGTCATAAGTATCTGCTTTATATTAATCTAATCATTATCCCTGTCTAAATGTGTTTGGGAGGCACCGATCGTGGTGCCTCCCGTTGTGAATGGGGAAAGGTATGGGAGCGTGGGGCGGGCGCAGGCAGGGCCTAGCAATGGGCATTAAAAGCCCATTGAAAATACATGGGAAAGCGGCACCATTAGAGGTGCCGCTTTCATACAGGCACGTGCTTTCAACCCATGAAAGCATGCCCCTGTCAGTGAGGCCAAAGTGATTGGCCAGCGTATCCTTCACTGGATCCGCTGTCAATCACTGTGTGGTCACGGCGGAGGTGCAGGCATCAGCGGCGGCGGAGGTACAGGTGGCGGAGGTGCGGGCGGTGGTGAGAGTATTAGCGGCAGGCCATTCTGCAGAGTGCGGCAGTGGAGCGGTACCAATTTCAAAAATGGCGACTCATCGTAATTTTTTAAATTCAAGATAGCCGCCGCGAGCCAAACATGGCTCGCTGTGTCATCGCCCCGCCTCCTCCGGCTGACTTATGTGTCAGTGTGAGGCAGCGGCGCGTCAGTCCAATGGCGGAGGAGGAGCAGCAGCGGTGCAAGTATGCGGGTACGGGTGGGTACGGCGTACCATTAAGAATTTCGCCGTGGGTACGCCGTACTCACAGCGACGGGCCGCCACTTGCTACCGCTGATGTGAGGGGAGGAGAGCGCAGCCTGCGCCTCTCCTGCCCTCAGTGTCTTCGTTCAAATCAGCGCCACCCGTGAGCCAATCAGAGCTCGCGGAGCTTTGATTGGCTCACGGTTCAGCGCTGAATATTGAACTCACCCGCCGGAGACTGAGGGGAAGGAGAGGCGCAGGCTGCGCTCTCCTCCCCTCACACACGGGAGACAACACAACAGCAGCAGCGGTGAGCTGGGGAAGCGGGGGGAGGCAGCACTGGGGGGGGCAATGTATATCTGGCACTGTGGGGGGCAATGTATACCTGGCACTGTAGGGGGCAATGTATACCTGGCACTGTGGGGGGCAATGTATACCTGGCACTGTGGCGGGCAATGTATATCTGGCACTGTGGCGGGCAATGTATATCTGGCACTGTGGCGGGCAATGTATATCTGGCACTGTGGGGGGCAATGTATATCTGGCACTATGGGGGGGCAATGTATATCTGGCACTGTGGGGGGCAATGTATATCTGGCACTGTGGGGGGCATTCGTGTATCTGGCACTGTGGGGGGCATTCGTGTATCTGGCACTGTGGGGCATTCGTGTATCTGGCACTGTGGGGCATTCGTGTATCTGGCACTGTGGGGCATTCGTGTATCTGGCACTGTGGGGCAACGTGTATCTGGCACTGTGGGGGTCATATGGGTATCTGCCCCTCCCCCATATGTGTATCACGCCCATATTTTCATTGGCCACGCCCCATATGGCATTTGGGCGCACACAGTACCTGTAAGACATTTTTTCTACTTGCACCACTGAGGAGCAGAGAAGAGCTCCTGAAGACAGTAGATGCTGGAAGTCCTGGATGGGTGGCGGCCATGCAAAAGAGCTTAAAGGCTGCCACCCCCCAGGTGAAGACGCCGGAGGAAGACACTGGAAGCCCTGGGGAGGCGGCGCCCCCCCCAGGTGAAGACGCCGGAATGCGGCGGCCATGCAAACGAGATTAAAGGCCGCTGCCCCCAGGTGAAGACCATGACTAATAAACTTTTTTTAAAAGATAGTTTGGTGTTTTTATTTTAATATTTTCTTTACAGGTGGACTACAGGTGCCAGCGGGCCCTTTTACGTACAAGCATGCTGGAACTTGTGGTTCTCCAAGTGCCAGCATGCTGGGGCAGGCTTGCTGGGACCTGTAGGCCACCTGTAAAGAACAATATTAACAATGAACCCCGCACCCACCGCCACCAGGGGTGCGGGGCATAGCACTGGGCTATCAGCCCAGTGCTGGTTATTGCTCGGGAGGGGGGACTCCATTTTTATTTTTTGGGGTCCCCACTTCCGAGGAATTCCAGCCATGGGCTGACTATTTTGGGCGGGCATATTAATGTTATGGCAGGGGGACCTCATACCGAGTGTCTCCCCTGCTATGGCATTATCCCCCCCGGCTGGTTCTGCCTGGTGCTCGTTTTAGCAATGTATGGGGGACTACACTTCCCCCCCCCACTCTATGGGGGGGGAATGGTTAGCTGCCAGTGACTCCCCAGCCACTGACCTCAAGGCACGCCACTGGCGAGAAGGGCTATGGCTGGTCCCACATCAAGGCCCAGCCCAAAGTAACTAGCCACACACTGTACGGGGTTGGAACTAGGTGCAGGGGGGAGGAGGGCCCAGTAGAAGGGAAGAAATGGGTTATGTGGAGGGAGGAAGTAGAGGAGTCAGAAAGGGAATAATCTCCATCCGGAGACTATACACACACTGACCCAGGTAACCCTAGATGGTGCCCCGCAACCTAGTACATTGGCACCTCTCAAAAGATTGGTGGGTGGCTGAAGCACCCCTTGACCACCCTGTTCCAACACCTTTGCCTGTCTATTATGTAAAACTGTCATTTTTTTAACCAATCCAACTTTGAACTCGTGTATTCAGTATCGTGTGTGAGGGGAGGAGAGCGCAGCCTGCGCCTCTCCTTCCCCTTCAGTATCGTCTGTATTTTTCGTATCTCTGTAATGTCCTAGGATCTCAAACTCTGTCCTCAGAACCCAAAAAAGTTCATATTTTACAATTGGGCCTGGGGCTTAAAATCATCATGCTGGGCCGCAACCGGGGGGGGGGGGGGGGGGGGGACTGCTCCTTCTCCCGCGTCACTGCTGTATTTGTAATGGGTGGCAAGTGTGCGGTGCCCCTGAGTCCAGAGGGGACCCCCACCGCACACGCCACACCCATTTTTTTAATACTCACCAATCAGAAGTCCTGCACCGATGTCACTGGCACTGTTAAGAACCTGTGAAAATGGTGCAACGCCCATTTTCATGGAGTTCTGTGGATGCACAGTAGAGAAATCACTGGGAAAATGGCCACTGCGCTATTTACCTGGAGATGTACGCATGCGCAGTAGAGTCTGAGCACTCTAGTGCTCAGACCCTACAGTGATCCCGACACAGAGGAGGGGGCCCGAATGGAGGAGGCAGCACATGGGCCTCCTCCTCTCTTAAAGCGCCCCTGTCCCTCGCCCAACTGCTTCTTCCCCCCACCGCTGTTGGAGTATATGTCTCACTAATTACACCCCTGTGATCGCAACACCCACCACTCCCACTCTGATCACCCTCACCCTGTGCTGTGGGTGCTCCAGTTGGTGCAGCCAACTTACCCTGAATCTCATTGGGTCTGGCAGCGCTGTGTGTTGGAGCTTCAGGAGGCGGCCGGCCTGGTCACACTGCTGCTGTGTAAGCACCCAGCCGTGTACACAGTGGGGATCCAGCTCGGCCCATACCCGGCAGTGGAGGAGGCCAAGCTTCGGGCCCTGATGGTGGACTTTCAGTCCACAGACCACGGGAATGGGCTCATCACCTTCCACAGCTTGACCACCTGTGGTGCTACCCGATGCTGGAGGCTGGGTGCGGGACAGGAAAATATGGCCATTGGTGAGATCGGAATCCTACATTGTCTTCCCTCACTTTATACTGTATACATCTGCCTGCTGTCTACCTTCACTATATACTTTGCGCACCTACTGTACCTGCTATCTAGCTTCACTATATACTGTGTACACCTACCTACGGTCTTCTATTATACTGTATACATCTACCTGCTGTCTATCCTTACTATATATTGTATATAGTGAGAGCTGACAGGTGTATACAGGTAGGAGTCACTTGGGGTCCAACCATCGGAATAGGGGTACAACTCTGTTGCATAATGTGCTATAAAGGGCATTATGACTGTGTGGCATATTGTGAATAAGGGGCTTTACTGTGTGGTATTAAGTCTACATGGGGCACTACTGTGCGGCGTAATTAGAAATAGTAGTGGAGGTGAGGTGGGAGTGTCAGATTACTGCATTACCCCAGGTGAGGAAAGTCCTAGTTGTGTCCCTGTGCTGTGCAAGTGCAGAACGGGTCTTGTGTGATTGCTCGCAGTCCACCTTAACCGCAGGATGATTGGCATGCAGCAGCATTAGGGCATGCAGTCCGGGACTGTTCCACAAAACAGGTGCGTGTTGACACCATTTTGTAGGCGTACAGAGTCCAGATCTACTTCGTCGGATGCAGACTTCCTGGACCCGATTGACCAGTTCTAATGGCCAGTCTGAGTGAGCTTCAGCTTATGCAGATAATCGAGGGATTTGATTATCGCAATCGATGGTCATGATGGACACAATGGTGATCTAATGCTGCATCTTCGGGCGCAGTTGCTGGCAGGAAGGGTGTGATACGAATGACAGGCGGTTGGGATGCCAGCTTTCATAAGACCAACACCAGCATCCTGATGCTGAGAATCCCGACAGGGCAGTGACGTGCGGTGAGGTGAGGCAGAGCCTTTCCTGACATACTTCAGTATATCACAGAGTAGACGTGATTCCGCACCAGTTTAGAAGGTTTCAAAAAAGATAATAATAATAATAATAATAATAATAGTAGAGTACCAGGATAGCATATAATATGTACGAATAATTCGTTTTTAATGAATACGTCTGGTGGTGCACCCAGAGTCAGGGGCAAACTAGAGAGAAAAGAGAATACAGAAGACTCTTGTGTGGGTGCACTCTTGTTGTAAATTGTTAATAAGAAAGTATTAAAACATAACTTTTATTGTCTCATAATTTTAAGAAAAAATCCACACTTATATAATCCACTATAATTGGTTCAATAAAATATACTGTTGCCAATATAGCCCCCCAACATCCATAAGAGATGTAATATCTAGTTGATGGGGCTATTTGGAAGTTTATGTCTCACTAAAAGGTTAGAATTGTTCTGGTTAGTCTGTATTATTAGACTTCAGGAAGGATGCAGACACTCAGGCTCTACACCCTGATCCTATCCCACTAGCACAAGCTCAGCTTGTATTAATAAGACCTCCAACGGTCAATGATCCGAAGTATTATCAGGAGTATAGGTCCTTATTAATCTTGACAAATGTCAGATCTGTGACATGTCAAGGAGAACGGTGCTGAAAATGAGTAAAAATAAAAGTGATACAGGTCAAATAGATGAGCAAAAAGAGATGATTGAAGAAAATGTGGTGATCCTGCTGTTGGTTTAGAGTCAGGAAGGTCACGAATTACAACATCGGGTATTCTCTGGGGGTCACCCTTACAGGTACTGACCCAGCCCACCACCGTTTTGCTTCCAAGATCGGACGAGATCGGGCTCTGTCGGTGGGGTATGGTAGTATTCCTTGGGCCTTCTATAACAGACTCACCAATGAGAGTGCACCTAAGGAAGATTGGGGAGAGAGATAGCAAATGTGGACGGATCAGCTGTCCACGTTAGGCACAGGATAACCTGTGGATCATGGATGAGAGTCCGCAGATATATTGAAAGAGATGAAAAAATAGAGCGAGAAGAAAAAAACAGGAGGAAGAAAGGGCTTAATTTCAAGCCAAAATGCTGTCAGAAATTAATTTTGATGGTTAGACATGGATACGAATAGCTAACAATGTTAGGTTGTACTCAGTAATTGCTCTATCAGAAAAAAATAATATATAGATTTTGATGAAAGAAGAGGGAGGTTGGAGCATAGGCCCCGAGGGGTACTGGTTATCACACTTATTCACACATATGCTGTAAGGAAACAAATCAAACAAAAGCTATGAATACCTTGTCGCATAATTGGTGAGTAGTTCAAAGGAAATAACAGTGTGATATTCCTGCCTAGATTCCTGGATATGCCTAATTTGGTCTGAATAATATCTTATATAGAGCTACAGAACTATGACATCTTCCATTAATATACAGGTGTTTCAAATGGTCCACAATCTCAGATATGTATAAGGAGTATCCCTATTAACAGTATAACTGAGCGTGGGGGTAGACAAGCCCCTTGAGGGCTGATTTATGAAATACTTAGGCAAAAATGTCATTAGAGATTCTGTACTGAATGCTATCCAGACAGGGTTATAAGAATCATATACTGACGATAAGTAGTTATGATAATTTTGCTAAGACAAGTAGTAATAAAAGCACTATAGGAGAAAAGTGAAAGATAAGAAGAACAAAGATTCTTTTGGAAAAGGGGAGATGATGACAAGAAGAAAAAAGGAGGATGAGGAGAATGTATATTAGCAATCACTGCCCAGATCCCTGGGCTGCCCTAATGAAAGTACTTTCATTAGGGCAGCCCAGGGATCTGGGCAGTGATTGTTAATATACATTCTCCTCATCCTCCTTTTTTCTTCTTGTCATCATCTCCCCTTTTCCAAAAGAATCTTTGTTCTTCTTATCTTTCACTTTTCTCCTATAGTGCTTTTATTACTACTTGTCTTAGCAAAATTATCATAACTACTTATCGTCAGTATATGATTCTTATAACCCTGTCTGGATAGCATTCAGTACAGAATCGCTAATGACATTTTTGCCTAAGTATTTCATAAATCAGCTCTCAAGGGGCTTGTCTACCCCCACGCTCAGTTATACTGTTAATAGGGTTACTCCTTATACATATCTGAGATTGTGGACCATTTGAAACACCTGTATATTAATGGAAGATGTCATAGTTCTGTAGCTCTATATAAGATATTATTCAGACCAAATTAGGCATATCCAGGAATCTAGGCAGGAATATCACACTGTTATTTCCTTTGAACTACTCACCAATTATGCGACAAGGTATTCATAGCTTTTGTTTGATTTGTTTCCTTACAGCATATGTGTGAATAAGTGTGATAACCAGTACCCCTCGGGGGCCTATGCTCCAACCTCCCTCTTCTTTCATCAAAAACTATATATTATTTTTCTCTGATTGAGCAATTACTGAGTACAACCTAACATTGTTAGCTATTCGTATCCATGTCTAACCATCAAAATTAATTTCTGACAGCATTTTGGCTTGAAATTAAGTCTTTTCTTCCTCCTGTTTTTTTCTTCTCGCTCTATTTTTTCATCTCTTTCAATATATCTGCGGACTCTCATCCATGATCCACAGGTTATCCTGTGCCTAACGTGGACAGCAGATCCGTCCACATTTGCTATCTCTCTCCCCAATCTTCCTTAGGTGCACTCTCATTGGTGAGTCTGTTATAGAAGGCCCAAGGAATACTACCATACCCCACCGACAGAGCCCGATCTCGTCCGATCTTGGAAGCAAAACGGTGGTGGGCTGGGTCAGTACCTGTGAGGGTGACCCCCAGGGAATACCCGGTGTTGTAATTCGTGACCTTCCTGACTCTAAACCAACAGCAGGATCACCACATTTTCTTCAATCATCTCTTTTTGCTCATCTATTTGACCTGTATCACTTTTATTTTTACTCATTTTCAGCACCGTTCTCCTTGACATTTCACAGATCTGACATTTGTCAAGATTAATAAGGACCTATACTCCTGATAATACTTCGGATCATTGACCGTTGGAGGTCTTATTAATACAAGCTGAGCTTGTGCTGGTGGGATAGGATCAGGGTGTAGAGCCTGAGTGTCTGCATCCTTCCTGAAGTCTAATAATATAGACTAACCAGAACAATTCTAACCTTTTAGTGAGACATAAACTTCCAAATAGCCCCATCAACTAGATATTACATCTCTTATGGATGTTGGGGGGCTATATTGGCAACAGTATATTTTATTGAACCAATTATAGTGGATTATATAAGTGTGGATTTTTTCTTAAAATTATGAGACAATAAAAGTTATGTTTTAATACTTTCATATTAACAATTTACAACAAGAGTGCACCCACACAAGAGTCTTCTGTATTCTCTTTTCTCTATACTTCAGTATATGCCAGAGGTTTGCCTATATAAAGTATATTCCTGCAGCCTAACTCTAACGCTCCCCGGTGGTGTCTAACCCCCCCCCCCACCACCACCACCGCGCAGCCTAACCCAAATCCTCCCCGGTGGTGCCTAACCCTTACCCCCCCTTCCCACAGCTTAACCCCAACTCCCCCTCCACAGCCTAAACCTAACACCCTCCCTCACCGGCTAAAATCTAAGACCCCGGCATACTCACGTTCAGGATACCAGACCTTGGGATTCCGGCGTCAGTATTCCAATTGATGTCAGAGTTTCTAGCTGAGATTTTGGCCACATGCTAGGATTCCATTACCGGTATTTTGAGTGCTGACATCCCGATTGCTGCCATCCTGACCGCATCCCAACAGGAGGCATCTATTTCCTACAGACGTCTCCTGCTGCATAATCATTTTAGCTGTATATTATAAAACTGTGCCATACCAAACAGATCAGAATCAGGACCTGTGTTTTCTTTATTGAATTAAGGGCCAGAGTCCTAAACTTTGAACCTTGCACCCTCTTGTTTCCATGAAACACCGTCCATTTATCCAAAACATTTCCAAATTGACAATTAACAATTCATCAGTCATTGTGCATCTTCTTGCTTAAGCTGGCTACACACTCGAGTGATATCTGCCCGATATGCCGAATCGGAACAACATATTGGGCATATAAATCAGTGTGTATGCTTAATACACCCCTCACCCCACCCCTCCTCTAGTACGGTTGTCAGGTTTGATGTGCTGCACATCAAAACTGATGATATCGCTAGTGTCCTGTAGTATGCTGATGAACGACAGTACATATGGGTTATTCTTTGTTGATTGCAGCAGAAAATTTGTTAGCAGTTGGGCAAAACCATGTGCACTGCAGGGGAGGCAGATGTAACATGTGCAGAGAGAGTTAGATTTGGGTGGGTTATTTTGTTTCTGTGCAAGGTAAATACTGGATGCTTTATCTTTACACTGCAATTTAGATTTCAGATTGAACACACCCCACCCAAATCTAACTCTCTCTGCACATGTTATATCTGCCTCCCATGCAGTGCACACAGAGCCGGCCATAGGCATAGGCAAACTAGGCAATTGCCTAGGGCATTTGATATGCCTCTGGGCATCAGCAGCTTCTGCTGATTAAAATGATATGCAGCATGCCTATATTCTGTGTGTAACATTTCATATGCAGATGCAGCCACAGTCTCACACAGTATATAGGCATGCTGCATATCATTTTAATCAGCAGAAGCTGCTTGTGCATCCTAGCCACATAGCAATGCAAATAAGATGCATTTTCATAAAAAAGGTGTGCCCGACGTTAGCATTGATGCAAGATTTATGAGGACACATCTGTATCCAAGCAGAGGCAGAGGTCATAGTGTTAGTGGCAGTGTGAGTGCTGTGTGCATGTGAGTGGGTTGGTTGTGCAGTAGTGTTTGGAATATGTGTAACGAGCATTATGTGTGTCATGTAAAAATGCATAAATAATGTGCAACATATGTGTAAGGGGCACTATGTGTGTTATTATGTGTATAGGGGCACTAATAATGTGCAGCAAATGTGTAGGGGGCACTAGGTGTGTTATTATGTGTTTAAGGGCATTAATAATGTGCGGCATATGTGTAAGGGACATTATGTGTAAAAGGGCATTAATAAAGGTTGTCATAATGTGTAAGGCGCATTATGTTTATAAGGACATTAATAAGGTGTCTCATATGTGTAAGGGACATTACTGTGTGGAATTAGGTATATAAATGCATTACTAATGTGTGGCATTATGTGTATAAGGTGCTCTACTATGTGGCGTTGCATATAGAAAGGGCACTACTGTGTAATTTAATGTGAATAAAGAGCAATAGAATGTGGTGTAATGTGAATAAGGAGCAATTCAGTGTGATGTAATGTGAATAAGGGGCTCTACTGTGAGGAGTAACGTTTATAAGGTAAAGTGATACTACTGTGGGATGTAATATGAATTATGGACACTATCGCAAGATAAAGTGTGAATAAAGTTGCAGTACTGTGTGGCGTAATTGGAATTGGTGTTAATATTGTGTGGCCATGCCCCTTGTAAGCAAAAACACACCCCTTTTTGGGCTGTGTGCCAAATATGCGAACTGTTCCTATTTAAAATATAGGGAGTACAAACCCCAAAATAAGGACTTCTATAGGTGAGGGGTGATGGTGCTGGGAAAAAGGTGCAAGGTCAGAGGCGGAACCAGCGGTGGTGCTAGGGGACACCAGCCAAAATTTTGCCTAGGGCATCAAATTGGTTAGGGCCGGCTCTGAGTGCACATGGTTTTGCCCAACTGCTAACAAATTTGCTGCTGCGTTCAACTCTGAAGTACCCCCTTGATCGTTCCGTCCTTCATTAAAATCACTCCAGTATGTACACACAATCTGGGCTGATGGGCGAACAAATACCTGTCGCTCAAGTGTGTACCCAGCCTTACATTACAAATTACAATTAAAACCCCTCAAATGTATTCATTATAAGGTAATTTTTTAACAACTTTGTTGGGTTTATTGACATTTTATGGGTGTGTCTTAATTACAGGAATTTTTATAAACTGTCTATATATTTACTTAAAAATCTACTTTTAAGCCTAATAGCTGGTAAAATTCTAATACTGTAGCTGGTAACATAGCGAGTAAATTCTGTCTATCACTATGGCATCCCATACTCTGACACTGCAATACTGTAAATGTTTTTTAAATAGAAAATCCACATGAACAGCAGCAAAGTGACATACAGTATATATACAGGCTTAAACAATCAGCTGTAAGTCAACTAAAGCAATCATAACGCCACATCAGATCTGTTTCCTGTTACTAAAGCCCTTTCAGTCTTAAATGGGTTTACGAATATGTGTAACAAATATTGTTACAAAGTCTAAATTACATCTCAATCAATGTTAAAAGACATTTGACATTTTTGTTTGATTTATGTATTAACCTTTACATCTAATAGTTTAACATTTACTGTTTTCGGCTGTTCTTTATAACTCAGTAACCTCAAAGCTCATTGCAAGCAGTGTTCTAAGCTAATTAAGTTTTTTTCTGGCTTGATCAAATAACTGCAGCCATTTTCTACTTCTAGGAGAATGTGTACAAAAGACTCTGTAAGCAGTTTACATTGACTTTCATTTAAAGGGAAACTGTTGCAAAAATGGTTTGTGCTCCTTTTAAAATTTGTAGAGATTCGTAGTCATTGTTATAACATTAGAACCAAAACTTTGGTGGAGACAGAGGGGTAAATTTACTAAGCTCCCGATTTTGACCGAGATGCCGTTTTTTCATCAAAGTGTCATCTCGGTAATTTACTAAGCAATAATCACGGCAGTGATGAGGGCATTCGTAATTTTTTGCAAGTCCAAGAAAAAAATTACGAATGAATACACCATCGGTCAAAACGCGGCTGTTTAAGTATGAATCTCGGTAATTTACTAAGAAGTGCAAAGCAAAAAAAAAACAAACACTGCCGTGAAAAATTACAACTCGTAAAAAAGTGCTAAAAAAAAACAGACCTGCTTTTTTTTTCCGTGATTGGATAGGCATGCAGGGATCCATGAGATCCGTGCATGTATATCAGTGGGAAGGGGTGGGAAAGTTGTTATTTTATTTAAAAAAATTGCGTGGGGTCCCCCCTCCTAAGCATAACCAGCCTCGGGCTCTTTGAGCCGATCCTGGTTGCAGAAATATGGGGAAAAAATTGACAGGGGTTCCCCCATATTTAAGCAACCAGCATCGGGCTCTGCGCCTGGTCCTGGTTCCAAAAATATGGGGGACAAAAAGAGTAGGGGTCCCCCGTATTTTTAAAACCAGCACCGGGCTCCACTAGCTGGACAGATAATGCCACAGCCGGGGGTCACTTTGATATAGTGCCCTGCGGCCGTGGCATCAAAAATCCAACTAGTCACCCCTGGCCGGGGTACCCTGGGGGAGTGGGGACCCCTTCAATCAAGGGGTCCCCCCCCCCAGCCACCCAAGGGCCAGGGGTGAAGCCCGAGGCTGTCCCCCCCCCATCCAATGGGCAGCGGATGGGGAGGCTGATAGCCTTTTGTGATAATGAAAAGATATTGTTTTTAGTAGCAGTACTACAAGGCCCAGCAAGCCTCCCCCGCATGCTGGTACTTGGAGAACCACAAGTACCAGCATGCGACGGAAAAACGGGCCCGCTGGTACCTGTAGTACTACTACTAAAAAAATACCCAAAAAAAGACAAGACACACACACCGTGAAAGTAAAGATTTATTACATACATGCACACAAACATACATACATACTTACCTTATGTTCACACGCAGGTCGGTCCTCTTCTCCAGTAGAATCCAAGGGGTAACTGTTGAATAAATTCTACTCACCAGATCGCGGGTCCCAGGCTCCTTGGGGCATCCATTTGTAATCCACGTACTTGCATAAAATAAGAAAACGGAAAGCCGAGCCACGAACTGAAAGGGGCCCCATGTTTTCACATGGGACTCCTTTCCCCGAATGCCAGAAACCCACTCTGACTGATGTCTAAGTGGGTTTCTTCAGCCAATCATGGAGCGCCACGTTGTAGCACTCTCCTGATCGGCTGTGTGCTCCTGTACTGTATGACAGGCGGCACACGGCAGTGTTACAATGTAGCGCCTATGCGCTCCATTGTAACCAATGGTGGGAACTTTCTGCCCTGCGGTTGACCTAAAGTGACGTCACCGCTGAGCAGAAAGTTCCCACCATTGGTTACAATGGAGCGCATAGGCGCTACATTGTAACACTGCCGTGTGCCGCCTGTCATACAGTACAGGAGCACACAGCCGATCAGGAGAGTGCTACAACGTGGCGCTCCATGATTGGCTGAAGAAACCCACTTAGACATCAGTCAGAGTGGGTTTCTGGCATTCGGGGAAAGGAGTCCCATGTGAAAACATGGGGCCCCTTTCAGTTCGTGGCTCGGCTTTCCGTTTTCTTATTTTATGCAAGTACCTGGATTACAAATGGATGCCCCGAGGAGCCTGGGACCCGCGATCTGGTGAGTAGAATTTATTCAACAGGTACCCCTTGGATTCTACTGGAGAAGAGGACAGACCCTCGTGTGAACATAAGGTAAGTATGTATGTATGTATGTTTGTGTGCATGTATGTAATAAATCTTTACTTTCACGGTGTGTGTGTCTTGTCTTTTTTTGGGTATTTTTTTAGTAGTAGTACTACAGGTACCAGCGGGCCCGTTTTTCCGTCGCATGCTGGTACTTGTGGTTCTCCAAGTACCAGCATGCGGAGGAGGCTTGCTGGGCCTTGTAGTACTACTACTAAAAACAATATCTTTTCATTATCACAAAAGGCTATCAGCCTCCCCATCCGCTGCCCATTGGATGGGGGGGACAGCCTCGGGCTTCACCCCTGGCCCTTGGGTGGCTGGGGGGGGGGACCCCTTGATTGAAGGGGTCCCCACTCCCCCAGGGTACCCCGGCCAGGGGTGACTAGTTGGATTTTTGATGCCACGGCCGCAGGGCACTATATCAAAGTGACCCCCGGCTGTGGCATTATCTGTCCAGCTAGTGGAGCCCGGTGCTGGTTTTAAAAATACGGGGGACCCCTACTCTTTTTGTCCCCCGTATTTTTGGAACCAGGACCAGGCGCAGAGCCCGATGCTGGTTGCTTAAATATGGGGGAACCCCTGTCATTTTTTTCCCCATATTTCTGCAACCAGGATCGGCTCAAAGAGCCCGAGGCTGGTTATGCTTAGGAGGGGGGACCCCACGCAATTTTTTTTAAGGATTTTACAGTGTTTAATTTAAAAAAAAAAAAAAAAATGAACCCCAGCACGGATCACACAGATCCGGCCGAGATTCATTGTAAAAAAGTCGGCAGTGTTTTGCTAATCACTGCCGTAAAAATAAAAAAAAAAACACGAATGACATCGACATCGGAACAAAAGAAAAACCCGAATACGGCAGCTTAGTAAATCCGTCGTAACAAATTCAAAAAGTTGCAGTTTTACACTTTCGATGTCATTCGTGATTGAACTTTGACCTGAAACGGGAAAATACTAGAGATGAGCGGGTTCGGTTTCTCTGAATCCGAACCCGCCAGAACTTCATGTTTTTTTTCACGGGTCCGAGCGACTCGGATCTTCCCGCCTTGCTCGGTTAACCCGAGCGCGCCCGAACGTCATCATGACGCTGTCGGATTCTCGCGAGGCTCGGATTCTATCGCGAGACTTGGATTCTATATAAGGAGCCGCGCGTCGCCGCCATTTTCACACGTGCATTGAGATTGATAGGGAGAGGACGTGGCTGGCGTCCTCTCCGTTTAGACACTTGATTTACTAATTTTGGGGAGCATTAGGAGTACTCAGTAGTGTACAGTGCAGAGTTTTGCTGATAGTGACCAGTGACCACCACTTTTATTTATAATCCGTTCTCTGCCTGAAAAAAGCGATACACAGCACACAGTGACTCAGTCACATACCATATCTGTGTGCACTGCTCAGGCTCAGGCCAGTGTGCTGCATCATCTATATATATTATATATCTGTCTGACTGCTCAGCTCACACAGCTTATAATTGTGGGGGAGACTGGGGAGCACTACTGCAGTGCCAGTTATAGGTTATAGCAGGAGCCAGGAGTACATAATATTATATTAAAATTAAACAGTGCACACTTTTGCTGCAGGAGTGCCACTGCCAGTGTGACTAGTGACCAGTGACCTGACCACCAGTATATAATATTAGTAGTATACTATCTCTTTATCAACCAGTCTATATTAGCAGCAGACACAGTACAGTGCGGTAGTTCACGGCTGTGGCTACCTCTGTGTCGGCACTCGGCAGCCCGTCCATAATTGTATATACCAGTGACCTAACCGTGGTTTTTTTTTCTTTCTTTATACATACATACTAGTTACGAGTATACTATCTCTTTATCAACCAGTCTATATATTAGCAGCAGACACAGTACAGTGCGGTAGTTCACGGCTGTGGCTACCTCTGTGTCGGCACTCGGCAGCCCGTCCATAATTGTATATACCACCTAACCGTGGTTTTTTTTTCTTTCTTTATACATACATACTAGTTACGAGTATACTATCTCTTTATCAACCAGTCTATATATTAGCAGCAGACACAGTACAGTGCGGTAGTTCACGGCTGTGGCTACCTCTGTGTCGGCACTCGGCAGCCCGTCCATAATTGTATATACCACCTAACCGTGGTTTTTTTTTTCTTTCTTTATACATACATACTAGTTACGAGTATACTATCTCTTTATCAACCAGTCTATATATTAGCAGCAGACACAGTACAGTGCGGTAGTTCACGGCTGTGGCTACCTCTGTGTCGGCACTCGGCAGCCCGTCCATAATTGTATATACCACCTAACCGTGGTTTTTTTTTCTTTCTTTATACATACATACTAGTTACGAGTATACTATCTCTTTATCAACCAGTCTATATATTAGCAGCAGACACAGTACAGTGCGGTAGTTCACGGCTGTGGCTACCTCTGTGTCGGCACTCGGCAGCCCGTCCATAATTGTATATACCAGTGACCTAACCGTGGTTTTTTTTTCTTTCTTTATACATACATACTAGTTACGAGTATACTATCTCTTTATCAACCAGTCTATATATTAGCAGCAGACACAGTACAGTGCGGTAGTTCACGGCTGTGGCTACCTCTGTGTCGGCACTCGGCAGCCCGTCCATAATTGTATATACCACCTAACCGTGGTTTTTTTTTCTTTCTTTATACATACATACTAGTTACGAGTATACTATCTCTTTATCAACCAGTCTATATATTAGCAGCAGACACAGTACAGTGCGGTAGTTCACGGCTGTGGCTACCTCTGTGTCGGCACTCGGCAGCCCGTCCATAATTGTATATACCACCTAACCGTGGTTTTTTTTTCTTTCTTTATACATACATACTAGTTACGAGTATACTATCTCTTTATCAACCAGTCTATATATTAGCAGCAGACACAGTACAGTGCGGTAGTTCACGGCTGTGGCTACCTCTGTGTCGGCACTCGGCAGCCCGTCCATAATTGTATATACCACCTAACCGTGGTTTTTTTTTCTTTCTTTATACATACATACTAGTTACGAGTATACTATCTCTTTATCAACCAGTCTATATATTAGCAGCAGACACAGTACAGTGCGGTAGTTCACGGCTGTGGCTACCTCTGTGTCGGCACTCGGCAGCCCGTCCATAATTGTATATACCAGTGACCTAACCGTGGTTTTTTTTTCTTTCTTTATACATACATACTAGTTACGAGTATACTATCTCTTTATCAACCAGTCTATATATTAGCAGCAGACACAGTACAGTGCGGTAGTTCACGGCTGTGGCTACCTCTGTGTCGGCACTCGGCAGCCCGTCCATAATTGTATATACCACCTAACCGTGGTTTTTTTTTCTTTCTTTATACATACATACTAGTTACGAGTATACTATCTCTTTATCAACCAGTCTATATATTAGCAGCAGACACAGTACAGTGCGGTAGTTCACGGCTGTGGCTACCTCTGTGTCGGCACTCGGCAGCCCGTCCATAATTGTATACTAGTATCCAATCCATCCATCTCCATTGTTTACCTGAGGTGCCTTTTAGTTGTGCCTATTAAAATATGGAGAACAAAAATGTTGAGGTTCCAAAATTAGGGAAAGATCAAGATCCACTTCCACCTCGTGCTGAAGCTGCTGCCACTAGTCATGGCCGAGACGATGAAATGCCAGCAACGTCGTCTGCCAAGGCCGATGCCCAATGGCATAGTACAGAGCATGTCAAAACCAAAACACCAAATATCAGTAAAAAAAGGACTCCAAAACCTAAAATAAAATTGTCGGAGGAGAAGCGTAAACTTGCCAATATGCCATTTACCACACGGAGTGGCAAGGAACGGCTGAGGCCCTGGCCTATGTTCATGGCTAGTGGTTCAGCTTCACATGAGGATGGAAGCACTCAGCCTCTCGCTAGAAAACTGAAAAGACTCAAGCTGGCAAAAGCACCGCAAAGAACTGTGCGTTCTTTGAAATCCCAAATCCACAAGGAGAGTCCAATTGTGTCGGTTGCGATGCCTGACCTTCCCAACACTGGACGTGAAGAGCATGCGCCTTCCACCATTTGCACGCCCCCTGCAAGTGCTGGAAGGAGCACCCGCAGTCCAGTTCCTGATAGTCAGATTGAAGATGTCAGTGTTGAAGTACACCAGGATGAGGAGGATATGGGTGTTGCTGGCGCTGGGGAGGAAATTGACCAGGAGGATTCTGATGGTGAGGTGGTTTGTTTAAGTCAGGCACCCGGGGAGACACCTGTTGTCCGTGGGAGGAATATGGCCGTTGACATGCCAGGTGAAAATACCAAAAAAATCAGCTCTTCGGTGTGGAGGTATTTCACCAGAAATGCGGACAACAGGTGTCAAGCCGTGTGTTCCCTTTGTCAAGCTGTAATAAGTAGGGGTAAGGACGTTAACCACCTCGGAACATCCTCCCTTATACGTCACCTGCAGCGCATTCATAATAAGTCAGTGACAAGTTCAAAAACTTTGGGTGACAGCGGAAGCAGTCCACTGACCAGTAAATCCCTTCCTCTTGTAACCAAGCTCACGCAAACCACCCCACCAACTCCCTCAGTGTCAATTTCCTCCTTCCCCAGGAATGCCAATAGTCCTGCAGGCCATGTCACTGGCAAGTCTGACGAGTCCTCTCCTGCCTGGGATTCCTCCGATGCATCCTTGCGTGTAACGCCTACTGCTGCTGGCGCTGCTGTTGTTGCCGCTGGGAGTCGATGGTCATCCCAGAGGGGAAGTCGTAAGCCCACTTGTACTACTTCCAGTAAGCAATTGACTGTTCAACAGTCCTTTGCGAGGAAGATGAAATATCACAGCAGTCATCCTACTGCAAAGCGGATAACTGAGTCCTTGACAACTATGTTGGTGTTAGACGTGCGTCCGGTATCCGCCGTTAGTTCACAGGGAACTAGACAATTTATTGAGGCAGTGTGCCCCCGTTACCAAATACCATCTAGGTTCCACTTCTCTAGGCAGGCGATACCGAGAATGTACACGGACGTCAGAAAAAGACTCACCAGTCTCCTAAAAAATGCAGTTGTACCCAATGTCCACTTAACCACGGACATGTGGACAAGTGGAGCAGGGCAGGGTCAGGACTATATGACTGTGACAGCCCACTGGGTAGATGTATGGACTCCCGCCGCAAGAACAGCAGCGGCGGCACCAGTAGCAGCATCTCGCAAACGCCAACTCTTTCCTAGGCAGGCTACGCTTTGTATCACCGCTTTCCAAAATACGCACACAGCTGAAAACCTCTTACGGCAACTGAGGAAGATCATCGCGGAATGGCTTACCCCAATTGGACTCTCCTGTGGATTTGTGGCATCGGACAACGCCAGCAATATTGTGTGTGCATTAAATATGGGCAAATTCCAGCACGTCCCATGTTTTGCACATACCTTGAATTTGGTGGTGCAGAATTTTTTAAAAAACGACAGGGGCGTGCAAGAGATGGTGTCGGTGGCCAGAAAAATTGCGGGACACTTTCGGCGTACAGGCACCACGTACAGAAGACTGGAGCACCACCAAAAACTACTGAACCTGCCCTGCCATCATCTGAAGCAAGAAGTGGTAACGAGGTGGAATTCAACCCTCTATATGCTTCAGAGGTTGGAGGAGCAGCAAAAGGCCATTCAAGCCTATACAATTGAGCACGATATAGGAGATGGAATTCACCTGTCTCAAGTGCAGTGGAGAATGATTTCAACGTTGTGCAAGGTTCTGATGCCCTTTGAACTTGCCACACGTGAAGTCAGTTCAGACACTGCCAGCCTGAGTCAGGTCATTCCCCTCATCAGGCTTTTGCAGAAGAAGCTGGAGGCATTGAAGAAGGAGCTAAAAGGGAGCGATTCCGCTAGGCATGTGGGACTTGTGGATGCAGCCCTTAATTCGCTTAACAAGGATTCACGGGTGGTCAATCTGTTGAAATCAGAGCACTACATTTTGGCCACCGTGCTCGATCCTAGATTTAAAGCCTACCTTGGATCTCTCTTTCCGGCAGACACAGGTCTGCTGGGGTTGAAAGACCTGCTGGTGACAAAATTGTCAAGTCAAGCGGAACGCGACCTGTCAACATCTCCTCCTTCACATTCTCCCGCAACTGGGGGTGCGAGGAAAAGGCTCAGAATTCCGAGCCCACCCGCTGGCGGTGATGCAGGGCAGTCTGGAGCGACTGCTGATGCTGACATCTGGTCCGGACTGAAGGACCTGACAACGATTACGGACATGTCGTCTACTGTCACTGCATATGATTCTCTCAACATTGATAGAATGGTGGAGGATTATATGAGTGACCGCATCCAAGTAGGCACGTCACACAGTCCGTACTTATACTGGCAGGAAAAAGAGGCAATTTGGAGGCCCTTGCACAAACTGGCTTTATTCTACCTAAGTTGCCCTCCCACAAGTGTGTACTCCGAAAGAGTGTTTAGTGCCGCCGCTCACCTTGTCAGCAATCGGCGTACGAGGTTACATCCAGAAAATGTGGAGAAGATGATGTTCATTAAAATGAATTATAATCAATTCCTCCGCGGAGACATTGACCAGCAGCAATTGCCTCCACAAAGTACACAGGGAGCTGAGATGGTGGATTCCAGTGGGGACGAATTGATAATCTGTGAGGAGGGGGATGTACACGGTGATATATCGGAGGGTGAAGATGAGGTGGACATCTTGCCTCTGTAGAGCCAGTTTGTGCAAGGAGAGATTAATTGCTTCTTTTTTGGGGGGGGTCCAAACCAACCCGTCATATCAGTCACAGTCGTGTGGCAGACCCTGTCACTGAAATGATGGGTTGGTTAAAGTGTGCATGTCCTGTTTTGTTTATACAACATAAGGGTGGGTGGGAGGGCCCAAGGACAATTCCATCTTGCACCTCTTTTTTCTTTTCTTTTTCTTTGCATCATGTGCTGATTGGGGAGGGTTTTTTTGGAAGGGACATCCTGCGTGACACTGCAGTGCCACTCCTAGATGGGCCCGGTGTTTGTGACGGCCACTAGGGTCGCTAATCTTACTCACACAGTCAGCTACCTCATTGCGCCTCTTTTTTTCTTTGCGTCATGTGCTGTTTGGGGAGGGTTTTTTGGAAGGGACATCCTGCGTGACACTGCAGTGCCACTCCTAGATGGGCCCGGTGTTTGTGTCGGCCACTAGGGTCGCTAATCTTACTCACACAGCTACCTCATTGCGCCTCTTTTTTTTTTTGCGTCATGTGCTGTTTGGGGAGGGTTTTTTGGAAGGGCCATCCTGCGTGACACTGCAGTGCCACTCCTAGATGGGCCCGGTGTTTGTGTCGGCCACTAGGGTCGCTAATCTTACTCACACAGCTACCTCATTGCGCCTCTTTTTTTCTTTGCGTCATGTGCTGTTTGGGGAGGGTTTTTTGGAAGGGACATCCTGCGTGACACTGCAGTGCCACTCCTAGATGGGCCCGGTGTTTGTGTCGGCCACTAGGGTCGCTTATCTTACTCACACAGCGACCTCGGTGCAAATTTTAGGACTAAAAATAATATTGTGAGGTGTGAGGTATTCAGAATAGACTGAAAATGAGTGTAAATTATGGTTTTTGAGGTTAATAATACTTTGGGATCAAAATGACCCCCAAATTCTATGATTTAAGCTGTTTTTTAGTGTTTTTGGAAAAAAACACCCGAATCCAAAACACACCCGAATCCGACAAAAAAAATTCGGTGAGGTTTTGCCAAAACGCGTTCGAACCCAAAACACGGCCGCGGAACCGAACCCAAAACCAAAACACAAAACCCGAAAAATTTCAGGTGCTCATCTCTAGAAAATACGAATGTTAGTAAATTTACCCCAGAGTGCGCAATCAAACCAAGTGAATCGACCCAGTAAAAAATACAAAGGAAGTTTCACCTGCTTCCAAGACAATTTCAATACAAACAAGTAGTATTCCACTCTGGCGCTTTTTTTTATGGAATTAATGTATCTGAAAAGACAAATGTATACTCACAAGGCAACTTCTAAAAATGAGCTCATCATAATTTCTCTCTCTTATATCGATTTCCAGAGAAGGTTTAATCTTCATTCTCCATAATTCCAACCTAAGTAAGGTGTGTATGTGTCTACCACAATGGTAAAGCACAATAGCTCACACACATGAAACAAAAAGAGGCTTATAGTGCAGACGTCCTTAAAAAGGTGTACAAGTTTTTATTCTGACAAATTCGCACTTACATCACATAAAAAGATAAAAGCATGTAGAATCTCTAATATGACTTCCCACAGATGCCAAGATAGTCCTCACCGGAGATTAAACCTTCTCTGGAAATCGACATAAGAGAGAGAAATTATGATGAGCTAATTTTTAGAAGTTGCCTTGTGAGTGTACATTCGTCTTTTCAGATACATTAATTCCATTAAAAAAAAGGTCTCTGCACTATATTGTTCTTCTTTCTTTTTTCTGTGAATTACATCCTCTTATAAATTGGATGTAAGATACATGTAGGTTCTAAGGATATGAAGATATTCCTATTCATTGTTATAACATAAAAGTTAATTTTGTCTCTGCTACATTATATTCTTATTCTTGCTTCTGTAATAGAAATTCATATTGAGTGACATAACTACAAACGGTATTGTGTTATGGCAACAGCGGTGTAACAGGGCGACAGTGCGCTCTCTGCCAGCCTGGCTGACTTAGCACATTGGGGGTCATTCCGAGTTGATCGCTCGCTAGCTATTTTTTTGCAGCGTTGCGATCACATAGTCGCTGCCTATGGGGGAGTATATTTTTGCTTTGCAAATGTACGAACGCTTGTGCAGGCGATCAGTACAAAAAAGTTCTGTGCAGTTTCTGAGTAGGTCTGAACTTACTCAGCCGCTGCGATCACTTCAGCCTGTCTGGTCCCGGAATTGACGTCAGACACCCGCCCTGCAAACGCTTGGACACGTCTGTGTTTTCCCAAACACTCCATGAAAACGGTCAGTTGATTCTTCGTTAAATCCATCGCCCAGCACCGATCCGCTTTGTATCCGAACGACACGCCTGTGCATTGCGGTGCATGCACATGCGCAGTTTTGCCGAGTTTTGACCTGATCGCAGCGCTGCAAAAAATAGCTAGCGTGCGATGAGGTCGGAATGACCCCCATAATGTCATGATTGTATCATAGAAGAAATTCTCAAATGCACAGCGATATATTCTCTAGTAGAGTGACAAGTGACAACACATAAGCCACTATAACTGAGTGAAAAGGGCAGAATTAGATCTTAATATTATATTAGTAAAGGAACCCATCATATGCCATGTCACCTCAGTCTGTCTGCTGCTCTCTCCTTGTTCTGTACTGCCTGTCCCCTTTCTTCCCATTCCTCCGCTCAGTCCCTCCCCATCTACCACTCTGCCCCCTGTCAGGCTCTATCCCTCTCGTCTCTGCTGCCCCAGTCCCGCAGGTCTATCCTGCTCCACAGTTTTCTATTCTCTGCTTTGCCCCATTCTGAAACCACACACTCACACACCGCTCTGTCCCATAGCCTCCATTAATGGCAGGTCTTCCTCTCCTGCTAGGGTCCGTCCTGTCGCACTAGCAATGGGATCTGTTGTAAGGCTCTCACTTGCCCTGGTTTTCACTGCACATCATGTAGGAAACGAGATAGTCTATAGAGAATTATTATATAGGTACATTATGGAACAATGGGCCAGATGTAATGTTGCCTGAGTTCGGCGGGTGTGCGGGATGCCAGCCGAGCTTGGACTTTTTTTTTAATGCGCCTATCAGATCGCACGGCTGTCCTCACTCTATTAAAGCATACTGTATGGGTTGGACTGCAATCAGTGGCATCGCTACATGTAGGCAGGCTGCACCCAGGTGTCACCCACTGAGGGTTGACACACCAAAATGCCGGCTCCTCCTCAGTGACAGGAGCTACATGCTGCACTGTAACATTACATGCAGCACTCAGCTCAGTGGCGGAATTAGCGAGCGGTGGGCCCAGGTGCGACAAAATGCTTTGCCCCCCCCCCCCCCCCTCCATCCAAGTCCACCCCCTCACCCCTGGAGAGGATCTGGTGAGGGGGACCTGCTCAGGGCCAGAGAAATGGATACCTATCAACAGTGCCGTAACTAGACATTTTAGCACTGTGTGCAACAAACGTCATCGGAGCCCCACCCCTGCATACAAAACAGGGGCAGTACGCGCCGTAGGCGCGCGCAAAAATACATAGTGACGTGGCTTTGTAGGGAAGGGGTGTGGCCACAAAATAATACCAATTAATAAAACGGTGCACAGTAGTCTCCATTATTCAAATTACGCCGCACAGTAGCACCACTACACCAGGTAGAGACCCTTTTACACCTTACAGCAGACAGCGTCCCCTTTTTACACATTACGGCAGACAGCGTCCGCCTTTTTACACATAACGGCAGACAGCATCCCCTTTTTACACATAACGGCAGACAGCATCTCCCTTTTTACACATAACGGCAGACAGCGTCCCCCTTTTTACACATAACGGCAGACAGCGTGCCCTTTTTACACATAGCGGCAGACAGCGTGCACTTTTTACACATAACGGCAGACAGCGTCCCCTTTTTACACATAACGGCAGACAGCGTGCCCTTGTTACACATAGCGGCAGACAGCGTACACTTTTTACACATAACGGAAGACAGCGTCCTCTTTTTACACATCACGGCAGACAGCGTGCCCTTGTTACACATAGCGGCAGACAGCGTACACTTTTTACACATAACGGCAGACAGCGTCCCCTTTTTACACATCACAGCAGACAGCGTGCCCTTGTTACACATAGCGGCAGACAGCGTACACTTTTTACACATAACGGCATACAGCGTCCCCTTTTTACACATCACGGCAGACAGCGTGCCCTTGTTACACATAGCAGCAGACAGCGTACACTTTATACACATAACGGCAGACAGCGTCCCCTTTTTACACATCACGGCAGACAGCGTGCCCTTGTTACACACAGCGGCAGACAGCGTACACTTTTTACACATAACGGCAGACAGCGTCCCCTTTTTACACATCACGGCAGACAGATTCCCCCTTTTTACACATTACGTCAAGCAGAATCTCCCAATTATTACACATTACGTCAGGCAGATTCCCCCTTTTTACACATTGCGGCAAAGATTCCCCCTTTTTACACATTACGGCAGACAGTCCCCCTTTTTACACATAGCGGCAAAGATTCCCCCTTTTTACACATGGCGTCAGGCAGATTCCTCCTTTTTACACATTGCGGCAGGCAGATTCCTCCTTTTTACACATTGCGGCAGGCAGATTCCCCCTTTTTACACATTGCGGCAGACAGTCCCCCTTTTTGCACATAGAAAGAAAGAAAGAAAGAAAGAAAGAAAGAAAGAAAGAAAGAAAGAAAGAAAGAAAGAAAGAAAGAAAGAAAGAAAGAAAGAAAGAAAGAATTATATTTACCCTCTCCGCTGGCTCAGTCTCCTCGGTGCAGCTTCTGATCACGATTCCCGGGCAGGAGAGAAGGAGGAGGAGGGAGGTGGAGAAGGGAGCCGCAGCAGCGCTGTGTTATTGGTGGAGGCGCTGCTGCTGCTGTCCCTCTGCTTCACTTTAGGCTGTTCTCGGAAGACAGCCTATAGTGAAGCAGAGGAACAGCAGCAGCAGCGCCTCAACCAGTAGCAAAGCGCTACTGCGGCTACCTCCTCCCCCTCCCTCCTCCTCCTTCTCCTCCCGTACCGCTCCTCTCCTCTCTGTCCGGACGGCTGTGTGCAGCGGGCAGCGGTTGCCCGCAGCACACAGCGGCATGTAATGAGTCAGTTTGACTCATTACATGCTTTGGGCCACTGGACAGAGGCAGGCCCCAGTGCAACGCACTGGTTGCACTGGCGGTAGTTCCGCCTCTGACTCAGCTCCTGTCACAGTGTAGGAGCTGGCACTGCAGACAGACACTCTCTAAGGGCAGACCAGCATCTACCAGACCCCTGGAGTGATGAAAATGGAAGTCGGGTCTGTGAGGCCACACCCACTTCCTGTAGGGCCATGCCCCCTTTTCTTGTTGATATGTGATGAAGGCACATGCTTGGGGTATTTCAACTGCACCGGATGTCACACAGCATAGTGATGACCCTGGCCGCAGTGCAATATGGGGGTCATTCCGACCCATTCGCACGCAGTGGTTCTTCGCTGCGGTGCGAATGGGTCGGGACTGCGTCTGCGCGGTGCCCGCAATGCCCACGTGCACCATTGCCTGGCTACGGTCATTCGCCGGGCAGCAACGCCGCCAGCACTGAAAGTGATCGCAGCGGCGATCGCAAGAAGATTGATGGCGGGGAGGCATTCTGGAGCGTCTACTCACCGTTTTCTGGGCGTTTAGATGTGAATGCAGGTATGTCCAGACGTTTGGAGGGCGGATGACTGACGTCAATCCCGGGACCTTCGTTGCTGGATCCTTCGCACAGAGTAAGTAGGTCTGACCCTGGTCTTGTTTTGCAGGAAACTTTTTTAGCATAGCAGGGCTGCACAAGCGAACGCAGCCCTGCTATGCTAAAATACACTCCCCCATAGGCGGCGTCTAGTTGATCGTACGAGCAGCAAAAAGTTGCTACATGCGATCAACTTGGAATGACCACCTATGTCTCCAGCAAGTCCAGGATTTAATTGAAATCAAGATGAGCATCATGAATTAAACTCATTTTGTCTAAAGTTGCCACCTTTTGCATCATTATAGGTGTAAACTTACATACATACATACACACATGCACACACACACACACACACACATACATACATACATACATACATACATACATACATACAATCATGAGTACCAGCAGGGCTGGATTAAGGTGCGTGGAGGCAATTAATACCCCTTTTCCACACCCATAATGGAATGTAGTTATGTGACCGGCGTTCAGGAGAACAATGGTCACATAACCTCCCCCTGCATCCCGCCCTCTCACAATCCCAACGGTCGGCATGCCGTCCAACAGGGGCTATTCCCACTAGTGGGTGTCCACGACATCCATAGAGTTGGAACAGAACCCATGGTGACTATAGGTAGCCACCGAGCCCGCAAGGGGCTTGCTGCACTCGCCACCCCCCTCCGGGATCCCGGCATCAGTATGCTGAGACCGCCGGTCACGCATACCACACCTGCCACAATAACCCAGATTATTGCTGGGTTAACCCGAATGTCACTGAAAAAGAATCCAGGTCCAGTGATTTGGTAATCCGACCCAGATGGCTACCAGGCTTGGACCAAGGAAGGACCCTGGCAATGGGGTAATGTGAACAGGTGACCCAGGTTCCCATCAAACGTATAGAGAGAGCTGGATCACTAGCACTTGGAGATGATGTACAATAATCTCTAAGGTCTTGGCAGATCAGAAACACACTGCACACAAGTGCAGTGTGAGAGACTGACCCGGGAATAACCCGGCTCGAAGGTGTACTGTAAACAAGCTCTGACTTGGGCAGTGTCGGACTGGGGCATGAAAGACCCAACGGCGGAATGCAGCGGTAAGGGCCCATGCTTAGGGGCGTGGCCAGCCACTACAGAGGTTTGACCAGGGCCCCTTGATAAATATATATAGTAAATACTGCTAGTACATACTGTACATGATAATGTACCAGATTAATAACAGCAATGCACTGCAAAAAAAATACCATAGGTCTGTGCAGTATAATGTAACCTATATCTAATGTATAATTCAAGTGCAGAGTCTGGAATCTGATCCCTAGAAGAGGAGGTGGGGCCTCAGGTAGTGGGGCCCACTGGGGTTTCCCTCTGTATCCCTGTGGGCTAGTCCAACCCTAGACCTGGGTATGACTTTGGTTGGAACTGTTTTCCAAACCCTGGTCAGACCCAGGATTTTAGTGGAAAAGGGGTATAAATTGTGTTGTCCTCTACCAATAAAATTGTCAAAATGATATCCTGGCGATATTATTAATACTCTTAGCACTTTAAATGTGTAAAAAAAATTGTAGTGCCCCTAGGTCACATTATGCCACAAAGAAACTCATGCACATACAACACAGCACCCCAAACACTGGTAATGCATTGTAGCCAGTGATGGACTGTTGCTGTTATACAGCTCTAGCATTTCATTGCGTGAGCATGGATGAAAAGGAGGCGTGGTCATAGCTAATGGGGGTGTGCGCTGAGTCTTGCGGCACTCCCCCATTTCTCTATGCTGGGTGGACAAGTAGAGCACCGGGAGGCAGAGCTGCTCGGCAAGCTCTGGTCTCTTTGCGTGGATGGACTGGCCCATAAGCACATCGGCATTTGCCAGACATGCCAGATGGGCAGTCCTGTCCTGATTGTAGCTATATGTGGGTAGCCCTGTGTGTGTGTGTGTGTGTGCGTTTGTGCGTGTGTGTGTGTGTGTGTGTGTGTGCGTTTGTGCGTGTGTGTGTGTGTGTGTGTGTGTGTGCGTGTGTGTGTGTGTGAGAGAGCTCTGTGTTGTCTGAAGGGTGGCCCTGAGCGACCGACCTGGCTGCCACTGTAAAGCAGGTATGTAACTATGGTACAGTGATGCCTCTAAGAGATACAATTGATTAATAATCATTGCCATACAATTTTGCATTTTGACAGAGGTTCGCATAGTTATGGCCATAAATAATGGCTTGCCCACCGCGTCTAGGTGACCTCATTAATCGGGCAAGTCCCTAACATATTGGGGGGCACAAGTCCATGCCGCGGGATACCCCAAACCACAGCAGCCGAGTGACTTCAGGGCAATACTAGAGTGAAAATATATATAGTGAAAAAAGGGAAGCTAGTTAGGTTAGTGAGAGAGGTTGCTGAACAACAGCAGTGGTAAAATAATGGGGGTAATTCCAAGTTGATCGCAGCAGGAATTTTTTTAGCAGTTGGGCAAAACCATGTGCACTGCAGGGGAGGCAGACATAACATGTGCAGAGAGAGTTAGATTTGGGTGTGGTGTGTTCAATCGGCAATCTAATTTGCAGTGTAAAAATAAAGCAGCCAGTATTTACCCTGCACAGAAACAAAATAACCCACCCAAATCTAACTCTTTCTGCACATGTTATATCTGCCTCCCCTGCAGTGCACATGGTTTTGCCCAATTGCTAAAAAAATTCCTGCTGCGATCAACTTGGAATTACCCCCAATGAGAGGTAATGTGGTGAGAAATAAAGTAGAACCTCGCTCAAAATGCAAAATTTTATGGCAATGATTATTTCTACTCAATTGGTAGTGTTTGAATTGTGCACGTGCAACCTTGTCTCTGTATGCAGTACTGAAAGGTCTCCGCACAGTCGCAGCTCTCATTTCCATGTGCATCCCAGGATCCCTCCCCTGTATGCCTGTAAGGGCGTAAGGACGCAATGCCTGCAATGGTACACTGCTTCTTGGGCAGGCTCCTGGGCTCCATTCTGTGACGTCACGTTGCTGGAAATGGGGGCCGGCAAGGGGCAACCAAGGCCTAGGAAGTACCCTGCTATGACACCATCCCCTTTATTAATTTAAGCTGATAAGTTATCATTCTAGAAAATGATTTGGTTAAGCTTTAAATAGCTCTAAATCCAGGGAGTGACAGAACATTGAGCCTTTCATGCGTTTAAATGTTTTGGGGATTTTTTTCCTAATAAATTGCTTGTAGACCTTGTAGCTTGTACCTAGGAAGACACTAAGAGGGAAATTCAATTAGCCATGCCAATTTACCGGGTCTAATTGATCCCCCGGGGAGCTATACAATTAGCCCCGAAAGCTGGCACTGTTGGGGTCACTTGCCCGGAGGCAGATGAAAAAAAATCCACAAATAATGACCGTTTTTGTGATATGGATCTAGGAACTTATCCCAGATCCTAGATGTTTTTCGCCAGAAAACGGGTCATTTCTTAGGTGAAAGAAAACGGGCTACAATTATATTGCCCAAAAACCATCTTGCAAAAGAAACGTGGTAAAAGTCTAGAGTTTTTATTTCCTGACATTTTTTGGGGCACAATTGAATATCCCCCTATATCAGCTAAATTCAAATGACCAGATGAGGAGTATCAGGATGATATGGGTTTCCTGAGCTTCTGACCAGCCATAGAATTCTATCTCCTTTGCAGGATGGAAGGGGATGTTTGTGGCTACCAATAAAACATGGAATCTTTTTCCAATCCATTTTATGTACCATCCTGCAAAGTTAAGTCTACTTTGTCCACTTTGCTGTAATACTAAGAGCATAGCAAAGAATGCCCGTGATTTACCCAACTCCTGTAAACAAAGCCTAAACATTACTCTCCTGGCAGATGCTAGGAATAAAAAAAATCCCCCAGCACACCATAATGGACCAGCAAAAGAGTCATACATCCTACATGAGATCTCAGTTACGTACATTTGCAAACATATGGCAAACTACCGTGATGGCAGGCGTCTCTGCTGTGGTGGTACTAGTCTAGATTAACCCCTCCCTTACACACACCTGTGATGGACCAATAAATTGAATTGAGCAACTACCATTCTGGCTATCCCCAGCAGATGCTGCCAGCTTGGCTAACACATCAGGTGCAAAAATAGATACGTAATCTTACAAAACATCATTAGCTTTGCAATCCTGTAAATTACTTTTATATAGTCTCTATTTTCCAGTATGCAGATGAGTAGACAGAAAAACATAATTCATGTTACTCCCCCACATGATAAATAATAATGCAGACATGCCTTTGCTACATTAGATAGTGATCTCTCACTGCGCCCGAAAAGACTGAGAATTATTTGTAAGTCAATAAAGCATTACAATAAAAATTATTATACTACTTTAGAAAATAGTCATTGAACAGCGTAATACATTATTGCAATTTTGTAAACTCGTTTACAAACAGTAAAAGAACATTTACTTTGAGTGACCCTCTCTGTGGGTACGGAGACTTTTAGCTGAATATCACTTCATTAAATGAAATGCTGAGAATGGTATTGTACGTATCTAGCTGCATTATTGGATAAAAGTTCACATATTGAGGTTTAGTATTTTAATTCTGTTTACTCTTAAAAATGGTAAATGTCAACCGTGTTCCAACCAGCGATGTGAAAAATAAAACCATTATGTTGGCCCAATGCATTTAGCGAGCAGATGCCTACGATTCTCATTAAATTAAATCAAATTCATACTGTACATTAGGGCACCAGGGCTGTTTATTTGTGGTTTTAGCTTTCGCTTCAGGAAATGTTAAAGAACATACATTTTTAGAAGCCCTCAGGAGTATTTTATAAAGTTTGGGGTTTGCAGATTGTTGGCTTCACAAAAACAGTAAACAACGGTTTATATCATATAATAAGGCACCACATTTCATGGACATAAGGAATAATTCCCTATACTAGTCTAAAATACCTTTGCTGTCTTAGGCAGCCCTTTATCACTTATTTTACTTACTGTTATTTTATTTACTCTAGCACTTATTTTACGTACTGTTACTTTATTTAATCTTAAGCTCTAGATTGTTAAGCATCTGGTGTTTATTTGGAAACAGACATTGGGCAAGATTGTGAATCACATACAAGTTAGAATGTGGCCACATCTTGTGATAAGGAGAACGAAATGACAGACATGGGAATGGAGAGAGTTAAACCTCCTGTGAAGGGTGTGGACTAGTGATGTGCACCGGAAATTTTTCGGGTTTTGTGTTTTGGTTTTGGATTCAGTTCCGCAGCCGTGTTTTGGATTCGGACGCGTTTTGGCAAAACCTCCCTGAAATTTTTTTGTCGGATTCGGGTGTGTTTTAGATTTGGGTGTTTTTTTTCAAAAAACCCTCAAAAACAGCTTTAATCATAGAATTTGGGGATAATTTTGATCCCATAGTATTATTATTAACCTCAATAACCATAATTTCCACTCATTTCCAGTCGAATCTGAACACCTCACACCTCACAATATTATTTTTAGTCCTAAAATTTGCACCAAGGTCGCTGGATGACTAAGCTAAGCGACCCAAGTGGCCGACACAAACACCTGGCCCATCTAGGAGTGGCACTGCAGTGTCAGACAGGATGGCACTTCAAAAAATAGTCCCCAAACAGCACATGATGCAAAGAAAAAAAGAGGTGCACCAAGGTCGCTAGATGGTGTTGAAGTCAAAAAAATATTACATAAAGAGAACATACAAACTACACACATTATAAGTCACTATACTTGCAAATACGCTCAGCGAGTACAGCAATATATGGTAACACACGCATTTACATGGACATGCCACAGAGATGGATTCGACACTTATTTCATGCAGTATATAATTGTGGTGGTATCAAGCGCCAGACATCATGATGATTTAGAATTGTATTTGATGGAGTGGTGTCATGTATGTGTATTATTTGAACGAAACAAGATAGACCGGTCGTGTTTACTGTTTACAGATTAATGTGTGGATTCATTTGATACTTGTTATTAAGTTGTAGGACATTGCAACATGGAATTATGATTAAATGAATAAAAGCTAAAATCACTTTTATTAGAACAATAGATATTCCAAACAGGTAATGAACAGGAAACTCAGGCCAGCCCTTTGGATGTCTTCAAGGCTGAACCAGATTAGCATATACAAAGGGACTGATGACTCATCGTTAATCCCTCCCCCAAAAACTAGATAACACTTATTGATCACACAGGAGCTCAGTTGCTGGAAGGTCTCAGAGTATGATGGACTTGCTGCCAGTTCAGTTCCTGTATTTATTTACAGAGAGAGAGAGACATAAGATGCATTGGAGGGAATGGTAATTGTATCGCTGGCCTGTAACTGTATGTAACTGTATGTATTAACTAGAGATGAGCGCCGGAAATTTTTCGGGTTTTGTGTTTTGGTTTTGGGTTCGGTTCCGCGGCCGTGTTTTGGGTTCGACCGCGTTTTGGCAAAACCTAACCGAATTTTTTTTGTCGGATTCGGGTGTGTTTTGGATTCGGGTGTTTTTTTCCAAAAAACCTAAAAAACAGCTTAAATCATAGAATTTGGGGGTCATTTTGATCCCAAAGTATTATTAACCTCAAAAACCATCATTTCCACTCATTTTCAGTCTATTCTGAATACCTCACACCTCACAATATTATTTTTAGTCCTAAAATTTGCACCGAGGTCGCTGGATGACTAAGCTAAGCGACCCTAGTGGCCGACACAAACACCTGGCCCATCTAGGAGTGGCACTGCAGTGTCACGCAGGATGTCCCTTCCAAAAAACCTCCCCAAACAGCACATGACGCAAAGAAAAAAAGAGGCGCAATGAGGTAGCTGTGTGAGTAAGATAAGCGACCCTAGTGGCCGACACAAACACCGGGCCCATCTAGGAGTGGCACTGCAGTGTCACGCAGGATGTCCCTTCCAAAAAACCCTCCCCAAACAGCACATGACGCAAAGAAAAAAAGAGGCGCAATGAGGTAGCTGTGTGAGTAAGATAAGCGACCCTAGTGGCCGACACAAACACCGGGCCCATCTAGGAGTGGCACTGCAGTGTCACGCAGGATGTCCCTTCCAAAAAACCCTCCCCAAACAGCACATGACGCAAAGAAAAAAAGAGGCGCAATGAGGTAGCTGTGTGAGTAAGATAAGCGACCCTAGTGGCCGACACAAACACCGGGCCCATCTAGGAGTGGCACTGCAGTGTCACGCAGGATGTCCCTTCCAAAAAACCTTCCCCAAACAGCACATGACGCAAAGAAAAAAAGAGGCGCAATGAGGTAGCTGTGTGAGTAAGATAAGCGACCCTAGTGGCCGACACAAACACCGGGCCCATCTAGGAGTGGCACTGCAGTGTCACGCAGGATGGCCCTTCCAAAAAACCCTCCCCAAACAGCACATGACGCAAAGAAAAATTAAAGAAAAAAGAGGTGCAAGATGGAATTGTCCTTGGGCCCTCCCACCCACCCTTATGTTGTATAAACAGGACATGCACACTTTAACCAACCCATCATTTCAGTGACAGGGTCTGCCACACGACTGTGACTGATATGACGGGTTGGTTTGGACCCCCACCAAAAAAGAAGCAATTAATCTCTCCTTGCACAAACTGGCTCTACAGAGGCAAGATGTCCACCTCATCATCATCCTCCGATATATCACCGTGTACATCCCCCTCCTCACAGATTATCAATTCGTCCCCACTGGAATCCACCATCTCAGCTCCCTGTGTACTTTGTGGAGGCAATTGCTGCTGGTCAATGTCTCCGCGGAGGAATTGATTATAATTCATTTTAATGAACATCATCTTCTCCACATTTTCTGGATGTAACCTCGTACGCCGATTGCTGACAAGGTGAGCGGCGGCACTAAACACTCTTTCGGAGTACACACTTGTGGGAGGGCAACTTAGGTAGAATAAAGCCAGTTTGTGCAAGGGCCTCCAAATTGCCTCTTTTTCCTGCCAGTATAAGTACGGACTGTGTGACGTGCCTACTTGGATGCGGTCACTCATATAATCCTCCACCATTCTTTCAATGTTGAGAGAATCATATGCAGTGACAGTAGACGACATGTCCGTAATCGTTGTCAGGTCCTTCAGTCCGGACCAGATGTCAGCATCAGCAGTCGCTCCAGACTACCCTGCATCACCGCCAGTGGGTGGGCTCGGAATTCTGAGCCTTTTCCTCGCACCCCCAGTTGCGGGAGAATGTGAAGGAGGAGATGTTGACAGGTCGCGTTCCGCTTGACTTGACAATTTTCTCACCAGCAGGTCTTTCAACCCCAGCAGACTTGTGTCTGCCGGAAATAGAGATCCAAGGTAGGCTTTAAATCTAGGATCGAGCACGGTGGCCAAAATGTAGTGCTCTTATTTCAACAGATTGACCACCCGTGAATCCTTGTTAAGCGAATTAAGGGCTCCATCCACAAGTCCCACATGCCTAGCGGAATCACTCCGTGTTAGCTCCTCCTTCAATGTCTCCAGCTTCTTCTGCAAAAGCCTGATGAGGGGAATGACCTGACTCAGGCTGGCAGTGTCTGAACTGACTTCACGTGTGGCAAGTTCAAAGGGCATCAGAACCTTGCACAACGTTGAAATCATTCTCCACTGCGCTTGAGACAGGTGCATTCCACCTCCTATATCGTGCTCAATTGTATAGGCTTGAATGGCCTTTTGCTGCTCCTCCAACCTCTGAAGCATATAGAGGGTTGAATTCCACCTCGTTACCACTTCTTGCTTCAGATGATGGCAGGGCAGGTTCAGTAGTTTTTGGTGGTGCTCCAGTCTTCTGTACGTGGTGCCTGTACGCCGAAAGTGTCCCGCAATTCTTCTGGCCACCGACAGCATCTCTTGCACGCCCCTGTCGTTTTTAAAAAAATTCTGCACCACCAAATTCAAGGTATGTGCAAAACATGGGACGTGCTGGAATTTGCCCATATTTAATGCACACACAATATTGCTGGCGTTGTCCGATGCCACAAATCCACAGGAGAGTCCAATTGGGGTAAGCCATTCCGCGATGATCTTCCTCAGTTGCCGTAAGAGGTTTTCAGCTGTGTGCGTATTCTGGAAACCGGTGATACAAAGCGTAGCCTGCCTAGGAAAGAGTTGGCGTTTGCGAGATGCTGCTACTGGTGCCGCCGCTGCTGTTCTTGCGGCGGGAGTCCATACATCTACCCAGTGGGCTGTCACAGTCATATAGTCCTGACCCTGCCCTGCTCCACTTGTCCACATGTCCGTGGTTAAGTGGACATTGGGTACAACTGCATTTTTTAGGACACTGGTGAGTCTTTTTCTGACGTCCGTGTACATTCTCGGTATCGCCTGCCTAGAGAAGTGGAACCTAGATGGTATTTGGTAACGGGGGCACACTGCCTCAATAAATTGTCTAGTTCCCTGTGAACTAACGGCGGATACCGGACGCACGTCTAACACCAACATAGTTGTCAAGGCCTCAGTTATCCGCTTTGCAGCAGGATGACTGCTGTGATATTTCATCTTCCTTGCAAAGGACTGTTGGACAGTCAATTGCTTACTGGAAGTAGTACAAGTGGGCTTATGACTTCCCCTCTGGGATGACCATCGACTCCCAGCAGCAACAACAGCAGCGCCAGCAGCAGTAGGCATTACACTCAAGGATGCATTGGAGGAATCCCAGGCAGGAGAGGACTCGTCAGAATTGCCAGTGACATGGCCTGCAGGACTATTGGCATTCCTGGGTAAGGAGGAAATTGACACTGAGGGAGTTGGTGGGGTGGTTTGCGTGAGCTTGGTTACAAGAGGAAGGGATTTACTGGTCAGTGGACTGCTTCCGCTGTCACCCAAAGTTTTTGAACTTGTCACTGACTTATTATGAATGCGCTGCAGGTGACGTATAAGGGAGGATGTTCCGAGGTGGTTAACGTCCTTACCCCTACTTATTACAGCTTGACAAAGGCAACACACGGCTTGACAAATGTTGTCCGCATTTCTGGTGAAATACTTCCACACCGAAGAGCTGATTTTTTTTGTATTTTGACCAGGCATGTCAATGGCCCTATTCCTCCCACGGACAACAGGTGTCTCCCCGGGTGCCTGACTTAAACAAACCACCTCACCATCAGAATCCTCCTGGTCAATTTCCTCCCCAGCGCCAGCAACACCCATATCCTCCTCATCCTGGTGTACTTCAACACTGACATCTTCAATCTGACTATCAGGAACTGGACTGCGGGTGCTCCTTCCAGCACTTGCAGGGGGCGTGCAAATGGTGGAAGGCGCATGCTCTTCACGTCCAGTGTTGGGAAGGTCAGGCATCGCAACCGACACAATTGGACTCTCCTTGTGGATTTGGGATTTCGAAGAACGCACAGTTCTTTGCGGTGCTTTTGCCAGCTTGAGTCTTTTCAGTTTTCTAGCGAGAGGCTGAGTGCTTCCATCCTCATGTGAAGCTGAACCACTAGCCATGAACATAGGCCAGGGCCTCAGCCGTTCCTTGCCACTCCGTGTGGTAAATGGCATATTGGCAAGTTTACGCTTCTCCTCCGACAATTTAATTTTAGGTTTTGGAGTCCTTTTTTTACTGATATTTGGTGTTTTGGATTTGACATGCTCTGTACTATGACATTGGGCATCGGCCTTGGCAGACGACGTTGCTGGCATTTCATCGTCTCGGCCATGACTAGTGGCAGCAGCTTCAGCACGAGGTGGAAGTGGATCTTGATCTTTCCCTAATTTTGGAACCTCAACATTTTTGTTCTCCATATTTTAATAGGCACAACTAAAAGGCACCTCAGGTAAACAATGGAGATGGATGGATACTAGTATACTTATGGATGGACTGCCGAGTGCCGACACAGAGGTAGCTACAGCCGTGGACTACCATACTGTACTGTGTCTGCTGCTAATATAGACTGGATGATAATGAGATGTAGTATGTATAAAGAAGAAAGAAAAAAAAACCACGGGTAGGTGGTATACAATTATGGATGGACTGCCGAGTGCCGACACAGAGGTAGCTACAGCCGTGGACTACCTTACTGTGTCTGCTGCTAATATAGACTGGTTGATAATGAGATGTAGTATGTATAAAGAAGAAAGAAAAAAAAAACCACGGGTAGGTGGTATACAATTATGGATGGACTGCCGAGTGTCGACACAGAGGTAGCTACAGCCGTGGACTACCGTACTGTGTCTGCTGCTAATATAGACTGGATGATAATGAGATGTAGTATGTAATGTATAAAGAAGAAAGAAAAAAAAACCACGGGTAGGTGGTATACAATTATGGATGGACTGCCGAGTGCCGACACAGAGGTAGCTACAGCCGTGGACTACCGTACTGTACTGTGTCTGCTGCTAATATAGACTGGATGATAATGAGATGTAGTATGTATAAAGAAGAAAGAAAAAAAAAACCACGTGTAGGTGGTATACAATTATGGATGGACTGCCGAGTGCCGACACAGAGGTAGCTACAGCCGTGGACTACCGTACTGTACTGTGTCTGCTGCTAATATAGACTGGATGATAATGAGATGTAGTATGTATAAAGAAGAAAGAAAAAAAAAACCACGGGTAGGTGGTATACAATTATGGATGGACTGCCGAGTGCCGACACAGAGGTAGCTACAGCCGTGGACTACCATACTGTGTCTGCTGCTAATATAGACTGGATGATAATGAGATGTAGTATGTAATGTATAAAGAAGAAAGAAAAAAAAAACCACGGGTAGGTGGTATACAATTATGGATGGACTGCCGAGTGCCGACACAGAGGTAGCTACAGCCGTGGACTACCGTACTGTGTCTACTGCTAATATAGACTGGATGATAATGAGATGTAGTATGTATAAAGAAGAAAGAAAAAAAAAACCACGGGTAGGTGGTATACAATTATGGATGGACTGCCGAGTGCCGACACAGAGGTAGCTACAGCCATGGACTACCGTACTGTACTGTGTCTGCTGCTAATATAGACTGGATGATAATGAGATGTAGTATGTATAAAGAAGAAAGAAAAAAAAAACCACGGGTAGGTGGTATACAATTATGGATGGACTGCCGAGTGCCGACACAGAGGTAGCTACAGCCGTGAACTATCGTACTGTGTCTGCTGCTTGTATAGACTGGATGATAAATAATGATATAAAAATATATATATATATCACTACTGCAGCCGGACAGGTATATATTATATAATGACGGACCTGCTGGACACTGTCTGTCAGCAGAATGAGTTTTTTAATTTTTATAGAATAAAAAAACACCACACAAGTCACACGACGAGTGTACTTTTTCAGGCAGACAATCACAATATACTATACTGGTGGTCAGTGTGGTCAGGTCACTGGTCACAGTGGTCAGTGGTCAGTCACACTGGCAGTGGCACTCTGGCAGCAAAAGTGTGCACTGTTTAATATGTACTCCTGGCTCCTGCTATAACCTATAACTGCTCCCCAGTCTCCCCCACAATTAAGCTGTGTGAGCACAGTCAGATATTATACATAGATGATGCAGCACACTGGGCTGAGCACAGATATGGTATGTGAGTGTGACTGAGTCACTGTGTATCGTTTTTTTCAGGCAGAGAACAAGAACAGAACGGATTATTAAATAATAATAAATTATAAAACTGCACTGGTGGTCAGGTCACTGGTCATCAGTCACTAGTATAACTCCTCCTAAGCTCCAGTAAGTAAATCAAGTGTCTCACTCTCACTCTCCTATCTATTTTAATTTCTAAACGGAGAGGACGCCAGCCACGTCCTCTCCCTATCAATATCAATGCACGTGTGAAAATGGCCGCGACGCGCGGCTCCTTATATAGAATCCGAGTCTCGCGATAGCATCCGAGCCTCGCGAGAATCCGACAGCGTGATGATGATGTTCGGGCGCGCTCGGGTTAACCGAGCAAGGCGGGAAGATCCGAGTCGCTCGGACCCGTGTAAAAAAACATGAAGTTCGGGCGGGTTCGGATTCAGAGAAACCGAACCCGCTCATCTCTAGTATTAACTGCTTGCTCTATGAGTTGTAACTATAGGTATACTGTACATTGTAATATATATTGAATCCATATCCTTTTAATAACAAATATATACATCAATGAGCTTTGGAACTCAGATAATGTGTGGGTATATTGTTTTCTCTTATGGGATGCAGTGTTTTGCGATGTATAGCGCACATTCATGGGATATGGTAATAAGAGGTGCAGGCATTTACAATATATATTAGAGCGGGAATTTTAAATATTTGTGAGAAATCAATTTGGCATTCACAGATGGGGCTCGTCCGGGATATCAGGGTCTTAATGATGCACTGTACATTACAAACGCGGCTGTAATTGACCGGCTCCGATGGACGCATTGCGAAGCTGATGAAAATAACATCCACGTTAATGTATTGTTGTGGTATCAGTAAGCCAATGGTATGAAATTTCAAGGGACAATGCGTTTCTCATAATATTTAAGATGCTAAAATGTATTTTCATTGTTGCAAAACAAGGTTCAAATAAGTCATATTGTGTTTGATTCAGATTGGATTGTTTATCTGTTTAAGTAGGTTTAAAAGTGTATTTAAAAGTTGCTGCATAGCCTTGATATAGTTTTTATTTTTAACTCAGGCCTAAAATAACTTCTGGTGCTTGTATGATGTGTGATTTCTTTGTGACAAAGGAAGCCGCATGGTCTGTCCTCCATTTTGGACTAACCACATGGCCTGTCCACCATTTTGTGTAACCCTCATGGGGAGGAGCAGCGGCCATTTTGGGAAGGACATTTTCTAAATGGCTGATTTTCACTGCTCAGAATAATCAGCTTTCCTTGGTCACATCAAACACCATTTATGAGTTACCAATGCATTTATTTAACCCATACCATAGTCAATTACAAATAGTTTCAGCTGGGCCTAGTGAGAGTTAATAGATGAATACTTGATGTAAGAATTACACACATATATAAACAAAGTTTTTTTTTCTTTTTCCTCCAGGATTTAGTAAAATCTGCTTGCTAGTTTAGGATAGCCATTGAAATGCAAATTAACCTGTGTAACTGCTTTTTCTTAGCAGTAAAAACAAACACTTTTACAGGCAGGCAAAAGCACATTGCTTTGATATGCAAATTAGAAGCACTGAATGGGTAAATGAGTCTCATAGGAGTCCAGTGAATGGTACATATATATAATATTATTATAATTATGTGTATATTTATATCAGTGTATGTTCTGCAAGATAGCTATCCAATCTGAATCATATCATTTAAATTATTGATTATTGCTAGAGTCATTATAAATCTGTGTGAAACCGGATACATTTGTTGCTATATAGGTAAAACTAAAATAAATGTTTAAGGAAGTAAGTGTAAAACATAAACATAGTCTGGCCTGTTGCAAAGGTTTATACAGAAAAAAAACTGTGTGTTGTGTTAAGTGAGCGATTATAGTTAGTATTGCTCACATGTATAGAAGTTGTGGGATTTGTTTTATTGCGGACGTACGGTTTTGTACACGTGTCTCGGACAAAGTACAGGACTGCGCACGCAGTGTAAGAGACACGCACGGTCGCGTGTTTACGCAAAGTGCATAAGAGTACGGGCACTAAGTACAAATTACACAATAGTTCATTTAGTTTAAAGGTGGGACAGTAGCCACGCTACAATAGCACAAAACTGCCCGGTTTCTAAAGCAGATTAATATATAAAAAAAAAAAAATTAGTACAAAAACATTTTTTTTAATTGCCTCTGGGGTAAAGCTGCCAACCTGAATGAATCCAAATTTTCTGTACAGAAAAACAAAGTGTATTTGAGTGAGCGAACGTAGGAGTGAGTGGATATTTGAACCCAGGGAATTCGGGATCCCGTCATGTGGTACATCAAGTAAGTGGAGGCTTGGTGGCGTGAGGCGGCTGACTCACATTAGTATAAGGTTTAATACGCAAATCGTGAGGTGATTTGCAAAGGAGCGTGATGGTGCATAAGTATTGCGAAGTATTGAAGTAAAAAGGTTTTTGTATTACGCTCCGGGCTGAGGGTCACAGTTTGTACATTGACCCGTGGTTGTACGGCAGATAGGTAACAAGTACCTATGCGCTGTGCAATTGGACCACGCGTTTGTGGGTGCGATATATACAGGGCAACTTGATACCCCTTTACGAACTTTTGCGTAAAATCGTGGTTTCATTAGCCCTGTGTAGAGCATACGCAAGCGTGATTTGTGTATAAGTGTATAGGGAGTTTTCGCTGGTCTCTCTCAGGAAAATCTCCAGCGGTGTATATTCACTGGAATAGGTAAGTCACTCCTAAACACTTCCAGTGAATATAAACCAGATAGGGGCCTCACTGGGTTCGCGGTGGTCACTATTGGAGTGAGTCGTGGTACTCAGCGGAGAATGAGTGGGTGAAAGCGCTCTAAGAACTTTCACCGTCTATTCGTATTGTGCATTGGGGATTGCGTAAAAAGGAAAAAGTCTGCAATGGGATCCAATTGCACAAGCGGTGGACGTTTTGTAGCCAGGGTTCAGGTTGAAGAGCCGCGGCCCAAGGGGTCAGCGAGGTTTGTTATGTGTGGTAAATATGGATCACACACGGAAGACTTTTTGTCTGAATGGGTACGTATGACTGACAAAGATAGGGTACCATTCCCTAGGGTGGGCAGCTTTGAACCAGAGGTATAGCAGAACTTAAGGATAAGAATATGTCTGATAAAATCCCGAAAACAAAGGGTCAGACATACAAAGTGTTTAAACCTGTGGCAGCAAGAGGGGTTGGTGAGTTTGATCCTAAGGTATTGCAGGTGGTATGTTTAACCAAAGTCATATAAGACAAGAATGAAAATATAAGAACTGTTTGAACTTGTAGCAAAAATAAATAAGTAGGAAGAAAAAAAAGAGAATGCAAGTACACCGCCATATGTAGATGTGGAAGCAGTTACGGCCAGCATACAAACTATAGAAAATAATAAAAATATGAAAAATATGACTGTAACCTAAATATGTACTAATGAATGTTGAAGTTGTATTTAGGAGGAGAAGGTGACCTGATCGTTTTCAGCCATTTCTCATGCACCCAGAGGAGTATCCAACCGGTAAAAGAAGAGCAGTAGCCTGTGGGGGAAGTGGCTGAGACCAGTGGAACAGGTAAGTATGGTATCATTTGTGTACATATATAGTAAAACCCAAAAATAAAACAACAAAAGAAAATCAAGAAAGTAACGTCAGAAATGGAGAAAAAAAAAACCTGTCCGCACATTAGTATTTGCCAGTAGGAAAGCGGACAGAGACAATGTAACCCCTGGGTATTTCTTTCAGTTACCATATAAGAAGTATTCATTCCTAGTAATTCCCCTAGTAAAGATGAGCTTGGAAATGTTTGTTGGACCATGTACAGACCCTTAATACGGGATGAGAAGGATTGAATGAAATACTTCGCATGACCTAGAAGCTTGTTAAACTATTTTTTGTTTTTGTCTCTTGCAGTAATAGAAAACTCTCCATCTGGATAAGACCACTGGTAAACACTAATTCGGCAAATGGGAGATGGCTGTCTCTGTGCAAATGGACGGGCTCAATAAGGCATTGAGTGTCAGGGTGCAGACTTCTTTGCAAAATTGGAAAGGTCACAGTAGCTAATCTTAGATAGTGTGCTATTGAACATCACAAGAAAAGTGTTAGGCGCAGAGAACAACAGGTGGAGAGGTTGAGGACGGTAAGTATACTGGCACATACAGGAAAGACCCATCAGTCCAAACCCCAGATCCCTAATGGTCAATAATATGTTACACTTGTAGGAAGGAAGGGCATTTTGCCAGAGATTGTAGGAGTAGTAGGACACATAGTCAATATAGATCCCCTAGACAGAAAACACAAGCCACATTATTAAACATATAGACGGGACCAAGGGACATATAGTAAGGAATCACGAGCCATATAGAAAACACAGATTAGGGCAATGGGAGTAACAGGAACGATGCAACAATACCCTTTGAGTAGGCCTGCAGAAATTACGATAGGGCCCTTGCAAACCAAACAGTCTTTTCTGCTGGCTGCATCAGCTCCGACTAATCTACTCGGCAGAGACTTAGTGTGTAAAATGCGGTGTGTCATATATTGTACTCCTGAGGATGTCTTCTTGGATATACCTGAGAATCATGCTCAAGAAGTACAAAATATACTAGACACACCTCAAAGGCTAATGTCGCATTCTACTGTTCTAGATGCATGTCCATCACAGGTAGAGAAAATTAACTCACAGATACCGGGTTCCCTATGAACTTAGGATGGACAGGACACTGGATTGATGGCTGGGATAGTCCCAGTAGAGATAAGATACACAGAATTTTTTTTAAGGGGTATAGACAGTAGAGAATCACTTCCCCGTAGTGCCCAATCCAGTTGTCAAATTTTTATAAAATCTTCTTCACCTCTACAAACTCATCTGTCACCAACCTCTATTCTGTTTCTCTACAGTTTTCCTCTTCATCTTTTGCGTTCACACAGGGTGGTACAATACATGGACCCAAGTACAGTTCAAACGCCACATGCCTAGGTCCTTCAGAGTTCTGCCCGAACCCAGTATATCTCAACAGCACGATGACACCAGTATTACTGCAGTGTGCCTTGTCATGCACAAAGGGTGGAGAATGGGAATACTGGTAAAGGGAAATTTTGTATTGACACTGATATGCCTGTTGGAGAATGACAAACCTGACATTTTCTTTTTCATTTTCTTCTTCTCTCTCTCCTCTAGAGATGTTTCTTTTTTCTTTCTTTTTTTTGAGTTATGCTCATGGTACTCTACATTGCAAACACACGATAGTTAAATTTGCAATACAAAAAAAAATTGTGTTCCCTGCAGGAAGAGGCAGTCTGGAGGACAAAGGGGTATGGCTAGGAGACCTCAGGACTGTGGGCAGGTGGACACGGTAAGACAGTAGCCCCCAGAGCATACCTTCCAAGTCTAGCTGAGGTGGCACATGGTCTGACTCACCTAGGCAAAGAGGGTAGGTGCAGGCTGATGAGAGCCTACTGGTGTGCGCCAGGATTCTATTCTCATGCAGGTTATAAAGCAATGACCTGTCTTACTTGCTTGAGGAAGAATATTGGTAAAGCAATACCAACAGAGCCATCCCATATCCCTCCTGCAGACGGATCTTTGCAGGAAATACAAATCGACTTCGTACAGTTAACACCCTTTAGGAATTATTGTTATGTATTGGTGTGCACTGATGTTTTCTCAAACTGGGTAGAGGCATTTCCTGCCGCCACTGATGCTGCTGTGTTTACCGCAAAGGAAAATTGCGCAGAAATTTGTGTGTAGATAATGGTACCCCTAGAAGTAGGAGCAAAGCTTGAAATTGTACTATTGTGATCATAGATACTGCCACTAGTATTATGTAGCTTCGGAACCACTCCCAGATCTTCACTCGACGAATCACCCTCTTCGAAATTTGTTTTTGTTTTGGTATTTGTGTCTTTTTTTGGGGGTTGTTTTTGGAAGACAACCTCATGTCATGATTGATCCGCACAATGATCAGAAATACACCAATGAGGTGACAGTACAGTACCTTGTTGAGATGAGCCAGCATTTGAGAACTTGACAAAAGAACTTGAAACTGTTGATTGCTGGTATGCCAAATGCTAACTGTCTTGATTGTGAACCAAGAGACTGTGTGATTATTCTTACGCTCAGGTTGCCTAATAGACAGGTGGGAAGGACCATACCAAGTTTTGTTGACAGTACTAAAGGTCGCCAAAAGAGAGATTTGGGTCCACTCGTCCCACTGCAAGAAGGTCGCTGGTCAGAGAGAACTCGTGACAAAGTAGTTTATTGCTCACATTCATCGAGTTTGTGTAGTTTGGTAACTGTGTGTTCCAAGTGAACTGTGTGTTCCAAGTGAACTGTGTGTTCAAAGAGCAAGGTGGAGAGCAAAGTGAACTTTGTGTTCCAAGTGAACTGTGTGTTCTAAGAGCAAGGCAAAGAGAACCTCGTATCACTAGAGACTCTGTTCCGTGAGAGGCGGCACTGTTGAACACTACCTGAGCATACTAAAGGATTGCAGAAAGACCAGTCATTGTAATTGATTTGTTATGAACAAGAGTTGTTTTGTTCTATTTCTTTCAGGATATTCTATTTTTGCAAGGTTTTTTTATGAGGAGTCGAGTGTGGGACTGAAACTGGTTCTGGAGGAAGGAGTGATTTCCTTATAGGATCCCAGGATTAGCCGATCAGTTTGTTAAAGTCAGAGAAAAATCAAAGTTCTAGTAGTTATGGAGTTCAGAGGTAATCAGGAACAGTCAGACAATGGCTATTCACACATTGCAGATAAAGAGCTCATTAATATATGTGGAAGAAAGGTTTATGAGTGGCTCTTCCCGAACTCCGAAGGTTTATGTTATTTAGGAAGGACACTACTTATAACCCTTGTTCAATGATTAAAAAGACCTAGCATACGTTCCAGAAATGGAAACAATGTTCAGAAAATGATAGGAATATGTAGATCATGAAAATTTTATGTCACTGTCACGATTTGTTTGTGTCTTCTTCATCTACCCAGCAGAACCTCAATCGAATCCAAACATCAGTGTACAAAGACGTAGGTACATGTATGTGTGAAATGTTCGTCGCAAATCAGACATTATAGGCCAAAGCACTGTCCCAGCATACTCTATAGGTTGAATGTTGTCCCACACCCAACCAGTGGTCCCGTGACCGCCGAGTGCATATAGAGGATGTCTCGTCCTCCTCCCTGTCTTCCCCAAATATAGTCAAGTGTCTGATTTGCGAAATGCATACATACTTGTGTCTAGGTCACCGATTATTGTATGAAATTTTTTCTTATGTTAATAATTGATGCCAGTTATTGTTTGCTGCCAAAGGGTGGACTGTCGAAGTCAAAAAATTATGACATTAAGAGAACATACAAACTACACACATTATAAGTCGCTATACTTGCAAATACGCGCAGCGAGCACAGCAATATATGGTAACACACGCATTTACAGGGACATGCCACAAAGATGGATTCAACACTTATTTTATGCAGTACATAATTGTGGTGGTATCAAGCGCCAGACATCATGATGATTTAGAATTGTATATGATGGAGTGGTGTCATGTATGTGTATTATTTGAACGAAACAAGATAGACCGGTCGTGTTTACTGTTAAAACGACCAGATTAATGTGTGGATTCATTTGATACTTGTTATTAAGTTGTAGGACATTGCAACACGGAATTATGATTAAATGTATAAAAGCTAAAATCACTTTTATTTGAACAATAGATATTCCAAACAGGTAATGAACAGGAAACTCAGGCCAGCCCTTTGGATGTCTTCAAGGCTGAACCTGATTAGCATATACAAAGGGACTGGTGACTCATAGTGAATCCCTCCCCCAAAAACTAGATAACACTTATTGATCACACAGGAGCTCAGTTGCTGGAAGGTCTCAGAGGATGATGGACTTGCTGCCAGTTCAGTTCCTGTATTTATTTACAGAGAGAGAGAGAGACATAAGATGCATTGGAGGGAATGGTAATTGTATCGCTGGCCTGTAACTGTATGTAACTGTATGTAACTCTATGTATTAACTGCTTGCTGTATGAGTTGTAACTATAGGTATACTGTACATTGTAATATATATTGAATCCATATCCTTTTAATAACAAATATATACATCAATGAGCTTTGGAAATAATGTGTGGGTGTATTGTTTTCTCTTATGGGATGCAATGTTTTGCAATGTATACTTGGATGCGGTCACTCATATAATCCTCCACCATTCTTTCAATGGTGACAGAATCATATGCAGTGAAAGTAGACGACATGTCAGTAATCGTTGGCAGGTCCTTCAGTCCGGACCAGATGTCAGCACTCGCTCCAGACTCCCCTGCATCACCGCCAGCGGGTGGGCTAGGAATTCTTAGCCTTTTCCTTACAGCCCCAGTTGCGGGAGAATGTGAAGGAGGAGCTGTTGATGGGTCACGTTCCGCTTGACTTGACAAGTGTCTCACCAGCAGGTCTTTGCACCTCTGCAGACTTGTGTCTGCCAGAAAAAGAGATACAGCGTAGGCTTTAAACCTAGGATCGAGCACGGTGGCCAAAATGTAGTGCTCTGATTTCAACAGATTAACCACCCGTGTGTCCTGGTTAAGTGAATGAAGGACTCCATCCACAAGTCCCACATGCCTAGCGGAATAGCTCCTGTCGAAGTCGGAAAATATTGCAATACACACACCACATGCAAACACCACACAGATGGCTTCCATGCATGTCTGCCGTGCATGCGCATACTAGCAAATTGCGTACAATCGCCTCCCACGGGAGTGCGCGTATGGGCATGGTATGAGCAATTACAGAAAGATTCTTACTTGCAATGGAAATGATTAGACACATGCCACAGTGCCCAGCCTGTGTAGAGTCACTGTTCACACACACACACACACACTTATCTAACCAAACATGCACATCCTTCCAAAACAATGTCTTGTCACTCCAATGTTTGAACAGACCCCCTGGTCTGTGAAGAAAGACAAACACAAACCGAACAAGTCATCATTTGGTGGGAGCCAGAACAATGGGAGACAAATATCCCAACAGATACACATAAGCCTGCGTTTTCAAATTATTAACTACAGGCAGCCTGCAGTCTAGAAAACCTTTGATATAATAGCAGGGAAACACTTATAAATATATATATATATATATATATATATATATATGTGTGTGTGTGTATCTTGAGAATGGTTGGTCATTTCATGTGTAGGATCATGTTGCCTGGAGATAACATATCAAAGTAACCTAATGAACATGGAAATATCTGTCACACATTACATATTTCCCAAACTTAGTACACACATTACACAGTCTCCCCTTTCCCCTCATGCAACTTTTACTTATTTACAAGGCACAACAAGGGAATTATACACCTTTACAGTATGCGAGGGGACAGTAACAGATCAGAGCATCATGCATGGTATCTACGTGTTCGGATAATTATGAGTAATAATCCGGTGTTGGTTTGGAGAAGATCGCATGTCGTTGCGAATAGTTATTCGCAAAGGCAGATTAAAGGTATATTTGTGTTTACTATGTACTTGGTATGCGGTGGGAATCCAGAGCTGACCAGCAGTACACACCCCTGGATCAAGGCATCGCCCATCTCTTCAAACCGACCAATGACCTCTCCTGTACTGTAAACGACCATCCCTCCAACCAATCGGTGGAGAGCATACAACCCCATTGTATTGTATTTTGGGCAAGGGTATATAAACCTTGCACCTGGGCCGGTCACTCTCTCTCTCTTGCTCTAAGGTCATCTTGCCAGATCGACTAGAGGACCGGATCCGGGTTGCGCAGGTGAACAAACGTACGTATCATTGGGTGTGACTCTCTCTCTGTGATTGAATTGTATTGTGTTGTACCATTTATATTTTAACTTATTGTAATCCCCTTTTACAAATATATGATTACTTGTTGCTGCTTTGGACCACAACATACAATCAAATACTGGTGTCGCATTCAGTTTCTGTTGAGCGTTTGTATAGTGTAATTGCCACACCTAGAGCTGCCTCGTGCTCTCAGCGTGTCGGTCTGTGTGTATGCACTGAGTGTAAGCTGCACGGCTATTCTGGCGTGTGTACGCAAAGTGCATGCACAGTACGGGACTGTGTACGCTAACTGGGGACAGAGTATGTAGGTAAAGGATTTATTACAGCGGCCGCAGCGGCTTCAGTTACAGTGTGCAATAGGGGTTAGTGGCTGCTTTCCAAGAAGTCTATTGAACTTCTCAGTTGAGGTCATCGTCCGGCTCGTCTCATTCCCGGCTTTTGCACAACATAGCAGGCGCTTGCCAGCAGCAAAGGGTGGATTAGCTTTATTATATTGTGTTGAGCTATCTTGTGCTGCTGAACCGCGCCTGTACTGTATTGGTTAGGGATGCTGGCGTGAACCGCAAGGACAAAGGAAAAAAAAGCCATTTAAAAGTTTTTTTTTCTTTTTCTTTTGCACATGTAACCTTGCGTAAATGTGCACACAGCGTACCCATACTTTGCATCCATCCCACATATTGTTGCCATAGGTTATAACGGTCATTTATAGGTTTGTGTGAAACCGGATACATCTGTGTTGCTATATACATTTGAAGTAACTGTGTTAATGATATAGTTTGTAAGAACACAAAACGCAGCTCTGGCCTAGTCTTTTAGGTTAAACAGAGCAATTGTGGGGTATGTTCGTGAGCGACAATAGTTTATATCGCTCACATTTATACTGTGTGATTTGTTTTAGTGCGGGCGCACTTTTGTACACGTGGCCCGGACAAGTTGCGTAAGATCGCTAACGCCAAGGACAAACCACACAATAGTTCAATTTAAAGCGGAGTAGTAGATGTTTATCTACAAATAGCACATAACTATCTGGTTTCAAACGCAGATTAGAATAACATTGATAAAGTGTGTTACCTCTGGGGAAAGCTATCAGTTAACAGGAAAGGATATTTTTCTGATCAGAAAACTATAGAGTGTTAGTGTGGGCTGAAAAAGGTGTGAATGTATTGAACCCCGCTTGGTGAACTTGGTGAACTCTGTGAAACTCGGTGAACTTGGTGAGCACGGTCTAGGTGAACACGTGCAACAGAGTGTGATAAAGCTTTGTGAAGTTGTTGTTTTAAAGGTTTTTTTTCTTGGTATTACACTCCGGCTGTTTTGGAGCACAGTGTGAAGACTCCAGTGATCCTACAACTTATAGATAGCAAGTGTCTATAAGCGGTACGATTGGACCGCACGGTTGCCTGAGCAATACGTGGTGCAACGTGATACGAAGTTTTGCATATTTGTTCGTAAATCTCGTCATCATACGCGTTGTGTAAAGCACATGCAAGCGTGATTTGTGTAAAAATTGTCTTTTAGGCAGATATTCACTGAGTACGGTAAGTTACTCCTAAAGGCCCAGGAGATATAGGCCGAAGTAGGGCCTGCACTGGCTACGCGTGTCTGCTAAATAGGGCGGATCCGTGGTACTCGGAGCAGAAGAAGTTAGTTGAAGAACTTTGAGGACTTCCACTGTTAGACTACTGTGTTTGGAGCATTTTAGGAAGTTTTCCCGTATTAAAAGGGTCCACAATGGGAGCCAAGTGCACAACACAGGGACGTTCCTCAGTCAGGGTTCAGACAGCAGAATTGAGACCCAGGGGGTCAGCTCGGTTGGTAATGTGGGGGAAGTATGGTCCCCACACTGAGACCTTTTGTGATGAATGGACACGAATGACTGTGGGGGATAAAGCATAATTTCCTGGGATAGGTAGTTTTGATCCAGAGGTACTACACAATGTAAGGATTGGAATATGCCTGCTCAAATCCAGAAAGCAAAGGGTAAGGCATACAGATTGTTTAAACTTGTGGCAACAAGAGGGGGATGTGCAAAGGGAGCTTGCTCGCACAGCAAGTTCCAAACCAGGCAGAAGCGTGCATGCGACAGCACCACCACCACCATATGTTGATGGAGAGAAGAGTGTCACCACCAATGATACAAAGGTAGAGGTCATGGAAATGCGCAGCAAATGTATTAAAACTAACGCTTGTACCTTGTACCCTGTTTTACCTTCTCCCCCAAGATTAAAGCAACATAGAGGATGAGCCTAGCATGATCTTAGCCCTTGCCCTGGCTGCCACCATACACGACACAAGGGTGGGCATTGCCCAACCACCAAGGGCAGTGGTCACATCAGACTGTGAGGGGGCAGATGAGATTGTGGCGACTGGTAAGTACGGTACCGTCCATTATGCAGAAACAGTGACTCCCCGTATTGTAGAGACAAACAAGAAAGATGTGGTTGAGTTGCATCCAGTTAGGGTGATTGCAGTCCCTAACGGGAGAACTGAAACTCAGGGGGTGACCCCAATCAGGAACATTGCAATGTACTGTCCCTGGTCCCGTATGGAGCTGAGGTCAATTATGGCAGAATTCCCTGACCCCAGAAAGGATTTAGTCGGATGCCAGAAATATATAAGAGATTTAGGACTGTCCCAAGAACCCACAAACAAAGATTGGCGGACGGTGTTGCGAGCGAGTTTCCCCTCTAACATTGACATCCCAAAATTTATTACAGACTGCAACCTAGATGCAGAAGTGCCACTCACTGATGCTTACAATCAGGAGAATGTCAGGCAAATCAATATACAACTAGGTTTGTATTTCCCAGCTGTAGTTAGATGGAATAAGATTTTTTCCATAAGACAGAAAGAGAATGAACTAGCATCCGAATATTTCCACAGAGCTTTGATGGAAATGGCTAAATTCACTGGGATTGAGGATATTAGAGACAATGTCAACCACAGGGAAGTAGCTGTCTCTGTATTAATGGAGGGATTGAAGGAGGCACTGAAAACCAGGGTGCAAACTTCTCTGCCAAACTGGAGGGGTATTATGGTGACTGCACTTAGGGAATCAGCACTGGAGCACGACTGTATTATCCAGAAAACCAGGGAGGCACAGGGGGAGCGGTTGATGGTGATGAGCATCCAAGCACTGGAAGGAGCACCAACTCGACCAAAACCCCAGTCCCCTGACACATGGAAAAAGCCAAGAGTTTGTTACCTGTGTAAAAGGGAAGGGCATTATGCCAGAAATTGTAACAGCACACAAAAATTCAGATCTCCTAGACAAGAACACGAGCAAAGTAATTATACACATAGAGGAGATCAGGGATCATACAGGAGAGAGTATGAGCCACATAGAGGGGAAACAAGGAGGTACCCGCCGAGGAGGGACTGGCAGACCTCTGAAAATTCTCAGTTACCCCCCTAACATATTGTAGCTGCCAATGCGCTGCGGGAGGGTCTCACCACACAATAGGGGTTGGGCCACACCTGTAGTCTGCAGCCAGTGAAGTTGATTGCTAGCCTTGGTAGTGAACCTGAGGTCACAGTTGATATAGCTGGTAGATCATTACCTTTTCTTGTAGATACAGGGGTGGCCAGGTCAGTGTTAAATTCGACGGTAGGTATAAATCCACGGGAAAAACAATTTCGGCAATGGGAGTAACAGGAACAGTGCAACAATACCCTTTGAGCAGACCTGCAGAGATTATGATAGGGCCCTTGCAGACCAAGCATTCCTTTTTGCTAGCTGCATCGGCTCCGACTAACCTGCTTGGAAGAGATTTATTGTGTAAAATGCGGTGTGTCATATATTGTACTCCTGAGGGTGTCTTCTTAGATATACCTGAGAATCACGTTCAAGAAGTGCAAGATATATTAGACACCCCTCAAAGGCTAATGTCGCATTCTGCTGTTATAGACAAGTGTCCATCAAAGGTAGAGGAAATGATCTCACGAATACCGGGTTCCCTTTGGACCAAAGATGGACAAGACACTGGATTGATGGCGAATGTAGCCCCAGTAGTAGTACAAGTAAAAGATAGTAGGATAGCTCCAAAAATCCCTCAGTATCCTCTGAAGCCAGAGGTGGAATTAGGAGTGTACCCCATCATAGAGCGCTTGCTACAACAGTGCATCCTAGTCAGGACGTCCAGCACTGCCAATAGTCCCATCTTCCCTGTGAAAAAGAGTGGGGGGAGGGGTTACCGGCTAGTGCAGGATTTAAGAGGGGTGAACAAAATAGTTGAGAGTCAATTCCCTGTAGTGCCCAATCCAGCTGTCATCTTGATGCAGATCCCCGCAACCTCTTCATACTTCACTGTCATTGATCTCTGTTCTGCCTTCTTTTCTGTCCCTCTCCACCCCGACAGTCAGTACCTTTTCGCCTTCTCTTACAGGGGAGTACAGTACACCTGGACTCGACTTCCCCAAGGCTTCATTGACTGTTTGCAATCCTTTCAACCTGAAAGTGGCTCAGTGCTAATACAGTATGTTGATGACTTATTGTTGTGCTCTGACTTATTTGAAATGTCCTTGGCAGATACGAAGCAGCTGCTGCTTCACCTCTCCCAGACAGGACACTAGGTTTCAAAGGATAAATTACAGTTGTGCAGTAAAAGGGTGAGGTATTTGGGGCATTGCTTGACACAAGGACAACGACACCTCACTGCTGATAGGATAGAGGCGATTCTCAACATGACTCTGCCGCAAACCCAAAAACAAATCCGTATTTTTCTAGGAATGTGCGGGTACTGTCGGAAGTACTGGATTCCAGGATACTCTATTTTGGCACTACCTTTGCAAGAAATGGTCTCATCAAACAAGCCATACCGGGTCTCCCACACTGAGGACTCCGAGATGGCGTTTGAGAGACTAAAAGAGTGCTTGTCACAAGCGCCAGCAATGGGAATGCCAGATTATGGGAAACCCTTTGAATTGTATGGTACGGAAAGTGCTGGGTGTGCGGCAGGTGTTTTAACACAGAAACATGGTGATGCCAGCAGACCAGTAGCATACTACAGTGCACAGTTGGACACTGTAGCACGGTCTCTCCCCACATGCTTGCGAAGTGTTGCAGCGATAGCTTTGCTAGTGAGTAAGAGCGAAGACGTAGTGTTAGGACACAACCTGACCGTCCATACACCTCATGCAGTATCAGCCTTACTGAACTCTGCCCAAACCAGACATGTCTCATCAGCGCGGTTTACAAGGTGGGAATTATCACTAATTGCCCCTGTAAACATCACCATAAAGAGATGCAGCTCACTAAATCCTGCAACTTATCTGCCAAGTGTGCCTGGACAGGCACAAAGGGTGGAGGATGAGAATGATGGTGAAGGAGGATTTAGTGCAGACACTGATACGCATGATTGTATGGAATATCTGAACCAGACTTTCACTGCGAGACCTGACATTAGTGACAACCCACTGGAAGGCGTAGATTTTACTTTTTACACTGACGGTAGTTGCCACAGACAGACGGACTCGGGAGACCTGTGCAATAGGTACGCAGTTGTAGATGACAGAAGTATCATAGAAGCTGAGCCCCTGGGCCCACCGCACTCAGCACAAGTTGCTGAACTGGTCGCCCTAACCAGAGCGTGTGAACTGGCCAAGGGTAAGTCAGCTAATATATACACAGATTCTAGGTATGCCTTTGGAGTGGTACATGATTTCGGGGCCCTATGACAGCAGCTGGCACACCCGTGGCGCATGCGACCTACATCAAAAGATTGCTATCAGAAATACAATACCCCGACAGAGTGGCTGTTATCAAGTGCAAAGCCCACACCTACAGTCAAGACCCAGTGTCACTTGGTAACAGCCGGGCAGACGAAGCTGCCAAGGCAGCAGCAAGTTCAGCCACACTAACCAACATCACACCACTGATGACATTTAACACAATAAGCACATAACAACTCATTGAAATGCAAGATTTGTGTTCCCTGCAGGAGAAGTCCGTCTGGAAGGCGTAGGGATATGGAAGAGAGTCTTCGGGCCTCTGGACAGATGGTCCCGGTAAGCCAGTGGCCCCCAAGGCATATCTTCCAGCCCTAGCGGAAGCAGCTCACGGCCTGACCCACTTGGGCAAGGAAGGTATGTGCAAACTGGTCAGGGCATAACTGGAGTGCACCAGGGTTCTCATCTCATGCAGGTAGGAGGGCAATGGCTTGTATTACCTGCATGAGAAAGAATGTTGGGAAGACAATACCGATGGAGCCATCCCATATCCCTCCTACGGACGGACCCTTCCAGGTAATACAAATAGACTTCATACAGTTACCACCCTGTAGGAATCTGAAATATGTCCTAGTGTGTACAGATGTCTTTTCAAATTGGGTAGAAGCATTCCCCGCTGCCACAAATACTGCTACGTTCACTGCAAAGTAAATTGTGCAGGAATTTGTGTGTAGATATGGTATCCCTAGAATAATTGAAAGTGATAGGGGTACCCATTTTACAGGTGAAGTCTTTCAGGTCATGTGCAAACTGATGGGTATTAATAGCAAGCTACATACTCTGTACCGGCCACAGGCGAGCGCAAAGGTGGAGAGAACGAATAGCACTATTAAGAACAAGCTTAGCAAAGTGATGGTTGAAACTGGATTGTTGTGGCCAGAGGCATTGCCACTAGTGTTGTACAGCATCAGAACCACTCCCAGGTCACCACTTAACCTATCACCCTTTGAAGTTCTTTTTGGGCGACAACTTCACGTAATGATTGACCCCTAGGATGATTTGAAATGTAATAATGAAGTGACTGTGCAATATTTGGTTAGGATGAGTCAGCAGCTCAGAAATCAACAAAGAAATCTAAAGCTAAAAATTTTCTACGTTCAGGTTGCCTCATTGACAGGTGGGAAGGACCGTACCAAATTTTATTGACCAGTACAACAGCACTAAAGGTCGGCGAAAGAGATACATGGGTCCACTCGTCCCATTGCAAGAAAGTTGCAGACCCGGAGACAGCTCGTGATAAGGAGAAAGGTGAAGAGAACCTTGTATCGCTGGAGCAGCTATTCCGGGAGAACTAAAAAGGCAAGACTGTTGAGCGGCACCCGAGCATAGGGAGCGGAAAGAGCAAAGACGGTTGGTGCAGCCAGAGACGGTTAACAAAGATCAAGGAAGGTTGTCGCACCAGTTTTTCTTTTTTCACCTCCCCACTACTTTCTCTTTGTTTTTGTTTTCCCCCTCATCTTCCTATTTTTTTCCCTAACGAAATGGATCCATCCCAAGAGACTGTATTCCGGCTTTTTCTGGTGGTTTTGTTTTTGTGCAGGACAATTTGTTTTTGTGAGGGCCCCCGAGATGTTGAGCAAGGATCTGGAGTGAGTTCTGATGGAGAGTATGGGTTGGTAGGACCCCAGGATCAGCGTATCACTTTCGCCAAGGCTAGCATCAGAAAAAGGAAATTCACAAACCGGAACCCAACTCATCAATCACCAAAAATGTCATTTTATTGTTGTATGTACCGTTACATGTCTTCTGTTCATCTCTGTAGGGCTAGGTTAGTGAAACACACATAGTCATTAGATAATAGGGACACATAATTGCTCACACATATGGATCCCCACGATGTATCATCAGATATATGTGCTCCTCATTTATCATATAGCTCGGTGGAGTTTGTTGGACCATGTACAGACCCTTAATACGGGATGAGAAGGAATATAATGAATACTTCGCAAAGCCTAGAAGCTAGTGATGCACGATGATACATCCCCCTCAGGCAGTTACTCATACATACACGTTTTTCCTATCACACAAGGCCATCCATTTCTCACCTATGACCTTTTCTCCCTCTTCCAAGGTACATACTCGCCCATTGTAATGTATAGCATGTAAATATTTTGTTTCTGTTATTAATATTAGTGGCAGTTATTGTTGACTGCCAAAGGGTGGACTGTCAAAGTCGGAAAATATTGCAATACACACACCACATGCAAACACCACACAGATGGCATCCATGCATGTACTCAGTCTGCCGTGCGTGCGCATACTCGCAAATTGCGTACAATCGCCTCCCACGGGAGTGCGCGTACGGGCATGGTATGAGCAATTACAGAAAGATTCTTACTTGCAATGGAAATGATTAGACACATGCCACAGTGCCCAGCCTGTGTCGAGTCACTGTTCACACACACACTAATCTAACCAAACATGCACATCCTTCCAAAACAATGTCTTGTTCACTCCAATGTTTGAACAGACCTCCTGGTCTGTGAAGAAAGACAAACACAAACCGTACAAGTCATCGTTTGGTGGGAGCCAGAACAATGGGAGACAAATATCCCAATAGATACACATAAGCCTGCGTTTTCAAATTATTAACTACAGGCAGCCTGCAGTCTAGAAAACCTTTGATATAATAGCAGGGAAACACACACACACACATATATATATGTGTGTGTGTGTGTGTGTGTGTGTGTGTGTGTGTGTGTGTGTGTGTGTGTATCTTGAGAATGTTTGGTCATTTCATGTGTAGGATCATGTTGCCTGGAGATAACATAACAAAGTAACCTAATGAACATGGAAATATCTGTCACACATTACATATTTCCCAAACACAGTACACACATTACACAGTCTCCCCTTTCCCCTCATGCAACTTTCACTTATTTACAAGGCACAACAAGGGAATTATGCAAATTTACAGTATGCGAGGGGACAGTAACTGATCAGAGCATCATGCATGGTATCTACGTGTTCGGATAATTATGAGTAATAATCCGGTGTTGGTTTGGAGAAGATCGCATGTCGTTGCGAATAGTTATTCGCAAAGGCAGATTAAAGGTATATTTGTGTTTATTATGTACTTGGTATGTGGTGGGAATCCAGAGCTGACCAGCAGTACACACCCCTGGATCAAGGCATCGCCCATCTCTTCAAACCGACCAATGACCTCTCCTGTACTGTAAACGACCATCCCTCCAACGAATCGGTGGAGAGCATACAACCCCATTGTATTGTATTTTGGGCAAGGGTATATAAACCTTGCACCTGGGCCGGTCACTCTCTCTCTCTTGCTCTAAGGTCATCTTGCCAGATCGACTAGAGGACGGGATCCGGGTTGCGCAGGCGAACAAACGTACATATCATTGGGTGTGACTCTCTCTCTGTGATTGAATTGTATTGTGTTGTACCATTTATATTTTAACTTATTGTAATCCCCTTTTACAAATATATTATTACTTGTTGCTGCTTTGGACCACAACATACAATCAAGTACTGGTGTTGCATTCAGTTTCTGTTGAGCGTTTGTATAGTGTAATTGCCACACCTAGAGCTGCCTCGTGCTCTCAGTGTGTCGGTCTGTGTGTATGCACTGAGTGTAAGCTGCACGGCTATTCCGGCGTGTGTACGCAAAGTGCGTACACAGTACGGGACTGTGTACGCTAACTGGGGACAGAGTACGTAGGTAAAGGATTTATTATAGCGGCCGCAGCGGCTTCAGTTACAGTGTGCAATAGGGGTTAGTGGCTGCTTTCCAAGAAGTCTATCGAACTTCTCACTCCGTTTTAGCTCCTCCTTCAATCTCTCCAGCTGCTTCTGCAAAAGCCTGATGAGGGGAATGACCTGACTCAGGCTGGCAGTGTCTGAACTGACTTCACGTGTGGCAAGTTCAAAGGGTTGCAGAACCTTGCACAACGTTGAAATCATTCTCCACTGCGCTTGAGTCAGGTGCATACCCCCTCCTTTGCCTATATCGTAGGCAGATGTATAGGCTTGAATGGCCTTTTGATGCTCCTCCATCCTCTGAAGCATATAGAGGGTTGAATTCCGCCTCGTTACCACCTCTTGCTTCTGATGATGGCGGGGCAGGTTCAGGAGTGTTTGCTGGTGCTCCTGTCTTCGGCACGCGGTGGCTGAATGCAGAAAGTGGACCGCAATTCTTCGGGCCACTGACAGCATCTCTTGCACGCCCCTGTCGTTTAAAAAAAAAACCTGCACCACCAAATTCAATGTATGTGCAAAACATGGGACGTGCTGGAATTTGCCCACATGTAATGCATGCACAATATTGGTGGCGTTGTCCGATGTCACAAATCCCCAGGAGAGTCCAATTGGGGTTTGCCATTCTGCGATGATGTTCCTCAGTTTTCGTAAGAGGTTGTCAGCTGTTTGCCTCTTATGGAAAGCGGTGATACAAAGCGTAGCCTGCCTAGGAACGAGTTGGCGTTTGCGATATGCTGCTACTGGTGCCACCGCTGCTGTTCTTGCTGCGGGAGGCAATACATCTACCCAGTGGGCTGTCACAGTCATATAGTCTTGAGTCTGCCCTGCTCCACTTGTCCACATGTCCGTGGTTAAGTGGACATTGGGTACAACTGCATTTTTTAGGACACTGGTGAGTCTTTTTCTGAGGTCTGTGTACATTCTCGGAATCGCCTGCCTAGAGAAATGGAACCTAGATGGTATTTGGTACCGGGGACACAGTACCTCAATTAATTGTCTAATTCCCTGTGAATTAACGTTGGATACCGGAACCACGTTTAACACCACCGCAGCTGCCAAGGCCTGAGTTATCCGCTTTGCAGCAGGATGACTGCTGTGATATTTCATCTTCCTCGCAAAGGACTGTTGGACAGTCAATTGCTTACTGGAAGTAGTACAAGTGGTCTTCCGACTTCCCCTATGGGATGACGATCGACTCCCAGCAGCAACAACAGCAGTGCCAGCAGCAGTAGGCGTTACACTCAAGGATGCATCGTAGGAATCCCAGTCAGGAGAGGACTCGTCAGACTTGCCAGTGACATGGCCTGCAGGACTATTGGCTTTCCTGTCTAAGGAGGAAATTGACACTGAGGGAGTTGGTGGTGTGGTTTGCAGGAGCTTGGTTACAAGAGGAAGGGATTTAGTTGTCAGTGGACTGCTTCCGCTGTCACCCAAAGTTTTTGAACTTGTCAATGACTTCTGATGATTGCGCTCCAGGTGATGTATAAGGGAGGATGTTCTTAGGTGGTTAACGTCCTTACTCCTACTTATTACAGTTTGACAAAGGCAACACACGGCTTGACACCTGTTGTCCGCATTTCTGTTAAAATAATTCCAAACCGAAGAGGTGATTTTTTTTGTAATTTGATCAGGCATGTCAATGGCCATATTCGTCCCATGGACAACAAACCACCTCACCATCAGAATCCTCCTTGTCAATTTCCTCCTCAGCGCCAGCAACACCCATATCCTCATCCTGGTGTACTTCAACAGCGACATCTTCAATTTGACTATCAAGAACAGGACTGCGGATGCTCCTTCCAGCACTTGCAGGGGGCGTGCGAATGGTGGAAGGCGCCACCTCTTCCCGTCCAGTGTTGGGAAAGTCAGGCATCGCAACCCACAAATTGGACTCTCCTTGGGGATTTGTGATTTAGAAGAACGCACAGCTTAAGTCTTTTCATTTTTCTAGCTAGAGGATGAGTGCTTCCATCCTCATGTGAATCTGAACCACTAGCCATGAACATAGGCCAGGGCCTCAGCCGTTCCTTGCCACTCCGTGTCGTAAATGGCATATTGGCAAGTTTACGCTTCTCATCAGACGCTTTTAATTTTGATTTTTGGGTAATTTTACTGAACTTTTGTTTTTTGGATTTTACATGCTCTCTACTATGACATTGGGCATCGGCCTTGGCAGACGACGTTGATGGCATTTCATCGTCTCGACCATGACTAGTGTCAGCAGCTTCAGCACGAGGTGGAAGTGGATCTTGATCTTTCCCTCCACATTTTTGTTCTCCATTTTTTAATGTGTGGAATTATATGCCAGTAATATATCAATAGCAATGGCCTACTGTACCGTACTGCTATATATATACTGGTGGTCAGCAAAATTCTGCACTGTCCTCCTACTATATACTGCGCACAACTAAAATGCAGCAGAGGTACGGATGGATAGTATACTTGATGACACAGAGGTAGAGCAATGGACTACTGTACCGTATTGCTATATATATATATATACTGGTGGTCAGCAAAATTCTGCACTGTCCTCCTACTATATACTGCGCACAACTACAATGCAGCACAGGTATGGATGGATAGTATACTTGATGATACAGAGGTAGAGCAATGGACTGCTGTACCGTACTGCTATATATATACTGGTGGTCAGCAAAATTCTGCACCGTCCTCCTACAATATACTGCACACAACTAAAATGCAGCACAGGTATGGATGGATAGTATACTTGACGACACAGAGGTAGAGCAATGGACTACTGTACCGTACTGCTATATATATACTGTTGGTCAGCAAAATTCTGCACTGTCCTCCTACTATATACTGCGCACAACTAAAATGCAGCACAGGTATGGATGGATAGTATACTTGACGACACAGAGGTAGAGCAATGGACTACTGTGCTGTACTGCTGTATATATACTGGTGGTCAGCAAAATTATGCACTGTCCTCCTACTATATACTGCACACAACTAAAATGCAGCACAGGTATGGATGGATAGTATACTTGATGACACAGAGGTAGAGCAATGGACTACTGTACCGTACTGCTATATATATACTGGTGGTCAGCAAAATTCTGCACTGTCCTCCTACTATATACTGCGCACAACTAAAATGCAGCACAGGTATGGATGGATAGTATACTTGACGACACAGAGGTAGAGCAATGGACTACTGTGCTGTACTGCTGTATATATACTGGTGGTCAGCAAAATTCTGCACTGTCCTCCTACTATATACTGCGCACAACTAAAATGCAGCACAGGTATGGATGGATAGTATACTTGATGACACAGAGGTAGAACAATGGACTACTGTACCGTACTGCTATATATATACTGGTGGTCAGCAAAATTCTGCACTGTCCTCCTACTATATACTGCGCACAACTAAAATGCAGCACAGGTATGGCTATATAGTATACTTGACGACACAGAGGTAGAGCAATAGACTACTGTACCATACTGCTATATATATACTGGTGGTCAGCAAAATTCTGCACTGTCCTCCTACTATATACTACAATGCAGCACAGATATGGAGCATTTTTCAGGCAGAGAACGTAGATATTTGCAGCACACTGAGCACAGATATTTGCAGCACACTGAGCACAGATATTTGCAGCACACTGAACACAGAAACTGAGAGAACGCAGCCACGTCCTCTCGCTATCATCTCCAATGCACGAGTAAAAATGGTGGCGATGCACGGCTCCTTATATAGAATACAAATCTCATGAGAATCCGACAGCGGGATGATGACGTTATGGCGTGCTCGGGTTAACCGAGCAAGGCGGGAAGATCCGAGGCTGCCTCGGAACCGTGTAAAATAGGTGAAGTTCGGGGGGTTCGTATCTTGACGAACCGAACCCGCTCATCTCTAGTGTGGACCAAATTGTTATGAAAGGTTACAGCCAATGGAAGATAGGGTAGGGATCAGCATATATAGTGATGTATAGGTCATCTAGGGGTCTCTTTTAGTTTGCCTTCTAGCTGGTGAGTGTTTATCAGTTGTTGTTTTTTTTGGAGCATTCATTAGTAGGCTAAGCAGTTTAGGTGACAGTGTTAGGGTAGCTTAGTTAATTGCCCTCCTGCTCCCCCTCGCTTTCCAGTACACTTCTGTGACTGGGTGCTGAATACATGGCCGCCTCTCTCCCCCTCCGTTCGGCCGGGGCTCCGTCTTGTTACCGCTCTGAGGGCGGGGGAGATGGAGCCTCGGCTGGACCTGTGTTCCCAGTTAATCGTTCTCCATCCTCTGGCGCCGGCACGCGTACCCGCGCAGCGGTAGTTAGGCGGACCCGGTCTTCCCTCTCCCAGGAGTTTGGACTGGAGTTAATCTCCAGCCGCGGGTGGCGGGCAAGACGCGGGGCACAGGAGAGGGAAGGTGAGGTGGCCGGGCCTCGGCCTACACCTCCACCTCAGGAGATGCCGGAGACATGGACCCGCGGACGCGCGCATGCGCGCCAGAGTGGGCGGCGTGGAGATGCTTCCGTACCCTCTTACCACCCGTCTCCCTTTTCAAGGCCACAGGCGGATGCCATCCGAGGGTGGCGGGGTGGGCAGAGTGCGGCGGCTGGACGAGGAAGGGCTGCCGCAGGGGCTTGGGCGGTGGTGCTCCCCACCACTGGCCGGAGAGTGCCTGGAAGTGGCGGTGCGCGCGCACTAGGGATGCACGTGGCCACTTGCTAAGCTAGTGGTGCCGACCGCGCATGTGTGCGCAGTGGCGCCACAGGGGTATGAGTATCACCTGCTGCCTCCCTTACAGCTGGAGTCCGGCGGAGAGCAGCGAGGGGGGGCAAAGGGGGGCATATGCTGTTAGCGATGGAGAGCCCCATAGGTTTGCCTTCCCTGCAGCCGGAGGGAGCTCCGGGCTGCAGGAGGAGGGCACGCGCGCCGGGAGCAGCAACAGGGGCAGTTTATTGAATGCGCGTGGGCGCAGAACAGATGGGGGAGAAGAAGGGCGGAGGAGCAGCAGGTGAGGGCAAGGGGGGCCAACAGGTCACCAGTTGTGCAGGCAGATTATTTACCGGTGGGTTCCTTCTCTGCGCACACCGGCCGAAATGCCAGGATACGGACGATGGTGTCCGCGGGGGCTTCCACCGGTAGTGGCCACGAGTTTTGGGGCAGACAAGAGGCCTCTGGGGAGTTAGTCTCAGCACTGTCATCGGTGGTGGCGGTATTGGGCCCATTGATCGCAGCCGCATCTCCGGGGATAGCGAGGCATTCAGGCATGCCCGCAAAAGCGGGCGCATCCGTTACGCCGACGGGGTTGGCAGTCAAGCGGATAGCGCGCACTTGTCATGACCTGGGGGCGGCCGCGGCGCAGTTAGGCAACCAACAGGTAGGGACGGAGCGTGGACGCGAGTAGCGGGCGGAGGTACCTCGGAATGCTATGTATGCTCCAGGAGTGGTTTCCGGGTACCGTGCTTTGTCGTCTTTTTCAGGTGTTCGTAGTGTGGTTGCGGTGGACGTGAGCGATGACGAGGATTTCAAGGTTTCCACACCGGGGGAGTCCGAGTCCGAGCAGTCGGCAATGTCAGGTGAGGTGGAGGATTTGGCATCGGGCACCTGCGCACGCTCTAGTTCGGTTAGTTCCTCCTCTTCTTCATCTCTATCGCAAGCGTCCGAGGTTAGTAGCACGACTACAGCGAAAAAGTGGGCGACGAGGTACGGTAAAAACACGGCAGGGCAGCGGGAGAAGCGGAAGAGGCGCAAGCGGCTTAGCGAGAGCGCTCGCAGGGCCAAGAAGCGCCGTAATTTGCCCGGAGTGGTCCACTGCGACTATACGGCAGTGTTGAGGGGGTTGCGGGATAGCTGCCGGAAGAAGATCAGTAGAGGCGATTACGTGGATATGTTCGTGCTGACTAAGGATGCAAAGAAGGAGTATAAGGCAGTGAAGGCTAAGAAGGGCATAGGAGCTGAGGCGTTCCGTTCGTTTGACAACTGGCTGGCTGGTTTCTGCATCTTTGCGGCGTGTTATCTGGAGGATAGGCCGGATGAACACATGAACGTCATCCGCTACTTGTACCTGATACACGACATGCAACGAACGCCAACAGGAGTAGAATGGCGAATGTATGACGAAAAGTTTCGGGAAAAGCAGGACTGCTTGCAGATAATTGATTTTGGATGCAAAGACGTGGAGGTATGGCTCCAGGTCACCCGGACTTCTCAAGCTGCGAAGGAGCCTTGGAATCCGGGGGGCGGATGGGCAGCGCACTGGGTCATCCGCCCAGGGGGTTAGCGCAGAGGGGGGCCGGGCAGGAAAGGAAGATCAGCTAATCGCGGGGGCGGACAGGCAACTGCAAGGGGGAAATGCTTCGCATTTAATAATACGACCTGTTCCTTCGGCAGGCAGTGTCGTTTTCGACATGCATGCTTGCAATGTGGCGGCTTCCACCCGGCCAAAGCAAAGGGGGGGTAAGCAAGGCTATGCAAAACCCACCGGGAGTGGGATCGCTCAACAGGGCTCCAACGCCAATTAATTTGGATGCCATGTCCAAGTGGCTGGGATGGTATCCAAATAGGCGGGACGCTATTTTTTTGTTTCAGGGTTTCAAGTTTGGTTTCCGCCTGCCGGTTGCAGGCGAGGTAAAAGTCTAGGCCCTCAAGAATCTTCAATCCACTCGCACCTTTCCGTCAGTTTTGCGCAAGAAAGTTGGGAAAGAAGTGCGACTGGGTAGGATGGAGGGCCCGTTTTACCCTGCCCCCATTGGATGACTTGGTCATTTCCCCAGTGGGGTTAGTCCTGAAAAAGACTCCTGGTGCTTTTAGGCTCATTCAGCATCTCTCTTAACCGTTAGGGTCATCTGTCAACGACGCAATACCGCCAGAACAATGTTCGGTGGTGTACCAGTCATTTGACGAGGCACTGGGGATTGTTCGAACTTATGGCCCAGGAGCTCTGATGGCTAAGATTGATGTTGAATCCGCATTTAGATTGCTCCCGTTGTATCCGGACTCATTCCGTTTTATGGGTTTTTGGATCGGAACGGAATATTTCATTGACAAATGTTTGCCGATGAGGTGTTCCGTTTCCTGCTCATTCTTTGAAAAGTTTAGCACATTTTTACACTGGTGCGTGGAGTCTTCTACGGGAGGTCATGGGGTAGCACATTACCTTGATGATTTCCTGTGTGTGGGACCGGCGAATTCGACGCACTGCAGCGACTTGTTGTTCAGCATTCGAGCCTTGTTTTATCACTTTGGCGTTCCTGTGGCCGAGGATAAAACGGAGGGGCCAGTCTCCTGTTTGTCATTCTTGGGGATTAAAATCGACACGGTGGCAGGCTCATGTTGCCTTCCTCAGGCCAAGGCTGCCAAACTTCGCGAGGTTATCGGGCAGTTCGTGGCGTCACACAAACTTACGCTGCGGCAGGCGCAGTCTTTGCTGGGCCTCTTGAACTTTACTTGTTGGGTCATCCCGATGGGCAGGGTTTTTTGCCGAAAGTGAGAGAGGTCGACGGCGGGGTGTGCCAGACCGCATCATTTCATTCGCTTGTCCTCCGAGATTAAGAGGGATTTGGCCGTTTGGGCCTCGTTCCTGGAGGACTTCAATGGGGTGCGTATCTGGTTGGCTCCAACGGTTGACAATGCTGGATTACAGCTGTTTATCAACCTCTGGGTTCGCTTGCTACCTAGAGGGATCTTGGTGTGTGGCCCCTTGGCCGGAGGAATGGTATTGCGAAGGTTTCACTAAGGACCTTTTGCTGCTAGAGCTTTTCCCCATTATGGTAGCCCTGGAGGTTTGGGGCGAACGTCTGGCTGATCGCAGCATTTTGAACAGATGCGACAATCTGGGCGTGGTGCATGCGATCAATAATCAGAGGGCAAAGTCGCTGGTGGTTTTGAGGGTGCTTGCGCAATTGTTGCTGACATGCTTGCGTAGGAATGTATGGTTCCACGCGCAGCATGTTCCAGGAATTGAGAACGGAATTACCGATGCATTGTCCCGTGGGCAGTGGGAAAGATTTCGGCTGTTGGCACCTGAGGCCGATGAGCGGGGATTTCAATGTCCCGGTTATGTCTGGCAGGTGATCGGACCGGACTGGAGGGCCTAGCGATGCGATCAGTGGCTCCAAACACGCTCAAGGCTTACGGTCAAGCTTGGAGCAAGTGGGAAGTGTTTGTCCGAGGACGGGGTCAAGAAGGTAAGAGCGGGCATCAAATGATGCTTTCTTTAATTTGGCAGCTTTTTGTCACGGGTAGGTCCAGAGCGGTGGTGTCCCGGTACTTAGCAGGTATTTCATTTTTTTATAAAATCAAGGGTTTTCCTGACGTGACAAAGAACGGGCTTCTTGTGAAGGCGATGAAAGGGTGGGCGCGTGTGGCGCCAGCGCCGCCAGTTAGGCGGCGCCCCATCGATGCGGCCTTGTTACCAGCTGTCATCGGTGCTGTAGTCAGTGTCGCATCATCACTTTTTGAGTCGCTGTTGTTCCAGTTGGCGTTCTCCATGGCTTATCACGGAGCCTTTCGGGTTTCGGAGCTGGTAGCGCCATCTAAATGGGCAGATTCGCGCATGCTTCAAGATGACGTGGTGGTGGGTGAGAGGTCTTTGCTGTGCAGACTGCGTCGCTCTAAGATGGACCAAGTAGGTAGAGGACGATGGGTCACTTTGGTACCGTCTCTGGAGGAGAGCATTTGCCCGGTGAGATTGGCATTGAAATATGCAGCAGTTCGTCCCGATGTGAGTGGGTCATGGCTGCTGCACTATGACGGTTTACCATTGACAAAATATAAATTTTGTTGGATGCTTAGTCGCTGTCTGGCCGGCTTGGGCCTTTCATCCGCTGCTTTTGGTACGCATTCTTTCCGAATCGGGGCTGCAACGTCAGCTGCGTCGACGGGTTAGTCCGTTGCGGAGATTCAGACGGTAGGGCGCTGGAAGTCTTCCAGTTACAAACGTTATATTCACCCATTTTCATGAGTTTTTCAGTTTTAATAAACGTTAATAAGTTAATATTGGATGGTTAAGTACGTCATTGTGCAGTTTGTGTCTGTTTGTCTCCCCTGTTCATCCTACTCAGGGATTAGCTACTTGCCGCTGCTGGCAGCGGGGGTCTGGAGTTCTTTAGCGATTTTTTGCCTGACCTGACAGACTGAATCTCAATTTACACAATTCGGCTGATTGGTTCCAATACAAAGTGCCTCAGCAGGTTTTTTATGCTTTCACCTCCAGCTGAGTTCTTACATGTTTTTCCCATTTAACCACCCCCCCCCCCCACACCTCACCCCTTTTTATTTTGCTTTATTTTATTTTGATCTTTCCCATTGTGTTTTTATTTTATGCTTCGATTGGCTTGAAGCTTGTTTAGAGCGGCTAGGCCGTGACTCAATAAGAAACGAAAACCTTTTTTCTTTTGGCAGATCCTTCAGGGTTAATGCATGAAATAAGCTCATGCTAGGATATTTACTAACCAATTTTTATTCCTTTCCTTCACTTTAGGTTGGGTAGAAGACGAATTGTCAGTATGGGTAGTTGGCCACTCTTATGTTTACTGGGCAGCCAGGTTTTTGGCCTCGGAAGGGGCACAGTTTTTTCCTCTGGCTCATGGTGTTCGTTGGCTTGGTTGGCGTGGAATGATGTGGCAAGATTTGAAGAGTAGTTTGGTCAGTCAAGTCAGGGAGCATGGAGTCCCTAGGGTTCTGGTTGTCCACTTGGGTGGCAACAATCTGGGGAAGAGGACGTCTTTAGAGCTGAGATGGTCCATGATGGAAGATCTGGCCAGCGTTGCCGCAGCTTGGCCCAGCTGTGTTTTGGTGTTCTCCATGATGGTGCCAAGGTTGCGTTGGCGAGGAGTGGCGGACGGTCGCCCTATTGATGAGGCCAGGCAAAAGGTGAATGCTGCGGTGGCGAAGTGGGTATTGGCCCACAGAGGGAAAGTGGTTCGCCACCCTAGGATTCGGTTCCGTGAAAGTCACCTTTTTCGCCTGATGGTGTGCATTTGTCCAAGGAAGGGAAGATGTTTTTCCTGGAGGATCTGTTTCAGGTGTTCAGGAGTTAGGTTGAGGGTATGGTGGCAGTGCAAAGACTCTGTGGAAGAGTCTTTCGCTGTTGGCGGAAAAGAACGGCAGGTTCTAGTTTGACTTGTTAGTCACAGTTTTTACAGTATTGGTGTGGTTTAGGTGCACTCACCTCCATTGACTTTTAAGGCCGCTAGATCACCCAACAGGGGGCAGCGTCATCACCCATCAGGGTGGGTAGTCAGCGTGGGGGTCTGAGTCGGGCACCTATTACCTATGTATGGTTTTTGTGGTAGATTAGGATTGTTTGAGTTTTAATGTTTCTGAGGTTATCTTCAGTGGGTTGTAGCCATTCTTTTTTCTGCCACCATATTTCGGTTGATACGACATGTTAACTTAATATTTCCTTTACAGGTTTTTCTAGTGGTTAGGGTACAATAAATAGCTAACAATTTTCTGCCAAATTCAAGTCTCCGTGTCATTATTTCTTGGTATTAAGGGTATAGAATGTTTTACTTTTAGAATGGAGGTCCACACATTAGCATTAGGAGGTTTATTAGCAAACCACACATGCAATTGCAGCTTGCATTTGCATCTTTGCAAACTTACAAGCAATTGAGGGTCATACCCATCTTGGCCTCTTCACTGCAGTAGCTCAATGAGCTTTACTGGGAGTCAACTAGGCATTTGCATGTACTGTAAGAGAACACATGGACATATAGCTAGAGTTACTCGATATTCTGACATATGAGTATTCAAAGTGAATGTCAAACTTGGATGGATCTCCTGCACCTACAATAGAGTAGATGAAAGTGCAAATGATAATGATGACTGCTTCTCTCGTGGACAGAGGTACAATAATATAGATGCAATGAAACTAAGAATATAAGTGTCCCTGGACTATCAAATATCCCAAACAAACACCAAATCACCTGTCCCACACAAACCTATCATCTAGGTTAGAATTCTTTTGATTTTGATCAAATTGTACAGAAATAGTGTATTTCAGCTATTCAATGTACCTTGTTTGGAAATACTGTACAAGACCTGCAATTGGATGAGTTGGAAAATGTTTCTCTTAATGTTATTATATTATAGCATGCATGCTGTATTTTTACATTCTAAAAACTCTTCACTACAATTAGGAGATTTCCGCATATAAAAATGTTATGCGGGTGGGGTCATTTTAGGATCCTTTAAATGCACTCCTGCTGAAATTTTTATTTATTGTGTGTGTGTGTGTGTGTGTGTGTGTGTGTGTGTGTGTGTGTGTGTGTGTGTGTGTGTGTGGTACTGTAATTAGAAATACTGTATTAGAAACTCATATAAATTCCAATATTCGATTACCATGAACATAATTGCAATACAATTGGCAAATGACTCCTATTCAAATTCTGCGGCTAAGCATTCAACGTTAAAGCTCTGCATTCACTTTTGAACATTGCAGCCACCGTTCACAATCATTGTTGAAGCACAAATTATAATTCATAAACAATTTCATTTGAAAACATTGTTTGCTCAATATTTTTAAATATTCTAAAAAAATATTTGAACATTCTTTAACTGTTGAAGTCTCCATTTGAGGTTCCTATTTTGCATTCAAGGTTCACCATTTGCAATTAAAAAAATTAAATAGGTTTTTATGTAAGATTGAATATATTCAAGATTATTCAGACATGTGCCATCCAGCTTGAATATAGTTAAACTTGTTTCACTTTTTAGCTTGAACTCTGTAATAAATCAAAAAATTTAGAAATGTCAGCATGTTTTTTTTTAATGTACTAATTTGATGAAGCAGTTCAAGAAACAAAATTTAGTGGTGGTGGTATTAGACTATATTGTTCTACAACAGATATAGTGCCCCATTAATTTTTAAAGCTTAATATACATAAAAATATGTGAGGCACACATTTACCATACATAGGACTACCAACTTGTGTACAGTAAAGAAGTACAGTTCTCACAATTCTCCAATAACTCCATGCGACCCACTTCATTGCGCCCATCATCCCCTTCAGCTGGATACACACTGATACTAATATATGTTACGCAATGGCATGATAAATCATGCTTTTAGGAAGGGTATTAGTTTTCAGAGCAAAAATCACAATATCTGCAACTTACAACCTATTCTTTTATAGAATAATATTCGCTATCTGGCTGCTACTTATCTTCATTTGGCTGCAGTAGTAAAAGCTAGAGAATGAGTATTATTTAATTTAAAAGCAGGATACATGAGTGTCCAGTTGCACTCTGTGTAACACCCCGGTGTTGGCAGGTATCTTTGTGGTTGGAAGAGGTATCACAGATGTTCGGTAGCTATGTGATGGACCCTTTCCCTAAGATGTTTTCCCTGAACTTTGTTAGCTGTATGAGGTTCAGAGAGGTACAGATGTGTCCACGTTTATCTTGACTAGTTTGCTGCGCCTAGGCACAACATGGTTTATTAACATAAACCCTTCATCTATTGTTCTCAGCTGCAATACAATACAGAGAACAATACAGCAGGGGATTAAGTCATTACAGCAGGGGATTAAGTCCGACTGGCCAATCTCAATTAATCCTATTAAAGGCCAAGATAAACGTGGACCCATCTGTAGGACAGATTGATACGTAAGCAGAGGTTCAACAGCAATCTCCGTAGGGAAAGTTCTTTAATGTGCCGCAATGAATTGTAGATAAAAGCTGATTATTGGATACACAACAGAAATTAGACCATTACAAGTTGAGTATCTCTTATCCAACATTCAAAATCCCCAATTTTTAGGTCCCATACTGAGATAATGACATATATATTATAAATATTATATTATATATATAATATGTATATAAATATATATTATGTATATAATATATATGTCATTATCTCAGTAGGGGACCCAAAAATGGGGGATTTTGAATTTTGGATATGGGATACTCAACCTGTACAATATAACAATTGGAAAAGACAATCACAATAAAGAATAAAATCACTTTGGATGATATGATGAAAATATTGTTTACCTACAGCTCATGATACACTGGATGACTCAAGAATTCAAGAATTCAATCAAGCTAATCACAGATACATGTATATTCCGAAAGACACTGTTGCAAAGATGACAATAAAGAAGATGATTAAGAAAATAAGTTGCACAAAAAACAATAACTATTTCTTTAAATGTCCCTAAATGAAATGTCCCAATCTTCACAAACAATTTATGGTGGAGCTCAAGGTATCTATGGTGCCACAGTATTGCAGTGGGAGTGTGGTGTAAACTGTATTTGTTGCTGAAGGGATGGAGATCCTACAGTGCCACAGTGTTGCAATGGGGCTGTGGTTTGAACTGTACTCTGATTTTGCACAGGTATGTGGGTGGCAAATGTGTCTTGAAATTCCTGGCAATCAAATGTCTCTGTAGTAATTATCCCAAGGAACAAATGTCTCTGACTTTGCTATCCAAAATTAATTAATGTCTCTATACTGATCATCCAAACGAATATGTGTCTTTGTACTAATTGGCCAAACAATAAGTGTCTTTATACTGGTCAGTGCTGTGTTCAAACAGGGTTTACTCTGTGTGGTACTCAGTAATAGGCCTAGCAATGCCCCCTCTCCATGTGATCGTGGGTGGTGTAAATGTGACAAATGACAATAGGACTCTTCACTCACCCTCCTGCAGTCTGCAACAACAACAGTCTCTTCTACTCACTCTGAACCTCTCAGGTTACTCCGCACCCACGCTTGTCCTTTTCAGCAGGTTTCAGCAGTCAAAGATGGCAGTGGCATCTGCACCTCTGCACAGGCCTGGCAGTGTCCAGTCCCCAGCTACGGCATCCCACGCCTGCTCTGCCAGTTCTCTTCAGCTCACGGAAGCACCCTGCTGCCTTGGCCGAAGGCATGCGTAGAACAGTTTATTAGAGAGTGCACCATCGGAGGGGTGTGTTTAGCATCGCTTATTGGGCGTGGTTTGCACAGCCTATTGGCACTCAATGCAATAAATATCACATACCACAAGGGACATGGCCACTGCAAATGGGGAGTGTCAACATGATACGTCATCTGTTTCTAATCACTCTGGGAGCATTACATTCCCTTCCATGTGCACCTTGCCTATATGGTGGTTTCTTACAACTGGGAACCTCTAAAGAAATGTCCTCCCTGGGAAGACTGCGTCTTCAGTCGATAATCACTATTCATGTAGGGAATTACATGGTCCACAAGATGCCTGTTTGTGCAGGAATATAACTAAGATCATCATCATGCAACAGAGGTTCAACCAGACTCATGTCACCTCCTGCCCCCTACGTCTCCCAGCCACACCATCTCCTCCCTGCGTCATCCTTTAACCCCCACCATCATCCCCTCCCTGTGCCGCCTCTCATCCACACCATCATTTCCCGCCTGTGTCTCCTTGCCACTCTCACAATCCACCTCAATTTGTGTCTCTCAGCCTGCCTCTTCACTCTGTAGTGCCCCTTACACAAAGCCGATACTTGCAGTGCCCCTTACACAATGCCCATAGTAGTAGTGCCTCTTACACAGGGGCAGATCCAGAAATAAAAAGACAAGGGGGCACCAAAATGGGAAGGGGGAGGTTCTTTTGCACGGGCTCCTTGAAAAGTGGGTGTGGCCTTACAACAAGGGGCGGTAGGCAATAAGGTCTGGTAGGTGATGGTGAGTGTCTGTGGAATCATGTTGGGGCAGTGGTGCAGGTAGAGGAAATGCCTTAGTGGTACTTTGAGCAAAAAAAAAAGAACTTGGCTACTCAAAACAGGGACATATCAGCATGACACATTTTTGGCACTACAAGAGCATTCCTCTTCATTCTATTCCAATTACACCTTACCTACATATTGGTTTCACAGCAACCGGAACCTTTGAAGAAACAGATCCTCCCAGGAAAGACAGTGTCTTCAGTCGGTATTCATTATTCATGTAGGAGATCACCTGGTCCGGAAGAAGCCTGTGTGTGTAGGAATATAACCAATGCATCATCAAACAAAGGTTCAACCAGACTCATGCCTCCTGTGTTACTCCATGCCCCCCGTACCCACTCCAGCTTCCTGCTCCTCGTATCTCTTCAGCCTCCTGTTTTTCCAGCCTCCAGCTTGCTGTCACTCCAAAACCCCATCCCATGTCCCTCAGCCTGCCCCACACTCTGCGTCCCTCAGCCTGCCCCACACTCTGCGTCCCTCAGCCTGCCCCCACACTCTGCGTCCCCTACATTCTTCCTCCCTCAGCCTTCCTCCCTTCATCCCTCAGCCTGCCCAACACTCTGCATCCCTCAGCCTGCCCCACACTCTGCGTCCCTCAGCCTGACCCACACTCTGCGTCCCCCACATTCTTCCTCCCTCAGCCTGCCCCACAGTTTACGTCCCCCACATTCTTCCTCCCTCAGCCTGCCCCACACTCTGCGTTTCTCAGCCTGTCCCACACTCTGCGTCCCCTACATTCTTCCTCCTCAGCCTGCCCCACATTCTGCGTCCCTCAGCCTGCCCCACACTCTGCGTTCCTCAGCCTGCCCCACACTCTGCGCCCCCTACATTCTTCCTCCTCAGCCTGCCCCACATTCTGCGTCCCTCAGCCTGCCCCACACTCTGCGTCCCCCACATTCTTCCTCCCTCAGCCTGCCCCACACTCTGCATCCCCCACATTCGTCATCCCTCAGCCTGCCCCACACTCTGCATCCCCTACATTCTTCCTCCCTCAGCCTGCCCCACATTCTGCATCCCCCACATTCTTCCTCCCTCAGCCTGCCCCACACTCTGCATCCCCCACATTCTTCCTCCCTCAGCCTGCCCCACACTCTGGATCCCCCACATTCTTCCTCCCTCAGCCTGCCCCACACTCTGCATCTCTCAGCCTCCCCCCCATGTGCCTTTCATCCTCCCTCTCTGTCAGCTCTCCTGTCTCTCATCATCCCCCTCTTTGTCTCCCAGCAGTCTTCTGTGTCAGCCTCCCTCTTTTTTATCAGCCTCCCCGTTACTCCCTCTCCCCCTTCACACACACAAACACACACGCACGCATGCAGTGGCCTGCCAGCCCAGAACACTGAAGATGCACACAAGCGCTGGGTCAGAGGCTTGGTGCAAAGCCACATAACAATTCAACGACGGGAGGGGGGCGTTTGGGGACTTTTGAATATGACACTGCCCATACACATGGCCACCGCCACTGCACTGTGCTTCCTAGAGCCCCCCTCCATACCCGTCCGCCGCCCGAAGCTCCTCAGTCCTCGCATTTGGGGGGTCATTCCGAGTTGTTCGCTCGCAAGCTGCTTTTAGCAGCTTTGCACACGCTAAGCCGCCGCCTGCTGGGAGTGAATCTTAGCTTCTCAAAATTGCGAACGAAAGATTAGCAGAATTGCGAATAGACACCTCTTAGCAGTTTCTGAGTAGCTTCAGACTTACTCTGCATCTGCGATCAGTTCAGTGCTTGTCGTTCCTGGTTTGACGTCACAAACACACCCAGCGTTCGCCCAGACACTCCTCCGTTTCTCCAGCCACTCCCGCGTTTTTCCCAGAAACGGTAGCGTTTTTTCACACACACCCATAAAACGGCCAGTTTCCGCCCAGAAACACCCACTTCCTGTCAATCACACTCCGATCAGCAGAACGAAGAAAAAACCTCGTAATGCCGTGAGTAAAATACCTAACTGCATAGCAAATTTACTTGGCGCAGTCGCACTGCGGACATTGCGCATGCGCATTAGCGACTAATCGCTCCGTTGCGAGAAAAAAATACAGAGCGAACAACTCGGAATGACCCCCTTAGTATGGGAGAAACGTCATGACATTATGACGTCTCTCCCTTCACATACCACAGGAGCCGGAAGGCGGAGCTCGGGGATGAGCTCGAGCCTACAGCTTCAGTGCGGGCAGGGGGAGAGGAGGAATAAACACACTTGAGCTGCAGGCGTGGAGTGCGGGGGTGCCGGACATTAGGGGGTGCCTGTGCGCACCAGGCACCCCCCGTTTGCACGCCTATGGCCTTGACTCTGCATCGTTGCTCTCCTCTGCCCTGCGTGACCACCCAGCTCTCACAACATGGCTGTTCTGCTCTGTTCCTCAAAGCTCTCTGCAATAGCTTCTCTCCAACAACACGTGTTCACGCCCTCTTTTTCCCATAAAGCTCCGCTTGCTCTCATCTTCACTGTCCAATCCGATCCTGCCACCTCATAAACAGAACATGTGATCCAAATCTGGTCTGTCCCTTAACCCCTCCTGTGCTAGCCAAATGAAAAGTCAGGTGCAATTACTGTCATTTGTTTGTTAAAGGGGTATACACAATTTTCCGGGGTACCATATCTGCAGTTAAGAAGCCACCAAGGCATAAGCTGCAATGTAGAGTAAATGTGGCAAGGTGTGTGTTGCATACAGACCCCAGGGTTCAAGGGGGCCCGTCACCACAAAGCCTACACCCATTACTTAAATATCTACCTATGGAGTCCAGCAACGGCTAAAACACAAAATCAACAGGAAAATGGTTGCACTTGGCATTAGGCTGCCAATCCATTTCCGTGGAGACCTGTGCATGCACAGTAGACTTTACTTCAGTGCCACAGTATACTAGAACTTGATAACGATCTGCTGGCTAGAGAAGGGAGGCGGCCCTGACAGATACTACACATGGTCCCCTCCTCTTTTAATACGACCCTGGTGGGACTCATGGATGCATAATTGGGTATAATGACTAAGTAATTGGGGTGTCATTATCCTAAACAAAGGAATTTTTTCATTGTGTAGATGTTTTTTTAATGGGGTGCTACAGGTTACAGTGGAATGCAAGAATGCTCTTTCAGCCATGGCCATGATGTGGTACTTGTAATTGTACAAGCTCTGGCATATCCGAGCAGTCTATGGATTCCAGCGCTTCTGACATTAACTCTTTAGGGGTATATGCAATTGCGGTCGAATTGCCGCAAATGTCGAAAAACGGGGCATTTTCGACACAATTTTTTTTTGACAATGCAATACAGTACTTTTCGACAAAAAAAACGGACTTTTCAGATTCTACTTTTTGAAATTCGACAGTTCACAAATTCGACATGTCTGCAATGGTAAAAATGCGGCTTTTCGACAAAAGTATTTTCAATTGAAGAATGTCGATTCGACAACAGTGCTTTTCGACAGTAATTTCGTCAATTTCATTCCGCCTCACTTTGCTGGCGGAATCTAATAAAAAAATTTCAAAACATGTTTTTTTTTGTGTTTTTTTTATTGCTAATAGCATATCTATTTATATTAGAAGGGATTAGGTACTTGGTTTGTCTATTAGGATTTACAACTATGATTTATATATTTTTAAAAATAATATTTTTTTTTAACTGACTAAAATTGAGAGAGCATGGTTTTCAGTGGGAATGGGTTAAAATTCAGAAAAAAAAAATGCCTGGGGTCCCCCCTCCTAAGCATAACCAGCCTCGGGGTCTTTGAGCCGGTCCTGGTTGTAAAAATAAGGGGAAAAAATTGACTGGGGATCCCCCGTATTTTTAGAACCAGCACCGGGCTCTGCATTCGGTCCTGGTGCAAAAAATACGGGGAACAAAAAGCGTAGGGGTCCCCCGTATTTTCAACACCAGCACCGGGCTCCACTAGCTGGAGAGATAATGCCACAGCCGGGGGACACTTTTATACCGGTCCCTGTGGCTGACCGCGAGTAACCTCACCGCTGTCCGCAAAGTTCCCACCATTGAAGATAATGGAGCGGCTTTGCGATGCACTGTCTGCCAGCTCAGACGCGCATAGGCAATCAGGAGAGTGCCACAATGTGGCGCTCCCTGATTGGCTGAAGGGACCCTCTGTGACACAGGAGTCACAGTGGGTCTCAGCATTCGGGGAAAGGGGTCCCATGTGTAAACATGGGAACCCTTTCAGTTCGTGGATCGGGTATGCGGTTTGTTTTTTTGCCAAGTACGTGGATTACAAAAAAAGAACAGGACACACTGGATTTAGGTGAGTATAATTTTATTTTCAGGTACCCCGGATTCTTGGAGACGTCGACAGACTTGGAGACGTTGACACAGTCGGCGTGTGAACATAGTTAAGTATGTGTGTGTGTCGGCATGTATGTAATAAAGTTTTACTTTCAAGGTGTGCGTGTCCTGTTTTTATTTGGGTATTTTTTTTGCAGAAGAACTACAGGTAACAGCAGGCCCGTTCCCCCCCCCGCATGCTGGTACTTGTGGTTCTCCAAGTACCAGCTTACGGGGAGGCTTGCTGGGACTTGTAGTTTCACCTCTGGCCCTTGGATGGCTGGAGGGGGAGACCCCTTGATTTAAGGGGTTCCAACTCCTCCAGGGTACCCCGGCAAGGGGTGACTAGTTGGGGATTTAATGCCACGGCCACAGGGACCGGTATAAAAGTGTCCCCCGGCTGTGGCATTATCTCTCCAGCTAGTGGAGCCCGGTGCTGGTGTTGAAAATACGGGGGACCCCTACACTTTTTGCCCCCGTATTTTTTGCACCAGGACCGGACGTAGAGCCCGGTGCTGGTTCTAAAAATACGGGGGATCCCCTATCCATTTTCCCCCCGTATTTTTACAACCAGGATCGGCTCAAAGAGCCCGAGGCTGGTTATGCTTAGGATGGGGGACCCCACGCAATTTTTTTCTGTGTTTTTTACCATTTTTGCGCCGTCGGAAAAGTCGAATCCAGGACACACTTCTCCGTCAATTGGTCTGTTTTTCGACAGTGGGACTGTCAAATCCGTTTTTTATTGAATATGTCGAATTCTGGCACCCGCCGGCCGGTATTCGACGGTAGAATTGTGTTGAATTTAAAAACGGGCGAAAAAAAGCCGCAATTCGCCCGGAATTGCATATACCCCTTAGTCTCTCAATAACCATGTGACACACTTTCCTCTGGCAAGCCTGGTTAATATGGTTTTCAGGTTAGATGTTTAGCTTTATTCAGGATGGTTAACACCCTGTTTGGATTAGCCATCATCTTCAGCCCTATATATACTGTAACACCCACTGGGGCAGCTGTATTAAGTCTGGAGAAGGGATAAAGAAGTGATAAAGCAGTGATAAGAGCAAGATGATAACGCACCAGCCAGTCAGCTCCTAAAGGGGGGTACTCACGGGAGAGATGTGTGCTGAGCGATCTTAACACAGACCGCTCAGCACACATCTCTCTCCCCGCTCAACACAGCGCGATGTGCTGAGCGAGGGGGAAAGCCGACGGGGAGCCGCTCACTTCACACAACGGTGAAGTGAGCGACCCGCTAGATTGAGCCTGCATGCAGGCTCAATCTAGCACCGGCGATAGCGATGCGCGGGGCCGCGCATCGCTATCGCTGGGGGGCATACACACGGCAGATCCGTGCTTAAAATCTAAGCAATCTAGCAAGATTGCTTAGATTTTAAGCACGGATCTCTCCGTGTGTACCCCCCTTAACTGTCATTTTTTAAATCCGTAATGATTGGCTGGTGCATTATCACCTTGCACTTATCACTGCTTTATTACTTCTTTATCCCTTCTCCAGGCTTAATACATCTGCCCCACTGTTTGCTAGACTAGGTCTCTAACCTTGGGTTAACTCTCCTTGTGTACCCTGATCGTGTTAGTCTTTATCTCTAGTATTACCTTATTGATGTCCATGAATGACCTTTGCTGACTTCTGACTTTGCTATTGCATTACTCCTTGCATATCCTGATGATGTCTGGTTTGCCAACACTTCATGTTCCTGGCTCCATTTCTGGTTAATCCAGAGGCAGCACATCCTAAGAAACCTACTGTCCAATCAGGGACAAAGGAGCATGACCAGCCATCTGATAGACTGTAATAAGTTATAGAAGCAGTATGCTGCAATGGGTGCTTAACTGTATTAAGTTATAATATGTATATATAATTAATTTTTATTTATAGAAATATTGTGGTCACATACCACTGGCAGCGTGGATGCTTGAGTGCTGTGGATTAAAGCCTATTGTTTATATATATATATATATATATATATATATATATATAATAGAGATGAGACTTAGCCGGCACTCTTCAGTGTAAACTGGAGCCAATATATTCCACAATGTGTCTCCAAATCATTGATGTGTCATGTTGGAATGAAACAAAGTAATGATATAATGAAGTACTGTACAGTTTTAATCTATATAATAAAACACACAATAAGACACAATAAAACAATGTAAGTTTAAGTTTATACACTAGGCAATAGTCCATAATGGCAGAAGTCCATAATGAAATGGTAGCAGCGGATAATTACAGGATAATACAGAACTGTGGCCAAACAGTTCTATAAGCGCTTGGACCTAAATGGGAATTACGGATATCCCCAAATCTCCTGGTTAAAGCTGGAACCAAGAACCCGGTCACTGCTGCCCTTGAGTGGAACTTCTGCTGGTCACCCTGACGTGTTTCCATGATTTCTGGAGTCTTTTTTAAGGTGAAAGAAAGAGATCCTGACATTGCCAACAGGTGAAGTATTTAAAGCAATTCATAGCCAATCCACATCCTCCATTCACAGCTGGACCCTATACAAATTAGTACTACAAGTCCCATGGTCCCCTGTTGTAAAACAGACTTCCTGGTATATGATTTGTATCATCCCAGGGCACCATGGCAACCCGCTCGTCCAATCACAGTCGGGCGCCGGGTGCCGCAACTTCACTTCTGGTCTCCATTTCCCATAAATATTGACAGTTTAACTAAACATGTCTTTATTCTCCTTACATATTACTCCATTAAACCCCCTGGTGGCATTCACACATATATCCCTTTGACATGGGTCCCGGTGTGTAAGTCCATAAAACATTATGACGTCACTTCCGATGACTTCATCCATAGGCAGTCCCACCAATTATGTTGTCTCTCATTATTAACTCCTTATAAATTGAAGATGATTTTAAATTAGATAAAATCACATTTATATAATAACCATTTATGCAGAAAAAACAACACACATCTCATAATAATTACAGTAAACCAATCCTGTGCAACACTAAAACATTTTTAAATCATTTAAAAATATTTTGAAAAAGACATATTGTGAGAACGAATATTTAAAACATCAGATAAGCCAGACGGACATGACTCCTACAAGAACCACTTAATTTCAAAATTGGAGTTTAGCCAGTCTGGTTTCAGAGTGCCAAAGTCATAAGTTGACTCGCTTCATCTTATCTTCTCCACTGTCCCTTCATATGTCTTATACCACAGAAGTTCTTAATAGCTGAGATGTTAATTTGGTGATGTGTTTTAAAATGTTCAGATAGGGAATGTGTCATGAGTCCCTTTTTAAAATTCCTAAGGTGTTCCCCAAAGCGTACCTTCAGGGGTCTGGAAGTATGACCTATGTACCATAAGAAGCAAGAACATTCAATTGCAAACACCACGTTACTACTATTACAAGTAACAGGGCCGGCTCCAGGCCTACTAGCACCCTGAGCGAGAAAATGTAAAAGCCCCCCCCCCATGCGCGATCCGAAGGCGCACGCACTCCCGGAAAAGTGGGCGTGGCCTCTGGAAAAGTGGGCGTGGCCTCGTAACTTCATATCATCAAACTATAAATATATTTTCACACAATTAGCAGCCTTACACATAGCCACAGTAGTGTTCCTTACACACAATGTCTCCAGTATAGTGCCAGATACACATAATGTGCAGTGCCAGATAGACATGACATGCCCCCCAGCAGTGCCAGCTACACATGACATGAACAATAATGCAAATCTGTACACCTGGCGCTGTCACCTACAAAGTGAGGGCAGCTAATCTTAGGGGACTTGATCCCGAGTTTCCCCAAAAGATAAAATAGCTAACCAAACAATAAGACAGCGCTTCTCACTTTGTAAAAACAATTTTTACTTCATATATATATATTTTTATATTTTTATCACAATAAAGCACCGGCCAGTGCTAAAATACTAAAACATACAAAATAATGTTAAAAAATGTGTTTTGTCACATACAAATACTATATTTTTTTCCACATGAATAAAGTGCACTGTGTAGATGTTATAATCCCTATATGGCTTTAGTTAAAAAAGACACATAGGGATATAGTATACAAATAAACTTTGAATTAATAGCACATAGCAATCTTATATAAGCCGATCTTCATTAGCTAGTACGTCCCACATGTGAAGTGTAAGATGTTAATTCAGCAAGCAGCATGAAATTTTTTTTAAACAGTCCACATGCAGGTAAATTACGATGTTAATCAAGCAGATGTCACTGATTAGAGTCCATCCATATTAGTACTTTATAACGTTGTTAGTATAATCAATAAATAGCAGATAGAGCTGAATTCTGCTGATATAAAAGCATATATGTGGGAGGCAGTAATTAAACACTGCAGTCCAAAGTCCACCTAAGGTACATTAGCTGTGTACCTCGGATTGATACCTCTCCTTAATTGATGAAGGGCTTTGCAGCCTGATTCATGGAGACCGGTGGACAGATGAAGACCAGCGCAGTGTTCCCTTTTCGGAAAAAGCCTCTCTCCAATGTAGCAATAACGGCCAAAGGAGCTGTGATAGCAGAATGCAGTGATTCAGACGGCCAAAGAGTCATCAAACGCGTTTCTCCGCCTACCCTCCGGCTTCAGCGGCTTCCTCACTGAGGAAGCCGCTGAAGCCGGAGGGTAGGCGGAGAAACGCGTTTCGTGACTCTTTGGCCGTCTGAATCACTGCATTCTGCTATCACAGCTCCTTTGGCCGTTATTGCTACATTGGAGAGAGGCTTTTTCCAAAAAGGGAACACTGCGCTGGTCTTCATCTGTCCACCGGTCTCCATGAATCAGGCTGCAAAGCCCTTCATCAATTAAGGAGAGGTATCAATCCGAGGTACACAGCTAATGTACCTCAGGTGGACTTTGGACTGCAGTGTTTAATTACTGCCTCCCACATATATGCTTTTATATCAGCAGAATTCAGCTCTATCTGCTATTTATTGATTATACTAACAACGTTATAAAGTACTAATATGGATGGACTCTAATCAGTGACATCTGCTTGATTAACATCGTAATTTACCTGCATGTGGACTGTTTTAAAAAAAATTCATGCTGCTTGCTGAATTAACATCTTACACTTCACATGTGGGACGTACTAGCTAATGAAGATCGGCTTATATAAGCTTGCTATGTACTATTAATTCAAAGTTTATTTGTATACTATATCCCTATGTGTCTTTTTTAACTAAAGCCATATAGGGATTATAACATCTACACAGTGCACTTTATTCATGTGGAAAAAAATATAGTATTTGTATGTGACAAAACACATTTTTTTAACATTATTTTGTATGTTTTAGTATTTTAGCACTGGCAGGTGCTTTATTGTGATAAAAATATAAAAAAATATATATATGAAGTAAAAATTGTTTTTACAAAGTGAGAAGCGCTGTCTTATTGTTTGGTTAGCTACACATGACATGCCCCGCAGCAGTGCCAGCTAGACATGACATGCCCCGCAGCAGTGCCAGCTACACATGACATGCCCCGCAGCAGTGCCAGCTACACATGACATGCCCCGCAGCAGTGCCAGCTACACATGACATGCCCCCCAGCAGTGCCAGCTACACATGACATGCCCTGCAGCAGTGCCAGCTACACATGACATGCCCCGTAGCAGTGCCAGCTACACATGACATGCCCCGCAGCAGTGCCAGCTACACATGACATGCCCCCCAGCAGTGCCAGCTACACATGATAGTGTTCACTTTTTAGGGCATGGTGCTGATCACAGGGAGGGCACATTTTTAAGTTAGGAGGGCAAAATGATGTACATACTGTAATGCTTGTTGCTCCCACACCTATATGCCAAAGCATGGACAGTGCGCGCCGAAGGCGCGCAGCAAAAATTAAGGGGAGTTACTTCGTGGGGAAGGTACGTGGCCACATAATAGTGGCAATTTGCATTACACCACACAGTAGTGCAGCTAATACACACTGCACCAGGTAGAACCTCCTATACACTTTGCGCCAGGCACAGCACTGAGACACATTGCACCAGGGAGAGCACTGAGACACATTGCCTAGCCACAGACGCCTAGCGGGAACACTACATGACATGCCCCCCAGCAGTGCCAGCTACACGTGACATGCCCCCCAGCAGTGCCAGCTACACGTGACATGCTCCCCAGCAGTGCCAGCTACACGTGACATGCCCCCCAGCAGTGCCAGCTACACGTGACATGCCCCCCAGCAGTGCCAGCTACATAAATGGCCACACAGTGCCAGATATGCACCCACAGTTCAGATACATAAATGCCCCCAAAGTGCCAGATACATAAATGCCCCCACAGTGCAGATATGCCCCCCACAGTGCCAGATACATAAATGCCCCCACAGTGCCAGATACATAAATGCCCCCACAGTGCCAGATACATAAGTGCCCACACAGTGCCAGATACATAAGTGCCCCCACAGTGCCAGATACATAAGTGCCCACAGTGCCAGATATGTCCCCACAGTGCCAGATATAAAAATGCCCACACAGTGCCAGATATGTCCCCACAGTGCCAGATATAAAAATGCCCCCACAGTGCCAGATACGCCCCCACAGGGCCAGATACATAAATGCCCCCAGTGCCAGATACATAAATGCCTCCAGTGCCAGATGCATAAATGCCCACAGTGCCAGATATGTCCCCACAGTGCCAGCTATAAAAATGCCCCCACAGTGCCAGATATGCCCCCATAGGGCCAGATACATAAATGCCCCCAGTGCCAGATGCATAAATGCCCCCAGTGCCAGATGCATAAATGCCCACAGTGCCAGATGCATAAATGCCCACAGTGCCAGATATGTCCCCACAGTGCCAGATGTAAAAATGCCCACACAGTGCCAGATATGTCCCCACAGTGCCAGATATAAAAATGCCCCCACAGTGCCAGATATGGCCCCAATGCCAGATACACATGTCCCATGCCCCCCCCCCCCCCCCACAGGGCCAGATACATAAATGCACCCAGTGCCAGATGCATAAATGCCCCCAGTGCTAGATGCATAAATGCCCACAGTGCCAGATATGTCCCCACAGTGCCAGATATAAAAATGCCCACACAGTGCCAGATATGTCCCCACAGTGCCAGACATAAAAATGCCCCCACAGTGCCAGATATGTCCCCCAATGCCAGATACACATGTCTCATGCCCCCAGTGACAGACATGTTCCCAGTGCCAGATATCCCCCCCCCTCACCTGCCCCCGTGCTGCTCACCGGTCACCGCGATGGTTGCTGAGGCTGCTGCTAGGTGCTGCTCTTTGGCTGAGGGCAGGGAGGAGAGCGCAGCGTGCGCCTCTCCTAGGAGCCCTCAATCTCCGGCGGCGGTGTACAGGTTCAACTAGGCGCCGGTCCGCAAGCCAATCAAAGCTCGCGGTCCGGCAGCCAATCAGCCGCAGCTGCCGGACCGCGAGCTGTGGTTGGCTCACGGGCCGGCGCCGGTTAGCGGGGAGGAGAGGGGAGTGGACTGCAGCTGTAGCGACGGCTCCAGGCTCCAATATGGCGGCCAGAGCTAGCGGCGCCCATAAAGTGTGGCGCCCTGTTCGGCCGCTCTATTGGAACATGCCAGGAGCTGGCCCTGACAAGTAATGAAGTTATTTTGCTACTTGTACCTTTTACCCCTCTACAACCCAGGCATAAACCACAGTGGAAGAAGCCTTTTGATTTTACTGTGCACATAGGTTTCCTGTATGGCTTTGTACTTTTTACTAAACTTGATGTTATATTGAGTGCTTTTCTAAAGATGCATTTTTTTTTCTGGTAAAAATTCACCAATAACAAGGTCTTTCTGGAGAATCCTTCAGTGTTTTTGTAATGACCTTTCCACACACTTATATTGACTACTCAAAGGTGTTACAAATGCCCAGTCAGAATTATTATGTTCTTTGGTGTTAATCGTGTGTGTGTGTGTGTGTGTGTGTGTGTGTGTGTGTGTGTGTGTGTTTGTATATTTTAAACATTCCAGTTGAGATATGTGCAAAATTCTTTTAAAAGCTCCTCACCTCCTTTCCAAATAAAAAAGACATAATCTATATATCTTTTCCAGGACATCAGGTGTGCTCCACAGTCCCATGAATAGATTTGCTTTACTTGGGGCGAATCTGGTGCCCATCGCTGTGCCAGTCCTTTGTATGTAAAAATGATCCCTAAACAGAAAGAAGTTGTTATGAAGAATAAAATAAATCCCTTCAAGAACAAATCCATGCAGGAATTTGTTCTTGAAGGGATTTATTTTATTCTTCTTTCTGTTTAGGGATAATTTTTACATACAAAGGACTGGCACAGCGATGGGCACCGATTTGCCCCAAGTTATGCAAATCTATTCATGGGACTGTGGGAACTAAATACCATTTGGTCCAGCGGACCTTTTGGGGTGAATTTGGTGTCCTATGCAAGCTATATTGATGATATCTTCCTTATTTGGAAGGGAGATGAGGTGTCATTGGCAGCCTTTTGTTCATCTTTAAATATCAATGATGTTAACATTAATTTGTCATTTGAAAACAGTAAAGATACAATTAATTTTCTTGATATCACTGTATATATCAAGGATGGGGAAATCCACACAAAAACCTATTCAAAACCAACTGATTCTAACAAGTATATCAACGCAAGCAGTTGCCACCATGAGAATTGGCTCAATTCTATCCCCATTGGACAACTTAAGAGACTCAAAAGAAATTGTATAGAATTGGAGGTTTTTGAATCTCAAGCACAAACAATGACAGATACGTTTTTAGCATGTGGATATAACAGTGATTGTGTAATCGAAGCTAAATCTACAGTTGATAAAATCGAACGGTCTGACCTCCTAAGAAATAATAAGAAGATCAAGGCTGCAAGCATCTTTGGCTGCAATCATCTTTTGTTGCTAAGTAATGACAACTTTATCACTACTGCAAAAATCTCTCACTGCTGCAACTTTACATCCATCACATGCTTTTTGAATTCTGTTTGGTAATGACAACTTTATCACTCCTGCAAAAATCTCTCACTGCTGCAACTTTACATCCATCACATGCTTTTTGAATTCTGTTTGGTAATGACAACTTTATCACTCCTGCAAAAATCTCTCACTGCTGCAACTTTACATCCATCACATGCTTTTTGAATTCTTTTTGGTAATGACAACTTTATCACTCCTGCAAAAATCTCTCACTGCTGCAACTTTACATCCATCACATGCTTTTTGAATTCTGTTTGGTAATGACAACTTTATCACTCCTGCAAAAATCTCTCACTGCTGCAACTTTACATCCATCACATGCTTTTTGAATTCTGTTTGGTAATGACAACTTTATCACTCCTGCAAAAATCTCTCACTGCTGCAACTTTACATCCATCACATGCTTTTTGAATTCTGTTTGGTAATGACAACTTTATCTTTAATTAGTGATTTCTAGGCCAGACTATAGTCTATTCTCACTGTGTATTAGTGGGGGTATAGTGGTTTGTTCACACCTTGAGGCAACCTTTTGTTGTGGGTGGAGTTTTCAGAGGGTGGGTGCTGCTATCAATTAACCCTGTATCTATGTCTGCATGGTTATTTAACTAGTATAGATCAAGGCTGCAAGCATCTTTGGCTGCAAGCATCTTTTGTTGCTAAGTATGTTAGTGCAAAGTATGATAATATAATCTATGGAGATATACAGAGAGAAACAGGAGAGAAACAGAAGGACAACAAACTTTCACTCCCACCTCAACAATAGACCTGCAAACAACAGACTACAGTGAGTTATCTAAACCACTACCAGCAACGCCTGCAGCCTGCTCAGCCTGGACACTAAACTACCTGTCTGATTATGTAACAGCCCTACTGCTCTCACACACTGCTCACACTCCTCAGTTGCACAATCTACAACCACTGTGTATCCATCTCAGCCCTTCCGTTCCTTCCATTAATTCTTAAAATCCTGTTTGCACTGTCTTTTGCTCTCACTACACCCCGCATTCACCTTGTTCATTCTATACTACACCCACACCACTCTATTCCTCTGAACCACACTACTGTACTGAATTGTGGCTCCAGTTCCTTCCCCATACCAATACTCACTGCCAGGTCTCACCCCCCCCAAATTCCAAATCACCCACATGCACTCAGAACCCAGCCAACCTTATCCTATCCCTATCTCCCCTGTCCCCTCCCTTCCTTTTGTTATGAACCACAGGTAGTGGTTCATTTCTATTTTATGTTTATTTAGTTGTCTTGCATGCCAGGATTTCCCATTGCTCTGTTTTAGATTACTCTTGTCTGCTGCCGCTGGTGAGTCTGTGCAATTGCAGCTTGTTCCCATGTGTTCAGCCTCATCTGGCTGCTAATTGCATCTTGTCAGCTTGGAGTCCTGCAATAGGCCAGCTGCACTGGATTATTAATTAGGCCTCTCTGTTATATGCTGGCTGATTGCAGTTCGCAGATGCTGGGGATATTTCTGGGTTTTCAGTCTGCTTGAGTTCTGAGCTTGGTTCCTGCTAGTTCCTGAGCTTCCTGAATGCTGAATCTGTTTGCTGAAAGTGTTTCCAGTCCTGCTGTATCCGGTCGTTCCTGTTCTCAGTTGTCCTGTACTCGGAAGTCGTCATCTGTTCCTGGAGTCCTGACTGAGCACCTTTGAACATCCAGTGGTGTTCGTGAGTCACGGCGTAGCCGTGTGTTGCGGCTTGGGCCGCTTAATTATTTATCTTTTATTATTTGTGTTCCGGAGCTTTTGCGGAGGATTCCGCTCCCACAGATCCACTCTGGTATCCAGCGGTGCTGGGTAGGAGTACGGACTAGTGGATTTTGGTTGTCCTTTTCCCTGGCGGGTTACCGCACATACCTCAGGTTTAGTCAGTTAGCTTGTAGCCCCTGGCCTGGTTGTTTAGTCAGAGGGCCCTTTGTTATCACCCTGTCTCGGATTTCCCTTTGTCTCCCATTAAGACCTGAGGGGGCATCGGAGTTGGGCAGACATAATCCGCCCTTCAAACGCGGCTGCCATGGGCTCAAGCAACCATAGTCTCGCAGGGGATTTCTGACCACACGGGCGAGACAACGGAGTTAGGGCGCCAGGGGCTATTCCCTTTCCATTACCCTTTCCCAGCATTACGTCCTGGTGCTCTGGACTCGCTTCATAACATCTCCCTTGTTCTGAGCACCAGGAACCTAACATTATCACCAGCCATACCACAAAAAAGAAATAAAACTTTTTTTTCTTTTTTGGCCCAGTCCAGTGTCTAGTCTAGAATCCCGTCCGGTGTTTAGAATCCAGTCCGGTGTTTAGAATCCAGTCCGGTGATTAGAATCCAGTCCGGTGTTTAGAATCCAGTCCGGTGTTTAGAATCCAGTCCGGTGTTTAAAAAAAAAAAAAAAGTCTTGTTTTGTTTAGCAAAATTTAGTCTTGCCTTGCCTTGCCTTGCCTTGTCTTGCCTTGCCTTGCCTTGCCTTGCCTTGCCTTGTCTTGCCTTGTCTTGCCTTGCCTTGTCTTGCCTTGTCTTGTCTCGTCTAGTTTTAAATCCTCCTATGTCTACTATGCAAGCCCTGCAGGCATCTCTCGCAGCTCTGAACTCTGTATTCAGTGCTTTGAGACCAGAGCGACTAGAAGTTTTGCAGCAATCCCTAAAGCAACTGCAAAACCTTCTGACTAAAATCTTGCTCATTTTGCCAGAAGTCGTTGAGAGTACATCTATCTCTAAAGAGACTCTTGCTCACAGTATGGTGACAAGAGAATCCTCTGGTCTAATTGAAGAGAAAAGGTTTAAAAGTTTTCTGCGGCCCAGGCTCTCAGAAGAGGAGCGTCTGCGTCGCAGAAACTTAAACTTATGCCTATATTGTGGGGGTTTAGGCCATTATCTGCAGACCTGTGAGTTGCGCAAGCCAAAGTGTGGTGACGAGTCTTGCCCTCTGGCCAAGTTGAGTCATGATACAAGACCTACTCCTGTCTCTACTGTGGCAGAGGCACTTGTCACACAACCCACACAAAAAAGCTCTCTGTTCTATAATTGGGGTCCTTGGGCAAGGGAGCCCCATTATAGATTCAGGAATCAAAAGAGAATGTTTCTCTCCTCTCTTGAGGTTCCTGTGGAAGCGGAGTTGCAAGTCCCTGGAGTGATGCCTGATGCCCAGGTTCCTGGAGTGGTGCCTGATGCCCAGGTTCCTGGAGTGGTGCCCGATGCCCAGGTTCCTGGAGTGGTGCCCGATGCCCAGGTTCCTGGAGTGGTGCCCGATGCCCAGGTTCCTGGAGTGGTGCCCGATGCCCAGGGTCCTGGAGTGGTGCCCGATGCCCAGGGTCCTGGAGTGGTGCCCGTAGCCCAGGGTCCTGGAGTGGTGCCCGTAGCCCAGGGTCCTGGAGTGGTGCCCGTAGCCCAGGGTCCTGGAGTGGTGCCCGTAGCCCAGGGTCCTGGAGTGGTGCCCGTAGCCCAGGGTCCTGGAGCGGTGCCCGTAGCCCAGGGTCCTGGAGCGGTGCCCGTAGCCCAGAGTGCTGGAGCGGTACCCGATGCCCAGAGTGCTGGAGCGGTACCCGATGCCCAGAGTGCTGGAGCGGTACCCGATGCCCAGAGTGCTGGAGCGGTACCCGATGCCCAGAGTGCTGGAGCGGTACCCGATGCCCAGAGTGCTGGAGCGGTACCTGATGCCCTAGCTTATAGAGGGACATCAAATATTATAGTTCAGGTGTCCATATCGGAAGGGGTCTCAGAAGCTGTTACCCCAGGTAGGGACTTGAAAAGCGCAACCCTAGAAAGGGTCTCTAAAACCATAGTTCTTGAGGGGAACTCGAGAAGCAAAACCCCAGAAGGGATCTTTGAAGTAATATCCCCAAGTGGGGTCTCGAGAGACGCAGCCCCAAAGAAGGGTCTAGAAGTCGCTTCCCCAGGAAAGAACTTAAGAAGCATAGCATTAGTGGAGGATCTGAACGTTATTGCTTCAGCAAAAGTCCCGGAAGTCATAGTCCCGGGAGAACTTTCGATAATTATCGACTCAGAGAGGGAGGCCGATGGCCCGATCCCAGTCAGGGAGGCCAACGGCCCGGTCCCAGTAAAAGAATCCGAGGTGCTGGCCCCAGCGGGGTTCTCGGAGGCCACTGCCCCAGCGGGTTTCTCGGAGGCCACTGCCCCAGCGGGGTTCTCGGACGCCACTGTCCCAGCGGGGTTCTCGGAGGCCACTGTCCCAGCGGGGTTCTCGGAGGCCACTGTCCCAGCGGGGTTCCCGGAGGCCACTGTCCCAGCGGGGTTCCCGGAGGCCACTGCCCCTGCGGGGTTCCCGGAAGTCACTACCCCGGGTGGGGTTCAGAAAGTCACTGCCCCGGGTGGGGTTCAGAAAGTCACTGCCCCGGGTGGGGTTCAGAAAGTCACTGCCCCGGGTGGGGTTCAGAAAGTCACTGCCCCGGGTGGGGTTCAGAAAGTCTCAGCCCCGGGTGGGGTTCAGAGAGTCTCAGCCTCGAGTAAGGTCAATAGTGACCAGGTCCTAGCAAAGCACTCCAGTCAGCCAGATGAGAAGGAAACAGATCCTGACTCTGATATCTCAACATCCATAACCTTTGATGGGGACTTCGCCCAATTTCTGGCGCTTTTCAAACACTATTACACTATTATGTTGTCTAGACCATTTCTGGGCATCACTTCAGAAAACCTTGGGCTCTATCTGATTTATTCTTTTAGAGGAGAGCCTTCTGAGTGGGCAACCAGCCTAATGAAAGCTGAAGATCCCATTCTTCAGGATCCCCTAGCATTCTGTGATGCAATTGTTAAAAGATACGGTTCCAAAGAAATTGGTTCAGGTTCCTCTAAGTCACCCGTCTTGTCTGCTGAGAGTCCACCAAATACTGTTTACTCTGCACAAGAGTCCCAGCCCGATGTTTTGACTGCAGGATGTGCTTTTTTGACTTCTTCTTCTTCTAATAATAGTACTTTACCAGAAAGTTCAGCTCCCAAGGGTAAGAAACCTGTCTCTGATTTGAACGCAGCCTTGCTGGGTGGTACCATCAGTTCAGACAATGTTTGGGGAATTACCTTGGTCAGACCTAAAGAGCTTTGTAAAAAGAAGAAGAAGAAAAAGAAATAATTTTTTGACTCTTGCCTTGATTTAAAAAAAAAAAAAAAAAGAGATTTTTTTTTTTCTCCTTGTCTTGTGTCCTGTGGCCACCGTTAGGGGGAGGGCACTGTTACAAGTTGTTGCTACAGCTTGTTTTTGTTTTCTTGTCTGTTAGACCAGTGTGTCAGGTTTTTTTTTTTTTGTATCCCTTGTTCTGGATAGTCTGAATTTTGGGGTCTTTTGACCCCTCCTCAAGGGGGGGGTAATGTTATGAGCCACGGCTGTGGCTCATTCCTGTTTTGCATTTTTGTTATGTATTTTATGTTATACTTCTGTTTATGTTCCCCGTGGGTGTCATGGGGTGCTCGGAGCTCACCCTTAAGGAGGGGATACTGTTATGAACCACAGGTAGTGGTTCATTTCTATTTTATGTTTATTTAGTTGTCTTGCATGCCAGGATTTCCCATTGCTCTGTTTTAGATTACTCTTGTCTGCTGCCGCTGGTGAGTCTGTGCAATTGCAGCTTGTTCCCATGTGTTCAGCCTCATCTGGCTGCTAATTGCATCTTGTCAGCTTGGAGTCCTGCAATAGGCCAGCTGCACTGGATTATTAATTAGGCCTCTCTGTTATATGCTGGCTGATTGCAGTTCGCAGATGCTGGTGATATTTCTGGGTTTTCAGTCTGCTTGAGTTCTGAGCTTGGTTCCTGCTAGTTCCTGAGCTTCCTGAATGCTGAATCTGTTTGCTGAAAGTGTTTCCAGTCCTGCTGTATCCGGTCGTTCCTGTTCTCAGTTGTCCTGTACTCGGAAGTCGTCATCTGTTCCTGGAGTCCTGACTGAGCACCTTTGAACATCCAGTGGTGTTCGTGAGTCACGGCGTAGCCGTGTGTTGCGGCTTGGGCCGCTTAATTATTTATCTTTTATTATTTGTGTTCCGGAGCTTTTGCGGAGGATTCCGCTCCCACAGATCCACTCTGGTATCCAGCGGTGCTGGGTAGGAGTACGGACTAGTGGATTTTGGTTGTCCTTTTCCCTGGCGGGTTACCGCACATACCTCAGGTTTAGTCAGTTAGCTTGTAGCCCCTGGCCTGGTTGTTTAGTCAGAGGGCCCTTTGTTATCACCCTGTCTCGGATTTCCCTTTGTCTCCCATTAAGACCTGAGGGGGCATCGGAGTTGGGCAGACATAATCCGCCCTTCAAACGCGGCTGCCATGGGCTCAAGCAACCATAGTCTCGCAGGGGATTTCTGACCACACGGGCGAGACAACGGAGTTAGGGCGCCAGGGGCTATTCCCTTTCCATTACCCTTTCCCAGCATTACGTCCTGGTGCTCTGGACTCGCTTCATAACATCTCCCTTGTTCTGAGCACCAGGAACCTAACATTATCACCAGCCATACCACAAAAAAGAAATAAAACTTTTTTTTCTTTTTTGGCCCAGTCCAGTGTCTAGTCTAGAATCCCGTCCGGTGTTTAGAATCCAGTCCGGTGTTTAGAATCCAGTCCGGTGATTAGAATCCAGTCCGGTGTTTAGAATCCAGTCCGGTGTTTAGAATCCAGTCCGGTGTTTAAAAAAAAAAAAAAAAAAAAGTCTTGTTTTGTTTAGCAAAATTTAGTCTTGCCTTGCCTTGCCTTGCCTTGTCTTGCCTTGCCTTGTCTTGCCTTGCCTTGTCTTGCCTTGTCTTGTCTCGTCTAGTTTTAAATCCTCCTATGTCTACTATGCAAGCCCTGCAGGCATCTCTCGCAGCTCTGAACTCTGTATTCAGTGCTTTGAGACCAGAGCGACTAGAAGTTTTGCAGCAATCCCTAAAGCAACTGCAAAACCTTCTGACTAAAATCTTGCTCATTTTGCCAGAAGTCGTTGAGAGTACATCTATCTCTAAAGAGACTCTTGCTCACAGTATGGTGACAAGAGAATCCTCTGGTCTAATTGAAGAGAAAAGGTTTAAAAGTTTTCTGCGGCCCAGGCTCTCAGAAGAGGAGCGTCTGCGTCGCAGAAACTTAAACTTATGCCTATATTGTGGGGGTTTAGGCCATTATCTGCAGACCTGTGAGTTGCGCAAGCCAAAGTGTGGTGACGAGTCTTGCCCTCTGGCCAAGTTGAGTCATGATACAAGACCTACTCCTGTCTCTACTGTGGCAGAGGCACTTGTCACACAACCCACACAAAAAAGCTCTCTGTTCTATAATTGGGGTCCTTGGGCAAGGGAGCCCCATTATAGATTCAGGAATCAAAAGAGAATGTTTCTCTCCTCTCTTGAGGTTCCTGTGGAAGCGGAGTTGCAAGTCCCTGGAGTGATGCCTGATGCCCAGGTTCCTGGAGTGGTGCCTGATGCCCAGGTTCCTGGAGTGGTGCCCGATGCCCAGGTTCCTGGAGTGGTGCCCGATGCCCAGGTTCCTGGAGTGGTGCCCGATGCCCAGGTTCCTGGAGTGGTGCCCGATGCCCAGGGTCCTGGAGTGGTGCCCGATGCCCAGGGTCCTGGAGTGGTGCCCGTAGCCCAGGGTCCTGGAGTGGTGCCCGTAGCCCAGGGTCCTGGAGTGGTGCCCGTAGCCCAGGGTCCTGGAGTGGTGCCCGTAGCCCAGGGTCCTGGAGTGGTGCCCGTAGCCCAGGGTCCTGGAGCGGTGCCCGTAGCCCAGAGTGCTGGAGCGGTACCCGATGCCCAGAGTGCTGGAGCGGTACCCGATGCCCAGAGTGCTGGAGCGGTACCCGATGCCCAGAGTGCTGGAGCGGTACCCGATGCCCAGAGTGCTGGAGCGGTACCCGATGCCCAGAGTGCTGGAGCGGTACCTGATGCCCTAGCTTATAGAGGGACATCAAATATTATAGTTCAGGTGTCCATATCGGAAGGGGTCTCAGAAGCTGTTACCCCAGGTAGGGACTTGAAAAGCGCAACCCTAGAAAGGGTCTCTAAAACCATAGTTCTTGAGGGGAACTCGAGAAGCAAAACCCCAGAAGGGATCTTTGAAGTAATATCCCCAAGTGGGGTCTCGAGAGACGCAGCCCCAAAGAAGGGTCTAGAAGTCGCTTCCCCAGGAAAGAACTTAAGAAGCATAGCATTAGTGGAGGATCTGAACGTTATTGCTTCAGCAAAAGTCCCGGAAGTCATAGTCCCGGGAGAACTTTCGATAATTATCGACTCAGAGAGGGAGGCCGATGGCCCGATCCCAGTCAGGGAGGCCAACGGCCCGGTCCCAGTAAAAGAATCCGAGGTGCTGGCCCCAGCGGGGTTCTCGGAGGCCACTGCCCCAGCGGGTTTCTCGGAGGCCACTGCCCCAGCGGGGTTCTCGGACGCCACTGTCCCAGCGGGGTTCTCGGAGGCCACTGTCCCAGCGGGGTTCTCGGAGGCCACTGTCCCAGCGGGGTTCCCGGAGGCCACTGTCCCAGCGGGGTTCCCGGAGGCTACTGCCCCAGCGGGGTTCCCGGAAGTCACTGCCCCGGGTGGGGTTCAGAAAGTCACTGCCCCGGGTGGGGTTCAGAAAGTCACTGCCCCGGGTGGGGTTCAGAAAGTCACTGCCCCGGGTGGGGTTCAGAAAGTCACTGCCCCGGGTGGGGTTCAGAAAGTCACTGCCCCGGGTGGGGTTCAGAAAGTCTCAGCCCCGGGTGGGGTTCAGAGTGTCTCAGCCTCGAGTAAGGTCAATAGTGACCAGGTCCTAGCAAAGCACTCCAGTCAGCCAGATGAGAAGGAAACAGATCCTGACTCTGATATCTCAACATCCATAACCTTTGATGGGGACTTCGCCCAATTTCTGGCGCTTTTCAAACACTATTACACTATTATGTTGTCTAGACCATTTCTGGGCATCACTTCAGAAAACCTTGGGCTCTATCTGATTTATTCTTTTAGAGGAGAGCCTTCTGAGTGGGCAACCAGCCTAATGAAAGCTGAAGATCCCATTCTTCAGGATCCCCTAGCATTCTGTGATGCAATTGTTAAAAGATACGGTTCCAAAGAAATTGGTTCAGGTTCCTCTAAGTCACCCGTCTTGTCTGCTGAGAGTCCACCAAATACTGTTTACTCTGCACAAGAGTCCCAGCCCGATGTTTTGACTGCAGGATGTGCTTTTTTGACTTCTTCTTCTTCTAATAATAGTACTTTACCAGAAAGTTCAGCTCCCAAGGGTAAGAAACCTGTCTCTGATTTGAACGCAGCCTTGCTGGGTGGTACCATCAGTTCAGACAATGTTTGGGGAATTACCTTGGTCAGACCTAAAGAGCTTTGTAAAAAGAAGAAGAAGAAAAAGAAATAATTTTTTGACTCTTGCCTTGATTTAAAAAAAAAAAAAAAAAGAGATTTTTTTTTTCTCCTTGTCTTGTGTCCTGTGTTCTGAGCACCAGGAACCTAACACCTTTCTCCTGTACACTCTGGAATGCTAGATCAATCTGCAACAAGCTGCCAACTATCCACGACCTCTTCATCTCCCACTCTTTTCACCTTCTTGCCATCACTGAAACCTGGCTCTCCTCCTCTGACAACACCTCCCCTGCAGCCCTCTCCTATGGAGGCCTCTCCTTCACCCACACGGTCAGACCTGATGGCCGCCAGGGTGGAGGCGTGGGCATCCTTCACTCCCCTATCTGCACCTTTCGTGTCATCCCACCTGAGCCCTCCCTCACCTTTTCCACCTTCGAGGTCCAAACTATCCGCCTCTTCTACCCCATTCACCTCCTTATGGCAGTGATCTACCGCCCCCCTGGCCACTGTTCACCTTTCCTCGACAACTTTGCTGCCTGGCTTCCCCACTTTCTCTCCACCGACCTCCCCTCTGTCATGCTCGGTGACTTTAACATCCTTATTGACATCACTAATGCTGCTTCCACTAATCTTCTCGCCCTTTCCACCTCCTTTGGACTTTCTCAATGGACCTCCACCCCTACTCACAATCTCGGCCACTCCCTCGACCTTGTCTTCACCCACCGATGTGATCTATCTGATTTCTCCAACTCTTCCTTCCCTCTCTCTGACCACCATCTGCTTTATTTCACCCTCTCATCCTCCTTCCTCCTCTCCACGCCCAGACCCACCACCACCAGACGCAATCTTGGGTCTCTCAACCCCACTTTCATGTCCTCCCTCGAGACTTTCCTCTCTCCTCTTTCCACTATGACTTGTCCCAACCAGGCAGCCTCCTTCTATAACTCTTCCCTAACCGCTGCTCTCGACTCTGTGGCCCCCCTCTCCTCTGTCCTCCTCCGCCGCTCCAAACCCCAACCCTGGCACACCAAACTGACACATTTCTTACAAAAATGCTCACGCTCCGCTGAACGCTCCTGGAGGAAATCTCACTCTCTGCCGGACTTCCTCCATTTCAAGTTTATTCTCTCCTCCTACAGCTCTGCTCTTTTCCTCACCAAGCAATCCTTTTTCCAAGCACTCATCTCTTCTCAGTCCGCCTGTCCATGCCGTCTCTGAAACTTTCAACACTCTCCTTCGCCCCCCTCCTCCTCCCCTCCCATCCTCCCTCACTGCCACTGACTCTGCCTCCTTCTTCATCTCCAAAAATGAGGACATCCAACACGACATCTCCCGCCGTCACCCCTCTGCTACCCCCCTGCCCCCTCTACCCCTCCCCTCCATCTATCCCACCCTGTCCTCCTTCCGTCCCACTTCTGAAAGGGAAGTCCACTCCCTCATCTTATCCTCCCCCCCTCCACCTGCCCCCTGGACCCCCTTCCCTCCCGTCTTCTCCGCTCCCTCTCCCCCACTGCCTGCTCCCACCTTGCTCACCTCTTTAACCTGTCCCTCTCTACCGGCATCTTCCCCTCGCCATTCAAACATGCTCTGGTCTCACCTATTCTCAAAAAACCCAACCTCGACCCCTCATCACCCACTAACTACTGCCCCATCTCTCTTCTCCCTTTCGCCTCCAAATTATTTGAATGACTGGTCTACAGCAGTCTCACAAGGCACCTCTCTGACAACTCCATCCTCGATCCACTACAATCTGGCTTTCGCCCACTCCAGGTCAATAGAGAGAGAGAAAGGCTCTTGTGTGGGCGCATTCTTGTTAGTTGAAATCTGTTTCAATAAATTTTAATTAATCATGAAATATACTGTTAAGACATACTTTATTGAGATATTGATTTAAAAACAATGTGATTACCCATTGTGAGATACATGATCCAAGTTGAATATAGTGAAAAAATATGATGTACATATAGAAAAAAACGTAAAAATGTCCTGGTCCTATCTTACTGAATGTGATAAGAAAGGCTGTAGACACTTTAAAGTCTTACACCCATTTCAGCCCGACCAGTACAGACAATCTGTGTTAATGAAACCACTATGTTGTAGATTAAATATTATGTCTGTATTGAAAAGGTCAAAGTATTTAAAGAGACAATGCCAGGTTCATGCCAGTCACCATGAAACACACAAATTTGCAATTGTAATTGAATCAAAGGATCTTGCAAATCAATTACTGGTGGTCTAACAGTAACAAGAAATAGTATTTGAAAGATAAAGATAAGTGGTGATACTGCTGTTGGTGTCATATGACGCACATCATGTTAAATTATTCCTGCTCTACAACACTGGGTATTCCCTGTGAGTCTCCTCCTCAGGTACTGACCCAGCCCAACACTGTTTAGCTTCCAAGATCGGATGAGATCGGGCACTGGCAGTGTGGTTTGATAGTAGAGAAGGCAGGTGGGTTAGACACCAATGAGAGTGCACCTAAATAAGAGAGTGTGACAGTAGTCACATAGGAAAAGTGTGGATCTGCTTTCTACGTTAGGCTGGATGCACCGGTGCCCACTCCCGCGGGACCGTGCACCCTGGATCATAGCTGAGAGTCCACGGAAATACGAAAGAATGAATGAAAAAGGAATCACTGAAATTATGTAGATACAATGTAATATATATTGAGGTGATTCCCAAACAAAGAATGTTACTGAAAAACAGCATAAAAATACAGTATATGCACGTCATAATAGTTATAAGGTCCTTATAATAGTTGTTCTATAGTCATTATCCCACATGCGAAAAAACAGACAAACTATACACTGATATAAAGCCCATATGCCTGCTAATGAAGTGTCTCGAATTGACCTATTAGTAACAGTTTCTATTATTTGCACCAATGAAATGCCAATTAGAATAATAGCCCGGCTATATTGTATGTGCAATCTGTATAAATAACAAAAAAGAATTGAGGGGACACACATATGTATGGACTTAAGATAAGCCTGTCAGGGTCCTCATTAAATAAACACTGTTATCTGTGATCCGATAAATAGATGATTAAATGCAGATCATCTCCGGGAATATCCAGATTAAAACTGACAAAAGCAATTGTTGCAGGCACACAGGGTGTGCATAACCTGTGAATGTTTCAGCAATGGGGGTGTTAATCCATGTGCTAAGACTGGCGTTGGTGGACCCGCTGTGTCCGGAAAACGCGTTTCACCCCGCAGGGCTTGTTCACTTCCTGGACCCCCTTCCCTCCAGTCTTCTCCGCTCCCTCTCCCCCACTACCTGCTCCCACCTTGCTCACCTCTTTAACCTGTCCCTCTCTACCGGCATCTTCCCCTCGCCATTCAAACATGCTCTGGTCTCACCTATTCTCAAAAAACCCAACCTTGACCCCTCATCACCCACTAACTACTGCCCCATCTCTCTTCTCCCTTTCGCCTCCAAATTACTTGAACAACTGGTCTACAGCCGTCTCACAAGCCACCTCTCTTACAACTCCATCCTTGATCCACTACAATCTGGCTTTCACCCACTCCACTCAACTGAGACTGCCCTGGTGAAAGTCACCAATGACCTGCTTTTGGCCAAATCCAAGGGCCACTTCTCTCTGCTCATCCTTCTGGACCTCTCTGCTGCCTTTGACACCGTAGATCATCCTCTCCTCCTGTGCACACTCCAAAACGCTGGCCTCTCTAGCACTGTCCTTGACTAGTTTTCTTCTTACCTCAATAACCGCTCCTTCTCTGGGGTAAATTTACTAACATTCGTATTTTCCCGTTTCAGGTCAAAGTTCAATCACGAATGACATCGAAAGTGTAAAACTGCAACTTTTTTAATTTATTACGACTAATTTACTAAGCTGCCGTATTTTGCCTTTTCGGGTTTTCCGATGTCGATGTCATTCGTTGTTTTTTTTCATTTTTTTACGGCAGTGATTAGCAAAACACTGCCGACTTTTTAAAAATGAATCTCGGCCGGATCTGTGTGATCCGTGCTGGGGTTCATTTTTTTTTTTTTTAAATTAAACTGTGTAAAATCATTAAAAAAATTGCGTGGGGTCCCCCCTCCTAAGCATAACCAGCCTCGGGCTCTTTGAGCCGATCCTGGTTGCAGAAATATGGTGAAAAAAATGACAGGGGTTCCCCCATATTTAAGCAACCAGCATCGGGCTCTGCGCCTGGTCCTGGTTCCAAAAATACGGGGGACAAAAAGAGTAGGGGTCCCCCGTATTTTTAAAACCAGCACCGGGCTCCACTAGCTGGACAGATAATGCCACAGCCGGGGGTCACTTTTATATAGTGCCCTGCGGCCGTGGCATCAAAAATCCAACTAGTCACCCCTGGCCGGGGTACCCTGGGGGAGTGGGGACCCCTTCAATCAAGGGGTCCCCCCCCCCAGCCACCCAAGGGCCAGGGGTGAAGCCCGAGGCTGTCCCCCCCCATCCAATGGGCTGCGGATGGGGGGGCTGATAGCATTTGTGATAATGAAAAGATATTGATTTTAGTAGCAGTACTACAAGGCCCAGCAAGCCTCCCCCGCATGCTGGTACTTGGAGAACCACAAGTACCAGCATGCGGTGGAAAAACGGGCCCGCTGGTACCTGTAGTACTACTACTAAAAAAATACCCAAAAAAAGACAAGACACACACACCGTGAAAGTAAAGATTTATTACATACATGCACACAAACATACATACATACTTACCTTATGTTCACACGCAGGTCGGTCCTCTTCTCCAGTAGAATCCAAGGGGTACCTGTTGAATAAATTCTACTCACCAGATCCAGGGTCCCAGGGTCCTCGGGGCAACCATTTGTAATCCAGGTACTTGAATAAAATAACAAAACGGATACCCGAGCCACGAACTGAAAGGGGCCCCATGTTTTCACATGGGACTCCTTTCCCCGAATGCCAGAAACCCACTCTGACTTCTGTCTAAGTGGGTTTCTTCAGCCAATCAGGGAGCGCCACGTTGTAGCACTCTCCTGATCGGCTGTGTGCTCCTGTACTGAGTGACAGGCGGCACACGGCAGTGTTACAATGTAGCGCCTATGCGCTCCATTGTAACCAATGGTGTGAACTTTCTGCTCAGCGGTGACGTCACTTTAGGTCAACCGCAGGGCAGAAAGTTCCCACCATTGGTTACAATGGAGTGCATAGGCGCTACATTGTAACACTGCCGTGTGCCGCCTGTCAGACAGTACAGGAGCACACAGCCGATCAGGAGGGTGCTACAACGTAGCGCTCCCTGATTGGCTGAAGAAACCCACTTAGACATCAGTCAGAGTGGGTTTCGGGCATTCGGGGAAAGGAGTCCCATGTGAAAACATGGGGCCCCTTTCAGTGCATGGCTCGGCTCTCCGTTTTGTTATTTTATTCAAGTACCTGGATTACAAATGGTTGCCCCGCGGACCCTGGGACCCTGGATCTGGTGAGTAGAATTTATTCAACAGGTACCCCTTGGATTCTACTGGAGAAGAGGACAGACCCTCGTGTGAACATAAGGTAAGTATGTATGTATGTTTGTGTGGATGTATGTAATAAATCTTTACTTTCACGGTGTGTGTGTCTTGTCTTTTTTTGGGTATTTTTTTAGTAATAGTACTACAGGTACCAGCGGGCCCGTTTTTCCGCCGCATGCTGGTACTTGTGGTTCTCCAAGTACCAGCATGCGGGGGAGGCTTGCTTGGACTTGTAGTACTGCTACTAAAAACAATATCTTTTCATTATCACAAAAGGCTATCAGCCCCCCCATCCGCAGCCCATTGGATGGGGGGGGACAGCCTCGGGCTTCATCCCTGGCCCTTGGGTGGCTGGGGGGGGGACCCCTTGATTGAAGGGGTCCCCACTCCCCCAGGGTACCCCGGCCAGGGGTGACTAGTTGGATTTTTGATGCCACGGCCGCAGGGCACTATATAAAAGTGACCCCCGGCTGTGGCATTATCTGTCCAGCTAGTGGAGCCCGGTGCTGGTTTTAAAAATACGGGGGACCCCTACTCTTTTTGTCCCCCGTATTTTTGGAACCAGGACCAGGCGCAGAGCCCGATGCTGGTTGCTTAAATATGGGGGAACCCCTGTCAATTTTTTCCCCATATTTCTGCAACCAGGATCGGCTCAAAGAGCCCGAGGCTGGTTATGCTTAGGAGGGGGGACCCCACGCAATTTTTTTAAAGAAAATAACCACTTTCCCACCCCTTCCCACTGATATACATGCACAGATCTCATGGATCCCTGCATGCCTATACAATCACGGATTAAAAAAGCAGGTCTGTTTTTTTTTAGCACTTTTTTACGAGTTGTAATTTTTCACGGCAGTGTTTGTTTGTTTTTTGCTTTGCACTTCTTAGTAAATTACCGAGATTCATACTTAAACAGCCGCGTTTTGACCGATGGTGTATTCATTTGTATTTTTTTTGTTGGACTTCCAAAAAATTACGAATGCCCTCATCACTGCCGTGATTTGAGTTTAGTAAATTACCGAGATGACACTTTGAAGAAAAAACGGCATCTCGGTCAAAATCGGGACCTTAGTAAATTTACCCCTCTGTGTCTGCCTCCAGCACCACCTCACACCCTTCCATCCTTCCTGTTGGTGTCCCTCAGGGTTCTGTCCTTGGACCCCTTCTGTTCTCCCTGTACACCTCTTCCCTGGTTGCACTCATTAACTCCTTTGGCCTTCAATACCAGCTCTATGCTGATGACACACAACTCTACCTCTCCTCTCCTGATCTGTCCCCCTCTGTCCTCTCCCAGGTTTCCAGCTGCTTCTCCGCAATCTCCTCCTGGATGTCTGAGCGCTCTCTGAAGCTCAACATGGACAAAACTGAACTCATCATCTTCCCCCCATCCAGAGCAACACTCCCGACCAATATCTCTATCATTGTTGACAACACCACCATCTCCCCCATTCCCCAACTCCGCTGCTTGGGTGTCACTCGACTCCTCCCTCTCCTTTGCACCCCATATACAAGCTCTGGCACAATCCTGTCATTTCCAGCTACGCAACATTGCTCGTATCAGGCCATATCTCTCCCAGAGTGCAACTAAACTCATCATCCACTCACTGGTCATCTCACGACTTGACTACTGCAATGTTCTCCTCACTGGCCTCACTTGCTCCCATCTTGCTCCCCTCCAATCTGTCCTAAACTCTGCAGCTAGGCTTATCTTCCTCTCCCGCCGCACCACATCTGCCACTCCCCTTCGCCAAAATCTACACTGGCTTCCATTCCCCTACAGAATCCTCTTCAAACTCCTCACCCTCACATACAAGGCCATCTCTAATTCCACTGCTCCCTACATCTCCAACCTCCTCTCCCTTTATACGCCCTCCCGCCCCCTACGGTCGACCAATGACCGTCGCCTCTCCACCGCCCTGGTCACTGCTTCCCATGCTCGTGTTCAAGACTATGCCCGTGCTGCTCCCCTTCAGTGGAACGCACTCCCCAACTCCATTAGACTCTCTCCGACCATGCAAAGCTTCAAACGGGCACTAAAAACCCACCTATTCATCAAAGCATACCCTCCCGATGCATAACCCAGTCCTGAAGCCACGCCTGCACCCCCCTGCCTCATGCCGTGAACATCTCAGCTTTGCTTGCATACTGCCATCAGGCTAACTCCCGCTTACCTGCACCTCTTGTCATCTGTCTATCGCCCCTCCCCACTAGATTGTTAGCTCCTCAGAGCAGGGCCCTCTTTCCTCTTGTTATCTAAGCCCTCGTCTCAACACATTTCATTTGCAGCTCTCCCCTACTCAAAGACCATCTTTACCCTGCAAGTAAAGGCTCATCTCCATCTATGGCCACCAGCCTCTACTAGTACGATGATCAATCCCTCAATACTTACATCTTAGCTGTATTATGTCTTGAGAATGTGTGGTGCTCTATGTTACCTGTACTCTATTTCTGTTATTTATTTACTGTAATGCTATGTTTTGTCTCCCTCTACTGTCCTTTGTACGGCGCTGCGAAGCACATGTGGCGCCTTATAAATAAAATGTAATAATAATAATAATGGGAGTAAAGATACCAAATACGACTGGGCGTTCATAACAGAATTTAATTACCAGCCTAGATCTATTGAAAAAGTTTTGAAAAAAACATTGGGACATTTTGCGTAAAGTTCCTGTGATTGGGACTTTCGTTCCCGAGAGACCAGTCCATGTTTACCACAAAGCCCCCAATCTCAAATCTAAACTTGTTTAGAGTGCATTGCCTATTATATCTTCCACTCCCAGAATCACTTCTAAGGGCTTTTATAGATGTGGTTGTTGCCTTGGGTGTAAGAATAAAAAGGGTGAGGGCAACAATAAGATTGAAAATATATATATTGACAATAAGGAACTAAAGATTTGTGGTTTTATCACTTGCCACACCAAAAGTATCATATATGCCATCAAGTGTACCTGTTCTCTCTATTATGTAGGCAGGACTATGAGAGATTTAATAACCCAGATGGGGGGAACATATCCGTAATATTAAAAAGGGACTTGAAACCCATTCGCTCTCGTCCCATTTTAAAAAGATCCATAACTGTTCTGTTTCACATATAGTTGGTTTTTATGACATTAAACACGTTAAAGAAAACCTTAGACAGAAAGACATAACTACCCAACTTGCAAAAACTGAAACTAACTGTATCTATACTTACAATACCCTAAGCCCGTATGTGCTAAATTGTGATTCCAAATTGAAATGGTTTTTATAATAATGATAGTGTTGAAATCCACCTGATTATTAATATTTTGTTACTATCATGGAAATTTAATGTTGATTGGATTGTTTCTCATGTTTGTTAAATATTACAATATGTTTTTGAATATACAATAATTTCTGTTTTGGATAGGTTTATATATGACTGGATTCTGCGGAAGTGAATAATAGCGCTTTCTCTTTCACAATAAGTCCGTGATCTGAGCTATTATAAACATTAACCTACATGTCCCATGATGCATTAGGACGAGTTACGGTATCTTTGCCTAACGGATGACGTGACTTCCGGCGGAACTACCATACTTGGCCCGATTGCGGCACTTGGAAACTACATGTCCCATGATCCTTCACTTCTGGAAATTGTTTTACAGGAGTTTGTTGATTTTCCGATCGTATGGCGTTTTAGAGGTTTATTCATTCTGTATAGTTCTGTTTTAACAGTGCGGTTTCCAACACTAATGTATCATTGTGACGCTAGATGTATTTTTTAATGAATTTAACTATATGATAAATTAATTGATGCAATGTTGACATCAATTCCTGCTACTCACTGATTTGTTGAACTTGAACGTCACATAAATATCAGGGCCATTCACAGTCCAGACATGTCTTGACAAAGGTCTATTGACCGAAACGCGTCAGATCTGGACTGTGAGTAGCCTGATGAATACCTACTGTTATTGCTTAATAGCAACAGACTTCTGACTTTTTTGCACAGATATTTTTTTTTACTTTTTTATATTTTATATGTGACTTTTTATTTTCCCATATTGTGTACGTGGAAATTTTTAATTTTTGGAGTACTATGTCGATGGAATAAAAAATTTTTTGGGAAAACTCATTGGATTAAGAGTTTTATAACCCTGTATCTGAAAGACTCAAGTGGTTGACTGTACCTGGCTGCAACTCAGCAAAAGATACCGTTATGAGAATTCATAAACGACATTTTGCGTGAGTCGGGGTACGCCACTGTTTATTGGATTTAAGATTAAAGATAACTTGATAGGAGTCTTCTCAGCGCACTTTGTGTGAGTCCTGGGTACGCCCATCCCAGCGAGTTCTTTTCGACTGTATGCATGTATAGCTGAGTAGAGGACATCTATTATTAAAAGATACCTTTATATGCACAAAAGCACTCAATTTAGTGTGAGTGGGATACACCATTTTCACTTAGAAGATTTTCCGGTCACCAAGTCTTTCTATCTTGAACTATTTATTATTGACAATACTACACATTGTTTGTTTTAATATTCTTTTTCATATGATCATCAAACTCAATGCTAGAATTCATCTGGATTCTGATACATCATAAACAGCTGGATTCATCCTGTAGAACGAATATTATTGCTTCATATCGATTACTATATAGAGGCAACACATGGCTTGACACCTGTTGTCCGGATTTGTGGAGAAATAATTCCACACCGAAGAGGTGGCTTTTTTGGTATTTTGCCCAGGCATCACAATGAGCTTATTCATCCCACGCACAACAGGTGCCTCCCCCGGTGCCTCATTTAAACAAATCACATCACCATCAGAATCCTCATTGTCAACTTCCTCCTCAGCGCCAGTAACACCCATATCCTCATCGTGGTGTCCTTCAACAGTGACATCTTCAATTTGAATATCAGGAACTGGACTGTGGGTGCTACTTCCAGCATTTGCAGAGGGCGTGCAAATGGTGGAAGGAGCCACCTCTTCCCATCCAGTGATGGGGAGGTCAGGCATAGCAACCACTGACACACTTGGACTCTCCTTGAGGATTTATGATACCATCTTAGAATGCACAGTTCTTTGCTGTGCTTTTGCCAGCTTTTCTCTTATCATTTTTCTAGCGGAAGGATGAGGGCTTCCATCGTCATGTGAAGCTAAACCACTAGTCATGAACATAGGCCAGGGACTTAGCCGTTCCTTGCCACTCCATGTTGTAAATGGCATATTAGCAAGTTTACGTTTCTCCTCAGACCATTTCAATTTATTTTTTTGTCTTTTAACTGAACTTTGGCTTTTTGGATTTTACATGCCCTCTACTAGCACACTGACTAGTGGCAGCTGCTTCAGCACTAGGAGGAAGTGGTTCTTGATCTTTCCCTATTTTATCCTCAAAAAAAAATGTCTCCATTATTTTTCTGGAGTTATATAACACAATATACGGCACAGGACAGTGTATCCCTACAGAACACAGGGCAAACCCTGTAAAAATTATTTGGATTAAATATTTATAACCCCTCTAAATGGAGTAATAATATACAGCACAGGTCAGTACCACTGGATTTATACGGCAGTACCACTGGAATTATACAGCAGTATCACTGGAATTATACGGCAGTATTACTGGATTTATACACCAGTACCAATGGAATAATATGGCAGTATCACTGGAATTATACGGCAGTATTACTGGATTTATACACCAGTACCAATGGAATAATACGGCAGTATCACTGTAATTATACGGCAGTATCACTGGAATTATATGGCAGTACCACTGGATTTATACGGCAGTACACTGGACTGGATTTATACGGCAGTGTCACTGGATTTATACGCCAGTACCACTGGAATTATACGGCAGTATCTTTGGAATTATACAGCAGTACCACTGGATTTATACAGCATTACCACTGGACTTATACAGCAATATCTCTGGAATTTTACGGCAGTATCACTGGATTTATACGCCAGTACCACTGGAATTATACGGCAGTATCACTGGAATTATTTGGCAGTAATACTGGATTTATACGGCAGTATCACTGGACTTATATGGCAGTATCACTGTAATTATATGGCAGTATCACTGGAATTGTACGGCAGTATCACCGGAATTATATAGCAGTATCACTGGATTTATACGGCAGTAGCACTGGACTGGATTTATACGGCAGTATCTCTGGATTTATACACCAGTACCACTGGAATTATACGGCAGTATCACTGGAATTATACAACAGTATCACTGGAATTATATGGCAGTACCACTGGACTTATATGGCAGTAACACAGGACTGGATTTATACGGCAGTATCACTAGATTTATATGCCAGTACCACTGGAATTATACATCAGTATCACTGGAATTATACGTCAGTATCACTGGATTTATATGGCAGTACCCCTGGTCATATACGGCAGCATCACTGGACTGGATTTATACGCCAGTACCACTGGATTTATGCGGCAGTACCAATACTGCAGTATCACTGGAATTACATGGCAGTACCACTGGACATATACGGCAGTATCACTGGATTTATACGGCAGTACCGCTGGACATATACGGCAGTACCGCTGGACACATATGGCAGTATCACTGGACATATACGGCAGTACCACTGGACATATACAGCAGCACAGGGATACCACCAATGGACTGATGAAGGATAACACATCTCCACTGCAGTGGACTGGACTTATACAGCAGCACTGGATATATGGCAGCAGAGGACACCACCACTGTGACTGGACTGATGCAGCACAAGACACTACCACTGTACAGATGCAGGACAACACAGCACAACTGCAGTGGACTGGACTTATACAGCAACACTGGACACAGTGGCAGAACTGTGGGAGGCATTGGAGTCGGCTGCCGCCGGGCTCCTGCCCACAAGGGGGCACATCTCCTCCACTGTCTCCCGCTGCTATTGCAGACGGAGGAGCTGTGTCAGTGACACGGAAGCTGCCTCCTGTATTTACAGAGAGCTGGCACTGGCTGCAGCTACGGGGAGCTCCAGAGAGCAGCTCCTTCCGGGCCCTTCTAGTTAAGCAAGCTAGCTGAGGGAAGCTCTCTGCTCCTCCGTCAGCCTGATGATAGCCAAAGTTAGGCACTGTGTGGGGGGTGGGGGATAGGTGTATTTGGGAAGGGGGGGGGCTTTAATAAATGTTGGAAGTACTGTGTTTTGCGTGTGCTGTGTTTTGAGGTGTGTGTGTGTGTGTGTGTGTGTGTGTTTTTAAGGAAAGTTGTGTGTTCAAGTAAAAGAGGCATGTGTGTGAGAAGCATGTGTGAGTGATGTGTGTGTGTGTGTGTGTGTGTGTGTGTGTGTGAGTGGCATGTGTGTGAGAGGCATGTGTGTAAGTGAGTGCATGTGTGTGTGTGTGTGTGTGTGTGTGTGTGTGTGTGTGTAAGTGAGAGGCATGTGTATGTAAGTGAGAGGCATGTGTGTGTAAGTGAGAGGCATGTGTCTGAGAGGCATGTGTGTGTGTGTAAGTGAGAGGCATGTGTGTGTAAGTGAGAGGCATGTGTGTGTGTAAGTGAGAGACATGTGTATGTAAGTGAGAGGCGTGTGTGTGTGTAAGTGAGAGGCACGTGTGTGAGAGGTGTGTGTGTGTGTGTAAGTGAGAGGCGTGTGTGAGAGGTGTGTTTGTGTGTAAGTGAGAGATATGTGTGTGAGAGGAAAGGATTAAAGGAGGCATTTGAGCATTTCTACAGGACTATGTACAGAGCACACACCTGGTCTGGGTACACGCTACTTTATAAATATATGGAGGGGTGTCCGTGTGTGTGTGTGTGTGTGTGTGTGTGTGTGTGTATAAGTGAAAGGCATGTGTGTGTATGTAAGTGAAAGGCATGTGTGTGTGTGTGTGTGTGTAAGTGAAAGGCATGTGTGGGTGTTTAAGTGAAAGCGGCGTGTGTGTGTTCAAGTGAAAGCGGCGTGTGTGTTTTTAAGTGAAGGAGGTGTGTGTGTGTGTGTGAGTGTGTGTGTTTTGAAGTGAAGGAGGCATGTGTGTGTGTGTGAAAGCGGCGTGTGTGTTTTTAAGTGAAGGAGGCATGTGTATGTGTGTGAAAGCGGCGTGTGTGTTTAAGTGAAAGAGGCGTGTGTGTGTTTAAGTGAATGAGGCATTTGTATTTTATTTATATATATCTAGTGTTCACGCTAGGTGTCTTTCACAGGGCGCTGCGCCCTGCCCCCTTTTTAGACAGCTGAATCCCGCCCTGCCTGTTTTTGTGCGCCCTGCCGTCCCGCTGTTTGCTGCCTGCCGGACCCCGCCACGCCGCCGGAACAAGCCGTGCACCGCCGGACTCGGTAAGCACATGAGAGTCCCCCTGTGCTAAATTAACCTTGTAAGTTCCTTGCAGTTGTAAACTTCAATCTCAGTGCTCACTACCTGGTGCATGGTGCCTCAGTGCTCTCTGTCTGGTGCAGTGTGTCTCAGTGCTCTTTACCTGGTTCAATGTGCCTCAGTGGTCTCTACCTGGTTCAATGTGCCTCAGTGGTCTCTACCTGGTGCAGTGTGCCTCAGTGCTCTCTACCTGGTGCAGTGTGCCTCAGTGCTCTCTACCTGGTGCAGTGTGTCTCAGTGCTCTGCATGGTGCAATGTGTATAATGTGCTCTATCTGGCGCAATATGTATAACGTGCTCTACCTGTCGCAGTGTGTATAGGAGGCTCTACCTGGTGCAATGTGTATTAGGTGCACTACTGTGTGGTGTAATGTGAATTGCCACTCTTATGTGGCCACGCCCCTTCCCCACGAAACAACGCCCCTAAATTTTTGATTTCCATGTTTTCGCCTATAGGAATGGGAGCACCAAGCATTATAGTATGTACCTAAGTTTGCCCATCTAACTTAAAAATGTGCCCTCCTGAATGAAAAATGTGCCCTCCCGAATGGAAAATGTGCCATCCCCGTGATCAGCACCCTGCCCTAAAAAAATCCTAGAGTGAACACTAATTATATCGGCACACCACTACCCCAAAGCATCTCCATCGAGACCTGCTGGCGGGTGAGGGAGCACTGTAGGTGTACTATAATGGTATGCTGGTGTCTGTTTTATTGTAATGACTGACTTGGAGTGCGTCCACTTTCTATGTGTATCTATATTACCATTGGGAAAGGTACCTGAGCATGCTGCTACTGTTCACCCTTAGTGCCGGATAGCTACATATGGTATGTGTGTGTATATGTGGGGGGCACCAACATTTATCATGCCTCCGGGCGACTGGGACAAACTTATGCCACTGACTGGACATATGGCAGCAGAGGACACCACCACTGTGACTGGACTGAGGCAGCACAATACATCACCACTGAACCAAGGATGTGCAGTCAGGGGAGGCAGAGCCTCACCCGTCATGCTCCCTATCATACTCAGAGTTCTTACTATAAAAATGATTGGGATAACACAAAGAAGATATTTATACCTTATAAGCATCTTCTTTGTATTAATGCAATCATCAGTTTATAGATAAAACTTACCAGAGTTGCAGGGCTCCTGGAACTGCAGGGAGAGATAGAGATGAGGCAGCGGCAGCTCAGCCTCATCTCTCACACTGTCAACCACTGCCTGTACAGATGGGCGGGCTACACAGCGGCCAATCAGATCGCATAGAACAGAAAAATGTGAGGCATGCCTCACACTGGGTGCGTGTTTGAGCTCTGATGGACAGCTCGGATTGGTCACGTGACTAATCCAGGAAGTGCAGGAAGACAGAAAATTGTGCTGAGCAGCGTGGCAGGGGAGGAGGGAAGTGTGGACCCACAGTGCCAGCAGCAGCATCCCGTACACAGTGACTGGGGTGAGTAGAAGCCAGATCCTGGACTGTGTGTGTGTGTGTGTGTGTGTGTGTGTGTGTGAGAGAGAGAGAGAGAGTAACATTTGTAGTAAGTGTGTGTGTGTGTGTGTCACCTTTAGTGAGTGAGGAGACAGGTGTGTGTGTGTTTGTGTGTGTGTGTGTGTGTGTGTGTGTGTGTGTGTGTGGTATCTGTAGTGGTGTGGGGACTGGACTTTGCATGTGTGTGTGTGTGTGTGTGTGTGTGTGTGTGTGTGTGTGTGTCATCTGTAGTGAGTGTGGGGACAGGACTCTGTGTTTGTCATCAGTAGTGTGTGTGGGGACAGGACTGTGTGTGTGTCATCTGTAGTGAGTGTGGGAACAGAACTGTGTGTGTCATCTGTAGTGAGTGTGGGGACAGGAGTGTGTGTGTGTGTGTGTGTGTGTGTGTGTGTGTGTGTGTGTGTGTGTGTCATCTGTAGTGAGTGTGGGGACAGGACTGTGTGTGTGTGTGTGTGTGTGTGTGTGTGTGTGTGTGTGTGTGTGTCATCTTTAGTAGTGATGAGCGGGTTCGGTTTCTCGGAAACCGACCCACCCGAACTTCAGCCTTTTTACACGGGTCCGAGGCAGACTCGGATCCTCCTGCCTTGCTCGGTTGACCCGAGCGCGCCCGAACGTCATCATCCCGCTGTCGGATTCTCGCGAGATTCGGATTCTATATAAGCAGCCGCGCGTCGCCGCCATTTTCACACGTGCATTGAGATTGATAGGGAGAGGACGTGGCTGGCGTCCTCTCCGTTATAGTAGAAAAGAGTGACTTAGTTATAATTGTGGGGAGGATTGGGGACGGGGAGCAGCTGTTAGGGAGTACAGTGCAGGGTTTTGATTTTAATACCACCAGTGAGTTTGATCCGTTGTTTCTCTTCCTGGAAAAAACGCTCCACCATATCTGTGCTCAGTGTGCTGCACTGCTGCATGATATATCTGTGCTGAGTGCACTGCTCACACTGCCTAATTGTGGGGACTGGGGAGCAGTTATAGCAGTAGTACAGTGCACAGTTTTGCTGACAGTGACCACCAGTCCAGTATATGTTTGTCTGCCTGAAAAACACTCCTGTGGTGGCTTTTGTTTTCTTCATACTAGTTTAGCAGTCTGCTGACAGTGTCCACCAGGTCCGTTATTATTATACAGTATATTATATATATATAGCAGTACGGTAGGCCACAGCTGTACCTACCTCTGTGTCGTCAGTGCACTCGTCGTCCATAAGTAATATAATACTATACTATCCATACATCTACATTGTATACCTGTGGTGGCTTTTTTTTTCTTCATACTAGTTTAGCAGTCTGCTGATAGTGTCCACCAGGTCCGTTATTATTATACAGTATATTATATATATATATATAGCAGTACAGTAGGCCACGGCTGTACCTACCTCTGTGTCGTCAGCGCACTCGTCCTCCATAAGTAATATAATACTATACTATCCATCCATCTACATTGTATACCTGTGGTGGCTTTTTTTTCTTCATACTAGTTTAGCAGTCTGCTGACAGTGTCCACCAGGTCCGTTATTATTATACAGTATATTATATATATATATAGCAGTACGGTAGGCCACGGCTGTACCTACCTCTGTGTCGTCAGTGCACTCGTCCTCCATAAGTAATATAATACTATACTATCCATCCATCTACATTGTATACCTGTGGTGGCTTTTTTTTTCATCATACTAGTTTAGCAGTCTGCTGACAGTGTCCACCAGGTCCGTTATTATTGGCCCTCATTCCGAGTCGTTCGCTCTGTATTTTTCATCGCATCGCAATGAAAATCCGCTTAGTACGCATGCGCAATATTCGCACTGCGACTGCGCCAAGTAATTTAACAATGAAGATAGTATTTTTACTCACGGCTTTTTCATCGCTCCGGCGATCGTAATGTGATTGACAGGAAATGGGTGTTACTGGGCGGAAACACAGCGTTTTATGGGCGTGTGGATGAAAACGCTACCGTTTCCGGAAAAAACGCAGGAGTGGCTGGAGAAACGGGGGAGTGTCTGAGCGAACGCTGGGTGTGTTTGTGACGTCAAACCAGGAACGACAAGCACTGAACTGATCGCACAGGCAGAGTAAGGTTGAAGGTACTCAGAAACTGCAAAGTAGTTTGTAATCGCAATATTGCGATTACATCGGTCGCAATTTTAAGAAGCTAAGATACACTCCCAGTAGGCGTAGGCTTAGCGTGTGTAACTCTGCTAAATTCGCCTTGCGACCGATCAACTCGGAATGAGGGCCATTATACAGTATATTATATATAGCAGTACGGTAGGCAACGACTGTACCTACCTCTGTGTCGTCAGTGCACTCGTCGTCCATAAGTAATATAATACTATACTATCCATCCATCTACATTGTATACCTGTGGTGGCTTTTTTTTTCTTCATACTAGTTTAGCAGTCTGCTGACAGTGTCCACCAGGTCTGTTATTATTATACAGTATATTATATATATATATATATATATAGCAGTACGGTAGGCCACGGCTGTACCTACCTCTGTGTCGTCAGTGCACTCGTCGTCCATAAGTAATATAATACTATACTATCCATCCATCTACATTGTATACCTGTGGTGGCTTTTTTTTCCTTCATACTAGTTTAGCAGTCTGCTGACAGTGTCCACCAGGTCCGTTATTATTATACAGTATATTATATATATATATAGCAGTACGGTAGGCCACGGCTGTACCTACGTCTGTGTCGTCAGTGCACTCGTCGTCCATAAGTAATATAATACTATACTATCCATCCATCTACATTGTATACCTGTGGTGGCTTTTTTTTTCTTCATACTAGTTTAGCAGTCTGCTGACAGTGTCCACCAGGTCCGTTGTTATTATACAGTATATTATATATAGCAGTACGGTAGGCCACGGCTGTACCTACCTCTGTGTCGTCAGTGCACTCGTCGTCCATAAGTAATATAATACTATACTATCCATCCATCTACATTGTATACCTGTGGTGGCTTTTTTTTTCTTTATACTAGTTTAGCAGTCTGCTGACAGTGTCCACCAGGTCCGTTATTATTATACAGTATATATATATATATAGCAGTACGGTAGGCCACGGCTGTACCTACCTCTGTGTCGTCAGTGCACTCGTCGTCCATAAGTAATATAATACTATACTATCCATCCATCTACATTGTATACCTGTGGTGGCTTATAGTTGTGCGCATTAAAATATGGAGAACAAAAATGTGGAGGTTAAAAAAATAGGGAAAGATCAAGATCCACTTCCACCTTGTACTAAAGCTGCTGCCACTAGTCATGGCCGAGATGATGAAATGCCATCAACGTCGTCTGCCAAGGCCGATGCCCAATGTCATAGTACAGAGCATGTAAAATCCAAAACACAAAAGTTCAGTAAAATGACCCAAAAATCAAAATTAAAAGCGTCTGAGGAGAAGCGTAAACTTGCCAATATGCCATTTACGACACGGAGTGGCAAGGAACGGCTGAGGCCCTGGCCTATGTTCATGGCTAGTGGTTCAGCTTCACATGAGGATGGAAGCACTCATCCTCTCGCTAGAAAAAAGAAAAGACTTAAGCTGGCAAAAGCACAGCAAAGAACTGTGCGTTCTTCTAAATCACAAATCCCCAAGGAGAGTCCAATTGTGTCGTTTGCGATGCCTGACCTTCCCAACACTGGACGGGAAGAGCTTGCGCCTTCCACCATTTGCACGCCCCCTGCAAGTGCAGGAAGGAGCACCCGCAGTCCAGTTCCTGATAGTCAAATTGAAGATGTCAGTGTTGAAGTATACCAGGATGAGGATATGGGTGTTGCTGGCGCTGGGGAGGAAATTGACAAGGAGGATTCTGATGGTGATGTGGTTTGTTTAAGTCAGGCACCCGGGGAGACACCTGTTGTCCGTGGGAGGAATATGGCCATTGACATGCCTGGTCAAAATACAAAAAAAATCAGCTCTTCAGTGTGGAATTATTTCAACAGAAATGCGGACAACTGGTGTCAAGCCGTGTGTTGCCTTTGTCAAGCTGTAATAAGTAGGGGTAAGGACGTTAACCACCTCGGAACATCCTCCCTTATACGTCACCTGCAGCGCATTCATAATAAGTCAGTGACAAGTTCAAAAACTTTGGGCGACAGCGGAAGCAGTCCACTGACCAGTAAATCCCTTCCTCTTGTAACCAAGCTCCCGCAAACCACACCACCAACTCCCTCAGTGTCAATTTCCTCCTTACCCAGGAAAGCCAATAGTCCTGCAGGCCATGTCACTGGCAAGTCTGACGAGTCCTCTCCTGCCTGGGATTCCTCCGATGCATCCTTGAGTGTAACGCCTACTGCTGCTGGCGCTGCTGTTGTTGCTGCTGGGAGTCGATCGTCATCCCAGAGGGGAAGTCGGAAGACCACTTGTACTACTTCCAGTAAGCAATTGACTGTCCAACAGTCCTTTGCGAGGAAGATGAAATATCACAGCAGTCATCCTGTTGCAAAGCGGATAACTCAGGCCTTGACAACTATGTTGGTGTTAGACGTGCGTCCAGTATCTGCCGTTAGTTCACGCGGAACTAGAGAATTGCTTGAGGTAGTGTGCCCCCGTTACCAAATACCAACTAGGTTCCACTTCTCTAGGCAGGCGATACCGAGAATGTACACGGACGTCAGAAAAAGACTCACCAGTGTCCTAAAAAATGCAGTTGTACCCAATGTCCACTTAACCATGGACATGTGGACAAGTGGAGCAGGGCAGACTCAGGACTATATGACTGTGACAGCCCACTGGGTAGATGTATTGCCTCCCGCTGCAAGAACAGCAGCGGCGGCACCAGTAGCAGCATCTCGCAAATGCCAACTCGTTCCTAGGCAGGCTACGCTTTGTATCACCGCTTTCCAGAATACGCACACAGCTGAAAACCTCTTACGGCAACTGAGGAAGATCATCGCAGAATGGCTTACCCCAATTGGACTCTCCTGGGGATTTGTGGCATTGGACAACGCCAGCAATATTGTGCGTGCATTACATCTGGGCAAATTCCAGCACGTCCCATGTTTTGCACATACCTTGAATTTGGTGGTGCAGAATTATTTAAAAAACGACAGGGGCGTGCAAGAGATGCTGTCGGTGGCCAGAAGAATTGCGGGCCACTTTCGGCGTACAGGCACCGCGTACAGAAGACTGGAGCACCACCAAAAACACCTGAACCTGCCCTGCCATCATCTGAAGCAAGAGGTTGTAACGAGGTGGAATTCAACCCTCTATATGCTTCAGAGGATGGAGGAGCAGCAAAAGGCCATTCAAGCCTATACATCTGCCCACGATATAGGCAAAGGAGGTGGAATGCACCTGTCTCAAGCGCAGTGGAGAATGATTTCAACGTTGTGCAAGGTTCTGCAACCTTTTGAACTTGCCACACGTGAAGTCAGTTCAGACACTGCCAGCCTGAGTCAGGTCATTCCCCTCATCAGGCTTTTGCAGAAGAAGCTGGAGGCATTGAAGGAGGAGCTAAAACAGAGCGATTCTGCTAGGCATGTGGGACTTGTGGATGGAGCCCTTCATTCGCTTAACCAGGATTCACGGGTGGTCAATCTGTTGAAATCAGAGCACTACATTTTGGCCACCGTGCTCGATCCTAGATTTAAAACCTACGTTGGATCTCTCTTTCCGGCAGACACAAGTCTGGTGAGAAAATTGTCAAGTCAAGCGGAACGCGACCTGTCAACATCTCCTCCTTCACATTCTCCCGCAACTGGGGGTGCGAGGAAAAGGCTACGAATTCCGAGCCCACCCGCTGGCGGTGATGCAGGGCAGTCTGGAGCGACTGCTGATGCTGACATCTGGTCCGGACTGAAGGACCTGCCAACGATTACTGACATGTCGTCTACTGTCACTGCATATGATTCTCTCACCATTGAAAGAATGGTGGAGGATTATATGAGTGACCGCATCCAAGTAGGCACGTCAGACAGTCCGTACGTATACTGGCAGGAAAAAGAGGCAATTTGGAGGCCCTTGCACAAACTGGCTTTATTCTACCTAAGTTGCCCTCCCTCCAGTGTGTACTCCGAAAGAGTGTTTAGTGCCGCCGCTCACCTTGTCAGCAATCGGCGTACGAGGTTACTTCCAGAAAATGTGGAGAAGATGATGTTCATTAAAATGAATTATAATCAATTCCTCCATGGAGACATTCACCAGCAGCAATTGCCTCCAGAAAGTACACGGGGACCTGAGATGGTGGATTCCAGTGGGGACGAATTAATAATCTGTGAGGAGGGGGATGTACACAGTGAAAGGGGTGAGGAATCGGACGATGAGGAGGAGGTGGACATCTTGCCTCTGTAGAGCCAGTTTGTGCAAGGAGAGACTGATTGCTTCTTTTTTGGTGGGGGCCCAAACCAACCAGTCATTTCAGTCACAGTCGTGTGGCAGACCCTGTCGCTGAAATGATGGGTTCGTTAAAGTGTGCATGTCCTGTTTATACAACATAAGGGTGGGTGGGAGGGCCCAAGGACAATTCCATCTTGCACCTCTTTTTTCTTTCATTTTTCTTTGCGTCATGTGCTGTTTGGGGAGTATTTTTTTGAAGGGCCATCCTGCGTGACACTGCAGTGACACTCCTAGATGGGCCAGGTGTTTGTGTCGGCCACTTGTGTCGCTTAGCTTAGTCACACAGCGACCTTGGTGCGCCTCTTTTTTTCTTTGCGTCATGTGCTGTTTGGGAAATATTTTTTTCAAGTGCCATCCTGTCTGACACTGCAGTGCCACTCCTAGATGGGCCAGGTGTTTGTGTCGGCCACTTGGGTCGCTTAGCTTAGTCACACAGCTACCTCGGTGCAAATTTTAGGACTAAAAATAATATTGTGAGGTGTGAGGTGTTCAGAATAGACTGAAAATTAGTGGAAATTATGGTTATTGAGGTTAATAATACTATGGGATCAAAATGACCCCCAAATTCTATGATTTAAGCCGTTTTTTAGGGTTTTTTGAAAAAAACACCTGAATCCAAAACACACCCGAATCCGACAAAAAAAATTCAGTGAGGTTTTGCCAAAACGCGTTCGAACCCAAAACACGGCCGCGGAACCGAACCCAAAACCAAAACACAAAACCCGAAAAATTTCCGGTGCACATCACTAAATTCTTTAGTGAGTGTGGGAACAGGACTGTGTGTGTCATCTGTAGTGAGTGTGGGGACAGGACTGTGTGTGTGTGTGTGTGTGTGTGTGTGTGTGTGTGTGTGTTTGTGTGAGTCATCTGTAGTGAGTGTGGGGACAGGACTGTTGTGTGGCATCTGTAGTGGGTGTGGGGACAGGACTGTGTGTGTGTGTGTGTGTGTGTGTGTGTGTGTGTGTGTGTGTGTGTGTGTGTGTGTGTGTCATCTGTAGTGAGTGTGGGGACAGGACTGTGTGTGTGTGTGTGTGTGTGTGTGTGTGTGTGTGTGTGTGTGTGTGTGTCATCTGTAGTGAGTGTGGGGACAGGACTGTGTGTGTGTGTGTGTGTGTGTGTGTGTGTGTGTGTGTGTGTGTCATCTCTAGTGAGTGCAGGGACAGGACTGCGTGTGTGGCTACAGTAGTGACACAAAGTGTACATATCTGTTCCTGTTCTCCCTCCCTCCCCAGGTCCTGCTGACTGTATCACTAATGACTGCATTGCCCTGTGTAACCTGCTGCAATAAACCAGCTGTGTTTCTGCAGGTGAGGGGTCAATGGGGGCACATCACCCAGAGGTTAGTATGCACCAGTTTACTCTACGCACAACACTACGGTGATGGCTGTGACCTGGCTATTACTGTATGTACGGTATGTTCTCCCTGTGTTTGCATGGATGTAGTGCAGGGACGTAAGAGTTACACTGTGTAGGGGGTGAGACCGGCTCCTCGCTCTGAGAGCCACCACCATTTGTGCCTCCCCAGCCTCTGACCTCACCACACGTCACTGCACTGAACTGATGCAGCACAACACAGCACCACTGGACTGGACTTATACAGCAGCACTGGACATATGGCAGCAGAGGACACCACCACTGTGACTGGACTGATGCAGCACAAGAAACCACCACTGGACTGATGCAGCACAAGACAGCACCACTGGACTAGACTTATAAAGCAACACAAGACATATGGCAGCAGAGGACACCACCACTGTGACTGGACTGATGCAGCACAAGACACTACCACTGAACTGATGCAGGACACTGAGGATGGAGACACGTTCTCTCGCTACACTCTCCAATGCTGGAGTGAATATGGCAGCGACGTGCGGCTCCTTATAAGGGATCCAAACTCTGTGAGAATCCGACAGCGGGATGATGATTTTTTTCCTCGTTTTGGTTTCCGAGTCAGACGGGAAAACCCGAGCTGGGCTCAGATCTGGGCTTGGGTGGTGAAGTTCGGGGGGGTTCGGTTCTCAGGGAACCGAACCCGCTCATCTCTAATTTATTTCCATGTATGCAATACGGGAGTACTGTACCTTTGCCAATTGCATTTATTTTAGCGTAAGGCCCATAGTCTCCAATGGTAAAACCAGTGGCGTTATAATGCAGATAACAGTTGGAACCTCAAAACCTTAATATCTGCAAACCCTATATGATATGCGGAAATGAGGAAAGCATACAGTAAGTGAGTTAGAAATATCTAATAATTAGGCCTATTCAAAGATAATGTGGATAAGCACCATAGCTTTTATCTCTAAGCACAGACAGCAACCTGACCTTTTACAGAGAGGAAAAGGAAACTCAGGCAGAACTAACAGTCCTATTAAAAATAAAAACAAAGGACCTCTGTCAGTCAAACTCTTTATTAATATACAGTACAGTACAGTATATAACAATTGGCAAATAAAAAAACCCACAAAACACAATAACACTATAAAGTACTAAATAAGAATCACAGTATGGTTATCATAGTAAGGGTCATATTTATTTATTCATTATCGGGAACTGGTCCTGATAATATAATTTGTTATTGCGTTTATTGTGGCAATAAGAAATTAAGGACTGTTGGAATGAACCATTGATCACATCCACATGGGCTATGTGAAAGAAGAAAAGTCATTGCTAATGCAATCACTTTAGTTTTGGGTTAGGGACTCGATCACGCCACTGTGAAAGTGTGGTCTGCTGACTGGGCATGTGCAAGCGGAGATTACCAGGGATGAATCCTTCTGCTCTGGAATATTAGTATGGCCAAGAGACAGACATCAACTTCCTGACTCCACTCTACTACTGGAAATTCCTATTATTCAGTTAGCTAGAAGAAAAAGGCAGTTGCTACAACTACAAAACAACAAAAACTCACATGTAAACTTGAAAGGTCAGTGGCGTAAATCTCATATTTCAAGTGACTTCCTCACATATAAGACTGTCTACCACTCTTATAAAAATGCCCTGGACACTGCCAAACATATTTCCAAACTCTTATCTCTGCTCATGCCTCTAACCCCAAACGACTCTTTAATACATTTAAATCACTTCTGAATCCTCCCTCACCTACCCCACCAGCCACTATCAATGCGCAGGATCTTGCTTCCTACTTCAAGGAGAAGATTGATAAGATCCGAGATGAAATGGTATGCTCTTCGGCAGCCAGTGACCTGCTCTGTTCTTTACCTGAACCCTCTGGCACTCTCTCCTCATTTGATCCCACAAATGAAGATGAAGTATCATCACTCTTCTCATCCTGCTTCTCTACCTCTCCTCTTGACCCTTTACCCTCACAAATAAGTAAAGCACTGTCTCTGGTGCTCATCCCTACCTTAACTAACATCTGTAATCTCTCTCTCTCTACTGGTATTTTTCCTTCACTCTTCAAGCATGCAGTGATTACTCCCATTTTGAAAGAACAAAATTCTGACCCTAACTCTCTCTCAAACTACCGCCCTATCTCTCAGCTCCCTTGTCTCTCTAAGCTACTTGAGAGACTTGCCTACACTCGACTCACACACTTTCTTAACTCACTCAATTTATTGGACCCACTTCAGTCAGGCTTCCGTTCCCAACACTTCACAGAGACAGCACTGTAGTTAATGATTTGGTCACTACGAAGTCTATAGGCCATTACTCACTACTTATTCGTCTAGATCTATCTGCTGCCTTTGAGACTGTTGACCAATCTCTTCTCATACAAACACTACAATCCCTAGGTTTTAGAGACACAGCCCTTTCTTAGTTCCTATCCTACTTATCTAATCACTCCTTCAGTGTTCACTTCTCTAAATCTACCTCCTCTTTCAGCTGGAGTACTGCAAGGCTCAGTCTTGGGTCCTCTGCTTTTCGCTATCTGTACCTCATCACTTGGTAAACTGATCAGCTCTTTTGGATTTCAGTATCATCTGTACGCAGATGATACTCAAATCTACGTATCCTCCCCCTGATCCCTATCTGTACTGGGCCGGGTCACTGAATGCCTTTCTGCCATTTCATCTTGGATGACATCTCGCCACCTCAAACTTAATATTTCTAAAACAGAGTTAATTATATTTCCACTGACCAATAGTAGGTACCAACTAAGGATGAGTGGGTCCGGTTCTCAGAGAACCAAACTATACCGGGCTTCACCATTCGAGCCCGGATCCATGTCAGGCTCGGGTTTTCCCGCCTGACTCGGAAACCAGAACAAAGCAAAACGTCATCATCCTGCTGTCGGATTCTCGTGGGGTTTGGATTCCATATAAGGACATATGGCAGCAGTATCCTCTGCTGCCATATGTCCAGTGCTCCTGTGCCGCTTATTGTGTTATATAACTCCAGAAAAATAATGGAGAACAAATATTTGGAGGATAAAATAGGGAAAGATCAAGAACCACTTCCTCCTAGTGCTGAAGCTGCTTCCACTAGCCATGACATAGACGATGAAATGCCATCAATGTCGTCTGCCAAGGCCGATGCCCAATGTGATAGTAGAGGGCATGTAAAATCCAAAAAGCCAAAGTTCAGTAAAAAGACCCCAAAAAATAAATTTAAATGGTCTGAGGAGAAACATAAACTTGCCAATATGCCATTTACGACACGGAGTGGCAAGGAACGGCTAAGTCCCTGGCCTATGTTCATGACAAGGGGTTCAGCTTCACATGACGATGGAAGCCCTCAACCTCCATTTTGCCATTTAATTCCATTGATTTTGCAGTATAATTCCAGTGATTTTGCAGTATAATTCCAGTGATTTTGCCATTTAATTCCAGTGATTTGGACATATAATTCCAGTGATTTTGCCATTTAAATCCAGTGATTTGGATGTATAATTCCAGTGATTTAGACGTATAATTACAGTTTGTGTCGCTTGGCTTAGTCACACAGCTACCTCATTGCACCTCTTGTACATCTTTGCATGAGGTGCTGTATGGGGCCTTTTTTTATATCTGCCCTCCTGTCTGCCACTGCAGTGCCACTCTTAGATGGGCCATTTGTTTGTGTCGCTTGGCTTAGTCATACAGCTGTCTCATTGCACCTCTTCTACATCTTTGCATGAGGTGCTGTTTGGGGCCTAGTTTTTGAAAAGTGCCATCCTGTCTGACACTGCGGTGCCACTCCTAGATGGGCCAGGTGTTTGTGCTGCACACTTTTGTCGCTTGGCTTAGTCATACAGCCACCTCGGTGTAACCTTTTTGCCTAAAACAATATTGTGAGGTGTTCAGAATAGAAATGAGTGGAAATTGATGTTATTGAGGTTAATAATACCATAGGATCAAAATTACCCCCAAATTCTGTGTTGTTAGCCCTATTAATGTTTTTTCCCCAAAAATCATCCAGATCCAAAACCAAAACACGAAAAGGGCGGTTTTGGCAAAACGAAGCCAAAACCAAAACCCAAAAATGGGATAAGAACCAAAACAAAAACATAAAACACGAAAAGTGCCAGCCGCACATCTCTAGTACCAACCTGATATCTCTATCACTGTTGAAAACTCGACAATCTGCCTACCCCACAAGCTCGCTGCCTAGGTGTAATCCTTGACTCTGATCTGTTCTTTGTTCCCCACATTCAATCTCTCAAAATCATGTTACATTCATATAAAAAACATATCCAAAATACGACCATACCTTACACAAGACACTGCTAAAACTCTAATCCATGCTCTCATTATCTCCTGCGTTGATTATTGCAATAGTCTCCTAACTGGTCTTCCCAAAATGAGACTCTCACCACTACAATCCATTCTGAATGCAGCTGCTAGGCTAATCTTCCTCGCTAGTTGTTCATCGTCTGCAGATCCACTCTGTCAGTCCCTTCATTGGTTACCTGTATTCTACCGTATTCAATATAAAATACTTTTACTCACACACAAGGCCATTAAGCAAACTACACCAATGTACATCACTTCGCTTATCTCAAAATATCTCCTAATCCAACCTCTTCGCTCTTCACAAGATCTGCGTCTCTCATCCACACTCATTACTCGCTCCCACTCACGATTACAGGACTTTCATCGGGCTAAACCCACTCTGTGGAATGCCCTACCATGTACAATAAGACTCTCCTCTAGTCTCCAAACCTTCAAGCGTTCCCTGAAAACTCACCTCTTCAGGCAAGCGTATCAAATTCCAGAACCGCCCACATAACTTTCATAAACCTATGTAATTGTTAGTGGCGCCGCTGCAGCGGTGCCTTTCCTTCTGCATTGGCTGGACGATGCCGCTGTGAATGCTGGGATGAGGGAAGTGCATCCCAGCATTCACAGCAGCGCCGGGCAGCCAATGCGGAAGGAGAGGGACTGCTGCAGCGGCGCCACTACCAATTACATAGCGCTGCTGCGGCTCTAGTCCCCCTCCCTCCTCCTCCTCCCCTGCTCCCCGGCGCTGCTACTCTACTCTTCTCCAGCGCGGCGCAACCAGCACAGCAGAGGCGGCTTGTAATGAGTCAATTTGACTCATTACAAGCCGCTGGCCGTTGCGCCCTCAGGGCTCCTGAACTGTGTGCCATGCACACCTGGCACACACGTAGTTACGGCGCTGTAATGTCCATGATACATTATACCACATATCGCAATGTCCGTGATACATTATGCCACACCGTAATGTCCGTGATACATTATACCACATGCCACAATGTCCGTGATACATTATGCCACACCGCAATGTCCATTATACATTATGCCACACATCGCAATGCCAGTTATACATTATGCCATACACTGCAATGCCCATTACACATTAAGCCGTGCAGTAAGGTTTCTAATTCATTTTAAATTATCTGATCATTGCCAAGGGTTTCATGATCTTGGTTCCATGCACGGTGCCAGGGGTTTTCATTCTCAGGGTGTCTTGCTAGTTGACAGGGGTGCTAGCTAGAATATAAATGGTTGCTATGGCCAATTTCTCCAGTTGTCCACTTCTCCACTCTTTAGAAGGAATGATACATCTCACCCTGCTTAGACATTCCCAAATGGCCGCAAGAACTGAGAACTAAGTGAAAGAGATCCTACATAAACAGACTGCTCACGAAGCCTGATGCAGTGTGCAAGTAAATATGGTGTATTTTGCTCCAGATAAAATGTATACATTTACTTATTTCGAGATGCCAATGCATCTGTGTGTACATACTGCTCGTCATCATCATCACTGCGGACTTGCATCTGCCCTAAAATAGGTGTAATAGGTACACTTTCAAACAGGCCCATTTTCTATAACGTAAAGCTCTGCACTGCCCTCATAGCTCCAACATTATCACCATATGGTATACAGTCATAATGTCAACACCAGAATGCCAATAGAATGTTGACAGCAGTTTTCTTTTCATGATTTTAGGGTTACGGTTAAGCTGTGTTTAGTGTTAGGGTCAGATTCTGGTTAGGTTTATAGTGTGTCCAGGATTAGTGTTGGGATAATCTCTGATTAGGAATCATAGGAATTTCTATAATGGGTACAAGGAGTGTAGTGCACATGGGCCCCTGGGTCCAGGGGTGCTAACACTGCACACCCTGCACCCATAAATTATACTTACCACTCCAGAGTCCCACGGCGGCAGCCCTGCACTGCAGACACAACTCATTTGCAAAATGGCAGCCGCGGCCATCTCCAAGTGATCTGCGCATGCGCACTGGAGATGTCCCCAGGAAAAAGGTGCGGGCATCATGTTCCGGGAGACCTGTGCATGCGCAGTAGACTTTGGCATAATGCCAGAGACTCTTTGCTGCCAGAGAGGAGGGGACCCGCAATGGAGGCTGCACATGGGCCTTATCCTCTCTTAAAATGCTCATGAGGGATGCTCACCTTGCCATGGAAATCTGCATGATCAACAACTGTCTCCCCGGGTGCCTGATTTAAACAAACCACATCACCATCAGAATCCTCCTTGTCAACTTCCTCCTCATCGCCAGCAACACCCATATCCTCATCCTGGTGTACTTCAACAGTGACATCTTCAATTTGACTATCATGAACTGGACTGTGGGTGCTCCTTCCAACGCTTAAAGGAGGCATGCAAATGGTGGAAAGAGCCACCTCTTCCCGTCCACTGATGGGAAGGTCAGGCATCGCAACCGACACAATTGGACTCTCCTTGGGGTTTGTGATTTAGAACGCACAGTTCTTTGCTGTGCTTTTAACAGCTTAACTGTTTTCATTTTTCTAGCGGGAGGATGAGTGCTTCCATCGTCATGTGAAGCTGAACCACTAGTCATGAGGAACATAGGAGAGGGCCTTAGCCGTTCCTTGCTACTCCGTGTCGTAAATGGCATATTGGCAAGTTTACGCTTCTCCACTGACTATTTTAATTTAGCTTTTTGGGTCATTTTACTGAACTTTTGCTTTTTGGATTTTACATGCTCTCTACTATGACATTGGGCATCGGCCTTGGCAGATGACGTTGATGGCATTTCATCGTCTCTGCCATGACTAGTGGCGGCAGCTTCAGCACGAGGTGGAAGTGGATCTTGATCTTTCCCTATTTTAGCCTCCAAATTTTTGTTCTCCATTTTTTAATGTGTGGAAATATATGCCAGAAATATATCTGGAATTAGACAGCAGTAATGTCAGGAATTAGATACCACTAGATAGATACCAGATACCACTGTGACTGGAATGATGATGACCTATGCACAGTGACAGGACACTACCACAGCACCCTACAGCAGCAAGATGCAGCACAAGACACTGAGCACTGATTAGTGATACTGAGCACTGATGATACTACTGAGCACTGATACTGAGCAGCACGATGCAGCACAAGACACTGTACTAGTATCAGTAATGTAGTATTACTGAGCACCAAAAGACAATGAGCAGTGATACTGAGCACTGATGATACTACTGAGAACTGACACTGAACAGCACGATGCAGCACAAGACACTGTACTAGTATTAGTAATGTAGTATTACTGAGCACTACAAGACAATGAGTAGTGATACTGAGCACTGATAATACTACTGAGCACTGATGATACTACTGAGAACTGACACTGAGCAGCACGATGCAGCACAAGACACTGTACTAGTATTAGTAATGTAGTATTACTGAACACCACAAGACAATGGGCAGTGATACTGAGCACTGATGATACTACTGAGCACTGATACTGAGCACTGATGATACTACTGAGTACTGGCACTGAGCAGACCGATGCAGCACAATATACTGTACTAGTATTAGTAATGTAGTATTACTGAACACCACAAGAAAATGAGCAGTGATACTGATCACTGATGATACTACTAAGCACTGATACTGAGCAGCACGATGCAGCACAAGACACTGTACTAGTATTAGTAATGTTATATTACTGAGCACCACAAGACAATGAACTGTGATACTGAGCACTGATGACACTACTGAGCACTGATACTGAGCAGCACGATGCAGCACAAGACAATGTACTAGTATTAGTAATGTTATATTACTGAGCACCACAAGACAATGAGCAGTGATACTGAGCACTGATGACACTACTGAGCACTGATACTGAGCGGGCACGATGCAGCACAAGACAATGTACTAGTATTAGTAATGTAGTATTACTGAGCACCACAAGACAGTGGGCAGTGATACTGAGCACTGATGATACTACTGAGCACTGATGCTGAGCAGCACGATGCAGCACAAGACACTGTACTCGTAATAGTAATGTAGTATTACTGAGCACCACAAGACAATGAGCAGTGATACTGAGCACTGATTATACTACTGAGCACTGATACTGAGCACTGATGATAACACTGAGAACTGACACTGAGCAGCACAATGCAGCACAAGACACTGTACTAGTATTAGTAATGTAGTATTACTGATCACCACAAGACAATGAGCAGTGTTACTGGGCACTGATACTGAGCACTGATAACTACTGAGAACTTACACTGAGCAGCATGATGCAGCACAATACACTGTACTAGTATTAGTAATGTAGTATTACTGAGCACCACAAGACAATGAGCAGTGATACTGAGCACTGATGATATTACTGAGCACTGATACTGAGCACTGATGATACTACTGAGAACTGACACTGAGCAGCACGATGCAGCACAAGACACTGTACTAGTATTAGTAATGTAGTATTCCTGAGCACCAGAAGACAATGAGCAGTGATACTGAGCACTGATGATACTACTGAGCACTGATACTGAGCACTGATGATACTACTGAGAACTGACACTGAGCAGCATGATGCAGCACTAGACACTGTAATAGTATTAGTCATGTAGTATTACTGAGCACCACAAGACAATGAGCAGTGATACTGAGCACTGATGATTCTACTGAGCACTGATGATACTACTGAGAACTGACACTGAGCAGCACGATGCAGCACAAGACACTGTACTAGTATGAGTAATGTAGTATTACTGAGCACCACAAGACAATGAGCAGCAATACTGAGCACTGATGATTCTACTGAGCACTGATACTGAGCAGCACGATGCAGCACAAGACACTGTACTAGTATTAATGTAGTATTACTGAGCAACACAAGACAATGAGCAGTGATACTGAGCACTGATGACACTACTGAGCACTGATACTGAGCAGCACGATGCAGCACAAGACAATGTACTAGTATTAGTAATGTAGTATTACTGAGCACCACGATGCAGCACAAAACAATGAGCAGTGATAATGAGCACTGATGATACTACTGAGAACTGACACTGAGCAGCACGATGCAGCACAAGACACTGTACTAGTATTAGTAATGTAGTATTACTGAGCACCACAAGACAATGAGCAGTGATACTGAGCACTGATGATACTACTAAGCACTGATAATGAGCAGCATGATGCAGCACAAGACACTGCACTAGTATTAGTAATGTTATATTACTGAGCACCACAAGACAATGAGCAGTGATACTGAGCACTGATGACACTACTGAGCACTGATACTGAGCAGCACGATGCAGCACAAGACAATGTACTAGTATTAGTAATGTAGTATTACTGAGCACCACAAGACAGTGGGCAGTGATACTGAGCACTGATGATACTACTGAGCACTGATACTGAGCAGCACGATGCAGCACAAGACACTGTACTAGTAATAGTAATGTAGTATTACTGAGCACCACAAGACAATGAGCAGTGATACTGAGCACTGATGATACTACTGAGCACTGATACTGAGCACTGATGATACTACTGAGAACTGACACTGAGCAGCACGATGCAGCACAAGACACTGTACTAGTATTAGTAGAGTAGTATTACTGAGCACCACAAGACAATGAGCAGTGATACTGAGCACTGATGATACTACTGAGCACTGATACTGAGCACTGATGATACTACTGAGAACTGACACTGAGCAGCACGATGCAGCACAAGACACTACTAGTATTAGTAATGTAGTACTACTGAGCACCACAAGACAATGAGCAGTGATATTGAGCACTGATGATACTACTGAGGACTGATACTGAGCACTGATGATACTACTGAGAACTGACACTGAGCAGCACGATGCAGCACAAGACACTGCACTAGTATTAGTAATGTAGTATTACTGATCACCACAAGACAATGAGCAGTGTTACTGAGCACTGCTGATACTACTGAGCACTGATACTGAGCACTGATAACTACTGAGAACTTACACTGAGCAGCATGATGCAGCACAATACACAGTACTAGTATTAGTAATGTAGTATTACTGAGCACCACAAGACAATGAGCAGTGATACTGAGCACTGATGATATTACTGAGCACTGATACTGAGCACTGATTATACTACTGAGAACTGACACTGAGCAGCACGATGCAGCACAAGACACTGTACTAGTATTAGTAATGTAGTATTCCTGAGCACCACAAGACAATGAGCAGTGATACTGAGCACTGATGATACTACTGAGCACTGATACTGAGCACTGATGATACTACTGAGAACTGACACTGAGCAGCATGATGCAGCACTAGACACTATAATAGTATTAGTCATGTAGTATTACTGAGCACCACAAGACAATGAGCAGTGATACTGAGCACTGATGATTCTACTGAGCACTGATGATACTACTGAGAACTGACACTGAGCAGCACGATGCAGCACAAGACACTGTACTAGTATGAGTAATGTAGTATTACTGAGCACCACAAGACAATGAGCAGCAATACTGAGCACTGATGATTCTACTGAGCACTGATACTGAGCAGCACGATGCAGCACAAGACACTGTACTAGTATTAATGTAGTATTACTGAGCAACACAAGACAATGAGCAGTGATACTGAGCACTGATGACACTACTGTGCACTGATACTGAGCAGCACGATGCAGCACAAGACAATGTACTAGTATTAGTAATGTAGTATTACTGAGCACCACGATGCAGCACAAAACAATGAGCAGTGATAATGAGCACTGATGATACTACTGAGAACTGACACTGAGCAGCACGATGCAGCACAAGACACTGTACTAGTATTAGTAATGTAGTATTACTGAGCACCACAAGACAATGAGCAGTGATACTGAGCACTGATGATACTACTAAGCACTGATAATGAGCAGCATGATGCAGCACAAGACACTGCACTAGTATTAGTAATGTTATATTACTGAGCACCACAAGACAATGAGCAGTGATACTGAGCACTGATGACACTACTGAGCACTGATACTGAGCAGCACGATGCAGCACAAGACAATGTACTAGTATTAGTAATGTAGTATTACTGAGCACCACAAGACAGTGGGCAGTGATACTGAGCACTGATGATACTACTGAGCACTGATACTGAGCAGCACGATGCAGCACAAGACACTGTACTAGTAATAGTAATGTAGTATTACTGAGCACCACAAGACAATGAGCAGTGATACTGAGCACTGATGATACTACTGAGCACTGATACTGAGCACTGATGATACTACTGAGAACTGACACTGAGCAGCACGATGCAGCACAAGACACTGTACTAGTATTAGTAGAGTAGTATTACTGAGCACCACAAGACAATGAGCAGTGATACTGAGCACTGATGATACTACTGAGCACTGATACTGAGCACTGATGATACTACTGAGAACTGACACTGAGCAGCACGATGCAGCACAAGACACTGTACTAGTATTAGTAATGTAGTACTACTGAGCACCACAAGACAATGAGCAGTGATATTGAGCACTGATGATACTACTGAGCACTGATACTGAGCACTGATGATACTACTGAGAACTGACACTGAGCAGCACGATGCAGCACAATACACTGCACTAGTATTAGTAATGTTATATTACTGAGCACCACAAGACAATGAGCAGTGATACTGAGCACTGATGACACTACTGAGCACTGATACTGAGCAGCACGATGCAGCACAAGACAATGTACTAGTATTAGTAATGTAGTATTACTGAGCACCACAAGACAGTGGGCAGTGATACTGAGCACTGATGATACTACTGAGCACTGATACTGAGCACTGATGATACTACTGAGAACTGACAGTGAGCAGCACGATGCAGCACAAGACACTGTACTAGTATTAGTAGAGTAGTATTACTGAGCACCACAAGACAATGAGCAGTGATACTGAGCACTGATGATACTACTGAGCACTGATACTGAGCACTGATGATACTACTGAGTACTGACACTGAGCAGCACGATGCAGCACAAGACACTGTACTAGTATTAGTAATGTAGTACTACTGAGCACCACAAGACAATGAGCAGTGATATTGAGCACTGATGATACTACTGAGCACTGATACTGAGCACTGATGATACTACTGAGAACTGACACTGAGCAGCACGATGCAGCACAAGACACTGCACTAGTATTAGTAATGTAGTATTACTGATCACCACAAGACAATGAGCAGTGTTACTGAGCACTGCTGATACTACTGAGCACTGATACTGAGCACTGATAACTACTGAGAACTTACACTGAGCAGCATGATGCAGCACAATACACAGTACTAGTATTAGTAATGTAGTATTACTGAGCACCACAAGACAATGAGCAGTGATACTGAGCACTGATGATATTACTGAGCACTGATACTGAGCACTGATTATACTACTGAGAACTGACACTGAGCAGCACGATGCAGCACAAGACACTGTACTAGTATTAGTAGTGTAGTATTCCTGAGCACCACAAGACAATGAGCAGTGATACTGAGCACTGATGATACTACTGAGCACTGATACTGAGCACTGATGATACTACTGAGAACTGACACTGAGCAGCATGATGCAGCACAAGACACTGTAATAGTATTAGTAATGTAGTATTACTGAGCACCACAAGACAATGAGCAGTGATACTGAGCACTGATGATACTACTGAGCACTGATGATACTACTGAGAACTGACACTGAGCAGCATGATGCAGCACAAGACACTGTACTCGTATGAGTAATGTAGTATTACTGAGCACCACAAGACAATGAGCAGCGATACTGAGCACTGATGATTCTACTGAGCACTGATACTGAGCAGCACGATGCAGCACAAGACACTGTACTAGTATTAATGTAGTATTACTGAGCAACACAAGACAATGAGCAGTGATACTGAGCACTGATGATACTACTGAGCACTGATACTGAGCACTGATGATACTACTGAGAACTGACACTGAGCAGCACGATGCAGCACAAGACACTGTACTAGTATTAGTAATGTAGTATTACTGAGTACCATAATGCAGCACAAGACAATGAGCAGTGATACTGAGCACTGATTATACTACTGTGCACTGATACTGAGCCGCACGATGCAGCACAAGACACTGTACTAGTATTAATAATGTAGTATTACTGAGCACCACAAAACAGTGAGCAGTGATACTGAGCACTGATTATACTACTGAGCACTGATGATACTACTGAGAACTGACACTGAGCAGCACGATACAGCACAAGACACTGTACTAGTATTAGTATTGTAGTATTACTGAGCACCACAAGACAATGAGCAGTGATACCGAGCACTGATGATACTACTGAGCACTGATACTGAGCACTGATGATACTACTGAGAACTGACACTGAGCAGCACGATGCAGCACAAGACAATGTACTAGTATTAGTAATGTAGTATTACTAAGCACCACAAGACACTGAGCAGTGATACTGAGCACTGATGATACTACTGAGCACTGATACTGAGCACTGATGATACTACTGAGAACTGACACTGAGCAGCACGATGCAGCACAAGACACTGTACTATTATGAGTAATATAATATTACTGAGCACCACAAGACAATGTGCAGTGATACTGAGCACTGATGATTCTACTGAGCACTGATACTGAGCAGCACGATGCAGCACAAGACACTGTACTAGTATTAATGTAGTATTACTGAGCAACGCAAGACAATGAGCAGTGATACTGAGCACTGATGATACTACTGAGCACTGATACTGAGCACTGATGATACTACTGAGAACTGACACTGAGCAGCACGATGCAGCACAAGACACTGTACTAGTATTAGTAATGTAGTATTACTGAGCACCACGATGCAGCACAAAACAATGAGCAGTGATAATGAGCACTGATGATACTACTGAGAACTGACACTGAGCAGCACGATGCAGCACAAGACACTGTACTAGTATTAGTAATGTAGTATTACTGAGCATCACAAGACAATGAGCAGTGATACTGAGCACTGATGATACTACTGAGCACTAATACTGAGCACTGATGATACTACTGAGAACTGACACTGAGCAGCACGATGCAGCACAAGACACTGTACTAGTATTAGTGAGCAGCACAAAAGCACTCTGGAATTGTCACCCCCCAGATACCACTGTGACTGGAATGATGATGACCGATGCACAGTCACAAGACACTACTACCACAGAACCCTACAGCAGCAAGATGCAGCACAAGAGAGACACTGTACTAGTATTACTGAGCAGCAATAAACACTGATACTGAGCACTGATACTGAGAACTGACACTGAGAGAACGTAGCCACGTCCTCTCTATACCCTTTGCAATGCCCGAGTGAAAATGGCGGCGACGCGCGGCTCTTTATATGGAATCCGAATCTCGCGAGAATCCGACAGCGGGATGATGACATTTTGCCTCGTTCGGGTTTTCCGAGTCAGGCGGCAATAACCGAGCCGGGCTCGGACCTGTGTTTGACACGTGGAGTTTGGGGGGTTCGGTTCTTGGTGAACTGAACCCACTCATCTCTACTATTTACTATGCCTTGGATGGAGATAAAGTTGCTGGAGATAAAGCACCAGCGAATCGGCTCCTAACTGTCATGTTACAGGCTGATTGACTGGTGCTTTAACTCCAGCGAGTTTATCTCCATTCAAGGCTTAGTAAATAAACCCCAGAGTCCTTAAAGTAACAGCAGGATATAGAAAAAGACTTCTGGTTCAAACAAGTGACAGGAGCACAGATGAGTTACACAGCCCAGGACAAACAACTGCTAACAGATTTATTGAAATGAACATTGTACCTTTAGGGAAGATGATGAATCTCTGCTGGTGCTGGTGATAGTTTACATATTATTTTGTGGTTTGCCAGACTGGTCAATTTCACTTCCTATCAATAAAGAAGTGTCCATCCCCCATATTCCTGAGAAACCACATGCTAGATTCCCTATTAGGTCAATCACAGTGACAAATAAAGGTCATCAATTGATTGCTGCTGCACACTGTTCAGTCTCAGACACTGTGATACCTTAGTTTGGTCAGGGTGGGTCCAACTAGAATATTGGTCTAGATGTTGGACAGAAGTGTCCTATTATTGCTGCTGCATTGTGTAAGCAATGCGACTCATGGCATAGCGGTATTCTGCATTGGAGACTTGTGGCTGCTAACAGTCGTAGCCTATCAGGTCATAGTGCTCCCACGATGCGTACACATCTCGGGAGTGAATGCTACAACAAACTAATAGGACACATCTTTTGGGGTTGAATCTTCAATAAACAGAAGACCCTACCTACATTTATACAAACATTGATTGTGTTTAATGTCCTTCAATGACAACCTTGAAAAATGCCACCTTAAATGAATCCTAGAAAGCACATTTGAAGTGCCCTAAACATAGTTAATTTAATTTGGGAAAGCTGGTAATATTAGGAAAGTGCAGGTGAACCATGAAGATGCCATCTTGTCTTGGATTTCATCAACCAGATAGTTGACCAACTAAAGTTCATGTGAATGGATTGTTTTTGTTAAATCTAGAGATGAGCGGGTTCGGTTTCTCTGAATCCGAACCCGCCAGAACTTCATGTTTTTTTTCACGGGTCCGAGCGACTCGGATCTTCCCGCCTTGCTCGGTTAACCCGAGCGCGCCCGAACGTCATCATGACGCTGTCGGATTCTCGCGAGGCTCGGATTCTATCGCGAGACTCGGATTCTATATAAGGAGCCGCGCGTCGCCGCCATTTTCACACGTGCATTGAGATTGATAGGGAGAGGACGTGGCTGGCGTCCTCTCCGTTTAGAATTAGAATAGATTAGAGAGACACTTGATTTACTAATTTTGGGGAGCATTAGGAGTACTCAGTAGTGTACAGTGCAGAGTTTTGCTGATAGTGACCAGTGACCACCACTTTTATTTATAATCCGTTCTCTGCCTGAAAAAAGCGATACACAGCACACAGTGACTCAGTCACATACCATATCTGTGTGCACTGCTCAGGCTCAGGCCAGTGTGCTGCATCATCTATTATCTATATATAATATTATATATATCTGTCTGACTGCTCAGCTCACACAGCTTATAATTGTGGGGGAGACTGGGGAGCACTACTGCAGTGCCAGTTATAGGTTATAGCAGGAGCCAGGAGTACATAATATATTATATATTGAGTGACCACCAGACACACAGTGCAGTTTATTTAATATATCCGTTCTCTGCCTGAAAAAAGCGATACACACAGTGACTCAGTCAGTCACATACCATATCTGTGTGCACTGCTCAGGCTCAGGCCAGTGTGCTGCATCATCTATATATATTATATATCTGTCTGACTGCTCAGCTCACACAGCTTATAATTGTGGGGGAGACTGGGGAGCACTACTGCAGTGCCAGTTATAGGTTATAGCAGGAGCCAGGAGTACATAATATTATATTAAAATTAAACAGTGCACACTTTTGCTGCAGGAGTGCCACTGCCAGTGTGACTAGTGACCAGTGACCTGACCACCAGTATATAATATTAGTAGTATACTATCTCTTTATCAACCAGTCTATATTAGCAGCAGACACAGTACAGTGCGGTAGTTCACGGCTGTGGCTACCTCTGTGTCGGCACTCGGCAGCCCGTCCATAATTGTATATACCACCTAACCGTGGTTTTTTTTTCTTTCTTTATACATACATACTAGTTACGAGTATACTATCTCTTTATCAACCAGTCTATATTAGCAGCAGACACAGTACAGTGCGGTAGTTCACGGCTGTGGCTACCTCTGTGTCGGCACTCGGCAGCCCGTCCATAATTGTATATACCACCTAACCGTGGTTTTTTTTTCTTTCTTTATACATACATACTAGTTACGAGTATACTATCTCTTTATCAACCAGTCTATATATTAGCAGCAGACACAGTACAGTGCGGTAGTTCACGGCTGTGGCTACCTCTGTGTCGGCACTCGGCAGCCCGTCCATAATTGTATATACCACCTAACCGTGGTTTTTTTTTCTTTCTTTATACATACATACTAGTTACGAGTATACTATCTCTTTATCAACCAGTCTATATTAGCAGCAGACACAGTACAGTGCGGTAGTTCACGGCTGTGGCTACCTCTGTGTCGGCACTCGGCAGCCCGTCCATAATTGTATATACCACCTAACCGTGGTTTTTTTTTCTTTCTTTATACATACATACTAGTTACGAGTATACTATCTCTTTATCAACCAGTCTATATATTAGCAGCAGACACAGTACAGTGCGGTAGTTCACGGCTGTGGCTACCTCTGTGTCGGCACTCGGCAGCCCGTCCATAATTGTATATACCACCTAACCGTGGTTTTTTTTTCTTTCTTTATACATACATACTAGTTACGAGTATACTATCTCTTTATCAACCAGTCTATATTAGCAGCAGACACAGTACAGTGCGGTAGTTCACGGCTGTGGCTACCTCTGTGTCGGCACTCGGCAGCCCGTCCATAATTGTATATACCACCTAACCGTGGTTTTTTTTTCTTTCTTTATACATACATACTAGTTACGAGTATACTATCTCTTTATCAACCAGTCTATATATTAGCAGCAGACACAGTACAGTGCGGTAGTTCACGGCTGTGGCTACCTCTGTGTCGGCACTCGGCAGCCCGTCCATAATTGTATATACCACCTAACCGTGGTTTTTTTTTCTTTCTTTATACATACATACTAGTTACGAGTATACTATCTCTTTATCAACCAGTCTATATTAGCAGCAGACACAGTACAGTGCGGTAGTTCACGGCTGTGGCTACCTCTGTGTCGGCACTCGGCAGCCCGTCCATAATTGTATATACCACCTAACCGTGGTTTTTTTTTCTTTCTTTATACATACATACTAGTTACGAGTATACTATCTCTTTATCAACCAGTCTATATTAGCAGCAGACACAGTACAGTGCGGTAGTTCACGGCTGTGGCTACCTCTGTGTCGGCACTCGGCAGCCCGTCCATAATTGTATATACCACCTAACCGTGGTTTTTTTTTCTTTCTTTATACATACATACTAGTTACGAGTATACTATCTCTTTATCAACCAGTCTATATATTAGCAGCAGACACAGTACAGTGCGGTAGTTCACGGCTGTGGCTACCTCTGTGTCGGCACTCGGCAGCCCGTCCATAATTGTATATACCACCTAACCGTGGTTTTTTTTTCTTTCTTTATACATACATACTAGTTACGAGTATACTATCTCTTTATCAACCAGTCTATATTAGCAGCAGACACAGTACAGTGCGGTAGTTCACGGCTGTGGCTACCTCTGTGTCGGCACTCGGCAGCCCGTCCATAATTGTATACTAGTATCCAATCCATCCATCTCCATTGTTTACCTGAGGTGCCTTTTAGTTGTGCCTATTAAAATATGGAGAACAAAAATGTTGAGGTTCCAAAATTAGGGAAAGATCAAGATCCACTTCCACCTCGTGCTGAAGCTGCTGCCACTAGTCATGGCCGAGACGATGAAATGCCAGCAACGTCGTCTGCCAAGGCCGATGCCCAATGGCATAGTACAGAGCATGTCAAAACCAAAACACCAAATATCAGTAAATAAAGGACTCCAAAACCTAAAATAAAATTGTCGGAGGAGAAGCGTAAACTTGCCAATATGCCATTTACCACACGGAGTGGCAAGGAACGGCTGAGGCCCTGGCCTATGTTCATGGCTAGTGGTTCAGCTTCACATGAGGATGGAAGCACTCAGCCTCTCGCTAGAAAACTGAAAAGACTCAAGCTGGCAAAAGCACAGCAAAGAACTGTGCGTTCTTTGAAATCCCAAATCCACAAGGAGAGTCCAATTGTGTCGGTTGCGATGCCTGACCTTCCCAACACTGGACGTGAAGAGCATGCGCCTTCCACCATTTGCACGCCCCCTGCAAGTGCTGGAAGGAGCACCCGCAGTCCAGTTCCTGATAGTCAGATTGAAGATGTCAGTGTTGAAGTACACCAGGATGAGGAGGATATGGGTGTTGCTGGCGCTGGGGAGGAAATTGACCAGGAGGATTCTGATGATGAGGTGGTTTGTTTAAGTCAGGCACCCGGGGAGACACCTGTTGTCCGTGGGAGGAATATGGCCGTTGACATGCCAGGTGAAAATACCAAAAAAATCAGCTCTTCGGTGTGGAGGTATTTCACCAGAAATGCGGACAACAGGTGTCAAGCCGTGTGTTCCCTTTGTCAAGCTGTAATAAGTAGGGGTAAGGACGTTAACCACCTCGGAACATCCTCCCTTATACGTCACCTGCAGCGCATTCATAATAAGTCAGTGACAAGTTCAAAAACTTTGGGTGACAGCGGAAGCAGTCCACTGACCAGTAAATCCCTTCCTCTTGTAACCAAGCTCACGCAAACCACCCCACCAACTCCCTCAGTGTCAATTTCCTCCTTCCCCAGGAATGCCAATAGTCCTGCAGGCCATGTCACTGGCAATTCTGACGAGTCCTCTCCTGCCTGGGATTCCTCCGATGCATCCTTGCGTGTAACGCCTACTGCTGCTGGCGCTGCTGTTGTTGCCGCTGGGAGTCGATGGTCATCCCAGAGGGGAAGTCGTAAGCCCACTTGTACTACTTCCAGTAAGCAATTGACTGTTCAACAGTCCTTTGCGAGGAAGATGAAATATCACAGCAGTCATCCTACTGCAAAGCGGATAACTGAGGCCTTGGCATCCTGGGTGGTGAGAAACGTGGTTCCGGTATCCATCATTACTGCAGAGCCAACTAGAGACTTGTTGGAGGTACTGTGTCCCCGGTACCAAATACCATCTAGGTTCCATTTCTCTAGGCAGGCGATACCGAAAATGTACACAGACCTCAGAAAAAGAGTCACCAGTGTCCTAAAAAATGCAGCTGTACCCAATGTCCACTTAACCACGGACATGTGGACAAGTGGAGCAGGGCAGGGTCAGGACTATATGACTGTGACAGCCCACTGGGTAGATGTATGGACTCCCGCCGCAAGAACAGCAGCGGCGGCACCAGTAGCAGCATCTCGCAAACGCCAACTCTTTCCTAGGCAGGCTACGCTTTGTATCACCGGTTTCCAGAATACGCACACAGCTGAAAACCTCTTACGGCAACTGAGGAAGATCATCGCGGAATGGCTTACCCCAATTGGACTCTCCTGTGGATTTGTGGCATCGGACAACGCCAGCAATATTGTGTGTGCATTAAATCTGGGCCAATTCCAGCACGTCCCATGTTTTGCACATACCTTGAATTTGGTGGTGCAGAATTTTTTAAAAAACGACAGGGGCGTGCAAGAGATGCTGTCGGTGGCCAGAAGAATTGCGGGACACTTTCGGCGTACAGGCACCACGTACAGAAAACTGGAGCACCACCAAAAACTACTGAACCTGCCCTGCCATCATCTGAAGCAAGAAGTGGTAACGAGGTGGAATTCAACCCTCTATATGCTTCAGAGGTTGGAGGAGCAGCAAAAGGCCATTCAAGCCTATACAATTGAGCACGATATAGTAGGTGGAATGCACCTGTCTCAAGTGCAGTGGAGAATGATTTCAACGTTGTGCAAGGTTCTGATGCCCTTTGAACTTGCCACACGTGAAGTCAGTTCAGACACTGCCAGCCTGAGTCAGGTCATTCCCCTCATCAGGCTTTTGCAGAAGAAGCTGGAGGCATTGAAGAAGGAGCTAAAAGGGAGCGATTCCGCTAGGCATGTGGGACTTGTGGATGCAGCCCTTAATTCGCTTAACAAGGATTCACGGGTGGTCAATCTGTTGAAATCAGAGCACTACATTTTGGCCACCGTGCTCGATCCTAGATTTAAAGCCTACCTTGGATCTCTCTTTCCGGCAGACACAGGTCTGCTGGGGTTGAAAGACCTGCTGGTGACAAAATTGTCAAGTCAAGCGGAACGCGACCTGTCAACATCTCCTCCTTCACATTCTCCCGCAACTGGGGGTGCGAGGAAAAGGCTCAGAATTCCGAGCCCACCCGCTGGCGGTGATGCAGGGCAGTCTGGAGCGACTGCTGATGCTGACATCTGGTCCGGACTGAAGGACCTGACAACGATTACGGACATGTCGTCTACTGTCACTGCATATGATTCTCTCAACATTGATAGAATGGTGGAGGATTATATGAGTGACCGCATCCAAGTAGGCACGTCACACAGTCCGTACTTATACTGGCAGGAAAAAGAGGCAATTTGGAGGCCCTTGCACAAACTGGCTTTATTCTACCTAAGTTGCCCTCCCACAAGTGTGTACTCCGAAAGAGTGTTTAGTGCCGCCGCTCACCTTGTCAGCAATCGGCGTACGAGGTTACATCCAGAAAATGTGGAGAAGATGATGTTCATTAAAATGAATTATAATCAATTCCTCCGCGGAGACATTGACCAGCTGCAATTGCCTCCACAAAGTACACAGGGAGCTGAGATGGTGGATTCCAGTGGGGACGAATTGATAATCTGTGAGGAGGGGGATGTACACGGTGATATATCGGAGGGTGAAGATGAGGTGGACATCTTGCCTCTGTAGAGCCAGTTTGTGCAAGGAGAGATTAATTGCTTCTTTTTTGGGGGGGGTTCAAACCAACCCGTCATATCAGTCACAGTCGTGTGGCAGACCCTGTCACTGAAATGATGGGTTGGTTAAAGTGTGCATGTCCTGTTTTGTTTATACAACATAAGGGTGGGTGGGAGGGCCCAAGGACAATTCCATCTTGCACCTCTTTTTTCTTTTCTTTTTCTTTGCATCATGTGCTGATTGGGGAGGGTTTTTTGGAAGGGACATCCTGCGTGACACTGCAGTGCCACTCCTAGATGGGCCCGGTGTTTGTGTCGGCCACTAGGGTCGCTAATCTTACTCACACAGTCAGCTACCTCATTGCGCCTCTTTTTTTCTTTGCGTCATGTGCTGTTTGGGGAGGGTTTTTTGGAAGGGACATCCTGCGTGACACTGCAGTGCCACTCCTAGATGGGCCCGGTGTTTGTGTCGGCCACTAGGGTCGCTAATCTTACTCACACAGCTACCTCATTGCGCCTCTTTTTTTCTTTGCGTCATGTGCTGTTTGGGGAGGGTTTTTTGGAAGGGACATCCTGCGTGACACTGCAGTGCCACTCCTAGATGGGCCCGGTGTTTGTGTCGGCCACTAGGGTCGCTAATCTTACTCACACAGCTACCTCATTGCGCCTCTTTTTTTCTTTGCGTCATGTGCTGTTTGGGGAGGGTTTTTTGGAAGGGACATCCTGCGTGACACTGCAGTGCCACTCCTAGATGGGCCCGGTGTTTGTGTCGGCCACTAGGGTCGCTAATCTTACTCACACAGCTACCTCATTGCGCCTCTTTTTTTCTTTGCGTCATGTGCTGTTTGGGGAGGGTTTTTTGGAAGGGCCATCCTGCGTGACACTGCAGTGCCACTCCTAGATGGGCCCGGTGTTTGTGTCGGCCACTAGGGTCGCTAATCTTACTCACACAGCTACCTCATTGCGCCTCTTTTTTTCTTTGCGTCATGTGCTGTTTGGGGAGGGTTTTTTGGAAGGGCCATCCTGCGTGACACTGCAGTGCCACTCCTAGATGGGCCCGGTGTTTGTGTCGGCCACTAGGGTCGCTAATCTTACTCACACAGCTACCTCATTGCGCCTCTTTTTTTCTTTGCGTCATGTGCTGTTTGGGGAGGGTTTTTTGGAAGGGACATCCTGCGTGACACTGCAGTGCCACTCCTAGATGGGCCCGGTGTTTGTGTCGGCCACTAGGGTCGCTTATCTTACTCACACAGCGACCTCGGTGCAAATTTTAGGACTAAAAATAATATTGTGAGGTGTGAGGTATTCAGAATAGACTGAAAATGAGTGTAAATTATGGTTTTTGAGGTTAATAATACTTTGGGATCAAAATGACCCCCAAATTCTATGATTTAAGCTGTTTTTTAGTGTTTTTTGAAAAAAACACCCGAATCCAAAACACACCCGAATCCGACAAAAAAAATTCGGTGAGGTTTTGCCAAAACGCGTTCGAACCCAAAACACGGCCGCGGAACCGAACCCAAAACCAAAACACAAAACCCGAAAAATTTCAGGCGCTCATCTCTAGTTAAATCTAGACTCTTGCACTCATATCATCAAATCTGGAGACGGGAGTCAAGGCTTGTATGACTTGTTGCAACAGAGTGTGATAAATGGTGAATGGTAAATACTTTTCCCTGCAAACCACCCCACCTGTGGTCATATGGGCCCTCATTCCGAGTTGTTCGCTCGCAAGCTGCTTTTAGCAGCTTTGCACACGCTAAGCCGCCGCCTACTGGGAGTGAATCTTAGCTTATCAAAATTGCGAACGAAAGATTAGCAAAATTGCGAATAGACACTTCTTAGCAGTTTCTGAGTAGCTCCACACTTACTCGGCAACTGCGATCAGTTCAGTCAGTTTCGTTCCTGGTTTGACGTCACAAACACACCCAGCGTTCGCCCAGACACTCCTCCGTTTCTCCAGCCACTCCCGCGTTTTTCCCAGAAACTGTAGCGTTTTTTCGCACACACCCATAAAACGGCCAGTTTCCGCCCAGAAACACCCACTTCCTGTCAATCACATTACGATCACCAGAACGAAGAAAAAACCTTGTAATGCCGTGAGTAAAATACTTAACTGCATAGCAAATTTACTTGGCGCAGTCGCACTGCGGACATTGCGCATGCGCATTAGCGACTAATCGCTCCGTTGCGACAAAAAAATAACGAGCGAACAACTCGGAATGACCACCATTGTGGCTTATGGATAGATTCCCATACAGAGGAACCTAACCTGAACAGATGTGGCATACGGACATTCCCAAAGGGCATAGCGGAGTACTTTATTGATGCACAATTCATAACACTCACACAGGGGTACTATACTTTTACCCTTTCAAGTATGGTGGCAAATCATCATGCTGGGAAATCCTGCTAATGCTGAAAGTTGCTTATACTGTAGGCTGTTACAGGAGAAGCAGAAAGATAATGGAACACACTCCATCAGAATCAATGCACAACAGTGGCCCATATACTTCCAGTGAACTGGGTACAGCATTTCACAAACCACCATCACACTTCTGGTTTTGATAAGTGCACCAGTGGCCTACTGAAGGTGCAAATCTGTAAAATGACACCAACACACACTGAAGGAGTATTACAAAGTACCAGTGCTTGGGGTAATACCTTTGCATTGCTTACAACAGACCTTATGAAAGGTTAATGCAACAAACATACCAGTTCCTCAGTCATATACAGGACACTAGGTACTATAAAAGTCATTGAAGGTAAGCAAGTTTAGTTGAGATTGGACATTCACAAAATATTTTTTTTTATAGAATGAAAAACCCACCCGTACAGGTGGGGGCATCAGTATAGTTTGGTATCAGGGGATATTTGAGGCAGCCTTTCCCTTAGCAGATGAACATGAAGAGGTAGATTAAGGTACAGTACCAAGTGGTTGGTAGGCTTCATTCATTCTGAGTAGGAAGTGACCACTAGATTAAGGAATAGTTTCTTCCCTTTTGTGATTGTTGGTTTGAATTCTCAACTTTGCTAAACTAAACTTATGTGATGTATTTTATCTGGTGTATATGACATGAGAACTGTATGTAATTTCGCTATACATGTCCATATACAGTAGTGATGTGCACCGGAAATTTTTCGGGTTTTGTGTTTTGGTTTTGGGTTCGGTTCCGTGGCCGTGTTTTGGGTTCGAACGCGTTTTGGCAAAACCTCACCGAATTTTTTTTGTCGGATTCGGGTGTGTTTTGGATTCGGGTGTTTTTTTACAAAAAACCCTAAAAAACTGCTTAAATCATAGAATTTGGGGGTCATTTTGATCCCATAGTATTATTAACCTCAATAACCATAATTTCCACTCATTTTCAGTCTATTCTGAACACCTCACACCTCACAATATTATTTTTAGTCCTAAAATTTGCACCGAGGTCGCTGGATGGCTAAGCTAAGCGACACAAGTGGCCGACACAAACACCTGGCCCATCTAGGAGTGGCACTGCAGTGTCAGGCAGGATGGCACTTCAAAAAAATAGTCCCCAAACAGCACATGATGCAAAGAAAAAAAGAGGTGCACCAAGGTCGCTGTGTGACTAAGCTAAGCGACACAAGTGGCCGACACAAACACCTGGCCCATCTAGGAGTGGCACTGCAGTGTCAGACAGGATGGCACTTCAAACAATAGTCCCCAAACAGCACATGACGCAAAGAAAAAAAGAGGCGCAATGAGGTAGCTGTGTGACGACTGAGCTAAGCGACCCTAGTGGCTGACACAAACACCTGGCCCATCTAGGAGTGGCACTGCAGTGTCACGCAGGATGGCCCTTCCAAAAAATACTCCCCAAACAGCACATGACGCAAAGAAAAATGAAAGAAAAAAGAGGTGCAAGATGGAATTGTCCTTGGGACCTCCCACCCACCCTTATGTTGTAAAAACAGGACATGCACACTTTAACGAACCCATCATTTCAGCGACAGGGTCTGCCACACGACTGTGACTGAAATGACTGGTTGGTTTGGGCCCCCACCAAAAAAGAAGCAATCAATCTCTCCTTGCACAAACTGGCTCTACAGAGGCAAGATGTCAACCTCATCATCATCGTCCGATTCATCACCCCTTTCACTGTGTACATCCCCCTCCTCACAGATTATTAATTCGTCCCCACTGGAATCCACCATCTCAGGTCCCCGTGTACTTTCTGGAGGCAATTGCTGCTGGTGAATGTCTCCATGGAGGAATTGATTATAATTCATTTTAATGAACATAATCTTCTCCACATTTTCTGAAAGTAACCTCGTACGCCGATTGCTGACAAGGTGAGCGGCGGCAATAAACACTCTTTCGGAGTACACACTGGAGGGAGGGCAACTTAGGTAGAATAAAGCCAGTTTGTGCATGGGCCTCCAAATTGCCTCTTTTTCCTGCCAGTATACGTACGGACTGTCTGACGTGCCTACTTGGATGTGGTCACTCATATAATCCTCCACCATTCTTTCAATGGTGAGAGAATCATATGCAGTGACAGTAGACGACATGTCAGTAATCGTTGGCAGGTCCTTCAGTACGGACCAGATGTCAGCATCAGCAGTCGCTCCAGACTGCCCTGCATCACCGCCAGCGGGTGGGCTCGGAATTCGTAGCCTTTTCCTCGCACCCCCAGTTGCGGGAGAATGTGAAGGAGAAGATGTTGACGGGTCGCGTTCCGCTTGACTTGACAATTTTCTCACCAGCAGGTCTTTGAACCTCTGCAGACTTGTGTCTGCCGGAAAGAGAGATACAACGTAGGTTTTAAATCTAGGATCGAGCACGGTGGCCAAAATGTAGTGCTCTGATTTCAACAGATTGACCACCCGTGAATCCTGGTTAAGCGAATGAAGGGCTCCATCCACAAGTCCCAGATGCCTAGCGGAATCGCTCTGTTTTAGCTCCTCCTTCAATGCCTCCAGCTTCTTCTGCAAAAGCCTGATGAGGGGAATGACCTGACTCAGGCTGGCAGTGTCTGAACTGACTTCACGTGTGGCAAGTTCAAAAGGTTGCAGAACCTTGCACAACGTTGAAATCATTCTCCACTGTGCTTGAGACAGGTGCATTCCACCTCCTTTGCCTATATCGTGGCCAGATGTATAGGCTTGAATGGCCTTTTGCTGCTCCTCCATCCTCTGAAGCATATAGAGGGTTGAATTCCACCTCGTTACCACCTCTTGGTAGGTTCAGGTGTTTTTGGTGGTGCTCCAGTCTTCTGTACGCGGTGCCTGTACGCCGAAAGTGGCCCGCAATTCTTCTGGCCACCGACAGCATCTCTTGCACGCCCCTGTCGTTTTTTAAATAATTCTGCACCTCCAAATTCAAGGTATGTGCAAAACATGGGACGTGCTGGAATTTGCCCTGATGTAATGCACGCTCAATATTGCTGGCGTGGTCCGATGCCACAAATCCCCAGGAGAGTCCAATTGGGGTAAGCCATTCTGCGATGATCTTCGTTAGTTGCCGTAAGAGGTTTTCAGCTGTGTGCGTATTCTGGAAAGCGGTGATACAAAGCGTAGCCTGCCTAGGAACGAGTTGGCGTTTGCGAGATGCTGCTACTGGTGCCGCCGCTGCTGTTCTTGCAGCGGGAGGCAATACATCTACCCAGTGGGCTGTCACAGTAATGTAGTCCTGAGTCTGCCCTGCTCCACTTGTCCACATGTCCGTGGTTAAGTGGACATTGGGTACAACTGCATTTTTAGGACACTGGTGAGTCTTTTTCTGAGGTCCGTGTACATTCTCGGTATCGCCTGCCTAGAGAAGTGGAACCTAGATGGTATTTGGTAACGGGGGCACACTACCTCAAGCAATTGTCTAGTTCCCTGTGAACTAACGGCGGATACTGGACGCACGTCTAACACCAACATAGTTGTCAAGGCCTCAGTTATCCGCTTTGCAACAGGATGACTGCTGTGATATTTCATCTTCCTCGCAAAGGACTGTTGGACAGTCAATTGCTTACTGGAAGTAGTACAAGTGGTCTTCCGACTTCCCCTCTGGGATGACGATCGACTCCCAGCAGCAACAACAGCAGCGCCAGCAGCAGTAGGCGTTACACTCAAGGATGCATCGGAGGAATCCCAGGCAGGAGAGGACTCGTCAGACTTGCCAGTGACATGGCCTGCAGGACTATTGGCTTTCCTGGGTAAGGAGGAAATTGACACTGAGGGAGTTGGTGGTGTGGTTTGCGCGAGCTTGGTTACAAGAGGAAGGGATTTACTGGTCAGTGGACTGCTTCCGCTGTCGCCCAAAGTTTTTGAACTTGTCACTGACTTATTATGAATGCGCTGCAGGTGACGTATAAGGGAGGATGTTCCGAGGTGGTTAACGTCCTTACCCCTTCTTATTACAGCTTGACAAAGGCAACACACGGCTTGACACCAGTTGTCCGCATTTCTGTTGAAATAATTCCACACTGAAGAGCTAATTTTTTTTGTATTTTGACCAGGCATGTCAATGGCCATATTCCTCCCACAGACAACAGGTGTCTCCCCGGGTGCCTGACTTAAACAAACCACCTCACCATCAGAATCCTCCTTGTCAATTTCCTCCCCAGCGCCAGCAACACCCATATCCTCATCCTGGTGTACTTCAACACTGACATCTTCAATTTCACTATCAGGAACTGGACTGCGGGTGCTCCTTTCAACACTTGCAGGGGGCGTGCAAATGGTGGAAGGCGCAAGCTCTTCCCGTCCAGTGTTGGGAAGGTCAGGCATCGCAACCGACACAATTGGACTCTCCTTTGGGATTTGTGATTTCGAAGAACGCACAGTTCTTTGCTGTGCTTTTGCCGCAAGTCTTTTCTTTTTTCTAGCGAGAGGATGAGTGCTTCCATCCTCATGTGAAGCTGAACCACTAGCCATGAACATAGGCCAGGGCCTCAGCCGTTCCTTGCCACTCCGTGTCGTAAATGGCATATTGGCAAGTTTACGCTTCTCCTCAGACGCTTTTAATTTTGATTTTTGGGTCATTTTTTTACTGATCTTTTGTGTTTTGGATTTTACATGCTCTGTACTATGACATTGGGCATCGGCCTTGGCAAACGACGTTGATGGCATTTCATCGTCTCGGCCATGACTAGTTGCAGCAGCTTCAGCACGAGGTGGAAGTGGATCTTGATCTTTCCCTATTTTTTTAACCTCCACATTTTTGTTCTCCATATTTTGCGCACAACTAAAAGCCACCACAGGTATACAATGTAGATGGGTGGATAGTATACTATTATTACTTATACTTATGGACGACGAGTGACGACACAGAGGTAGGTACAGCCGTAGCCTATCATACTGCTGCTTATATATATAATATACTGTATAACGGACCTGGTGGACACTGTCAGCAGACTGCTAAACTAGTATGAAGAAAAAAAAAACACCACAGGTATACAATGTAGATGGATGGATAGTATAGTATTATATTACTTATGGACGACGAGTGCACTGACGACACAGAGGTAGGTACAGCCGTGGCCTACCGTACTGCTGCTTATATATATAATATACTGTATAACGGACCTGGTGGACACTGTCAGCAGACTGCTAAACTAGTATGAAGAAAAAAAAAACACCACAGGTATACAATGTAGATGGATGGATAGTATAGTATTATATTACTTATGGACGACGAGTGCACTGACGACACAGATGTAGGTACAGCCGTGGCCTACCGTACTGCTGCTTATATATAATATACTGTATAACGGACCTGGTGGACACTGTCAGCAGACTGCTAAACAAGTATGAAGAAGAAAAAAAAACACCACAGGTATACAATGTAGATGGATGGATAGTATAGTATTATATTACTTATGGACGACGAGTGCACTGACGACACAGAGGTAGGTACAGCCGTGGCCTACCGTACTGCTGCTTATATATATAATATACTGTATAGCGGACCTGGTGGACACTGTCAGCAGACTGCTAAACTAGTATGAAGAAAAGAAAAAAAAACACCACAGGTATACAATGTAGACGGATGGATGGATAGTATAGTATTATATTACTTATGGACGACGAGTGCACTGACGACACAAAGGTAGGTACAGCCGTGGCCTACCATACTGCTGCTTATATATATAATATACTGTATAACCGATCTGGTGGACACTGTCAGCAGACTGCTAAACTAGTATGAAGAAAGAAAAAAAACACCACAGGTATACAATGTAGATGGATGGATAGTATAGTATTATATTACTTATGGACGACGAGTGCACTGACGACACAGAGGTAGGTACAGCCGTGGCCTACCGTACTGCTGCTTATATATATAATATACTGTATAACGGACCTGGTGGACACTGTCAGCAGACTGCTAAACTAGTATGAAGAAAAAAAAAAAAAAAAACACCACAGGTATACAATGTAGATGGATGGATAGTATAGTATTATATTACTTATGGACGACGAGTGCACTGACGACACAGAGGTAGGTACAGGCGTGGCCTACCGTACTGCTGCTTATATATATAATATACTGTATAACGGACCTGGTGGACACTGTCAGCAGACTGCTAAACTAGTATGAAGAAAAAAAAAAAAACACCACAGGTATACAATGTAGATGGATGGATAGTATAGTATTATATTACTTATGGACGACGAGTGCACTGACGACACAGAGGTAGGTACAGCCGTGGCCTACCGTTCTGCTGCTTATATATATAATATACTGTATAACGGACCTGGTGGACACTGTCAGCAGACTGCTAAACTAGTATGAAGAAAAAAAAAACACCACAGGTATACAATGCAGATGGATGGATAGTATAGTATTATATTACTTATGGACGACGAGTGCACTGACGACACAGAGGTAGGTACAGCCGTGGCCTACCGTACTGCTGCTTATATATAATATACTGTATAACGGACCTGGTGGACACTGTCAGCAGACTGCTAAACTAGTATGAAGAAGAAAAAAAAAACACCACAGGTATACAATGTAGATGGATGGATAGTATAGTATTATATTACTTATGGACGACGAGTGCACTGACGACACAGAGGTAGGTACAGCCGTGGCCTACCGTACTGCTGCTTATATATATAATATACTGTATAGCGGACCTGGTGGACACTGTCAGCAGACTGCTAAACTAGTATGAAGAAAAAAAAAAAAAACACCACAGGTATACAATGTAGACGGATGGATGGATAGTATAGTATTATATTACTTATGGACGACGAGTGCACTGACGACACAGAGGTAGGTACAGCCGTGGCCTACCATACTGCTGCTTATATATATAATATACTGTATAACGGACCTGGTGGACACTGTCAGCAGACTGCTAAACTAGTATGAAGAAAGAAAAAAAACACCACAGGTATACAATGTAGATGGATGGATAGTATAGTATTATATTACTTATGGACGACGAGTGCACTGACGACACAGAGGTAGGTACAGCCGTGGCCTACCGTACTGCTGCTTATATATATAATATACTGTATAACGGACCTGGTGGACACTGTCAGCAGACTGCTAAACTAGTATGAAGAAAAAAAAAAAACACCACAGGTATACAATGTAGATGGATGGATAGTATAGTATTATATTACTTATGGACGACGAGTGCACTGACGACACAGAGGTAGGTACAGCCGTGGCCTACCGTACTGCTGCTTATATATATAATATACTGTATAACGGACCTGGTGGACACTGTCAGCAGACTGCTAAACTAGTATGAAGAAAAGAAAAAAAAACACCACAGGTATACAATGTAGACGGATGGATGGATAGTATAGTATTATATTACTTATGGACGAGTGCACTGACGACACAGAGGTAGGTACAGCCGTGGCCTACCATACTGCTGCTTATATATATAATATACTGTATAACGGACCTGGTGGACACTGTCAGCAGACTGCTAAACTAGTATGAAGAAAAAAAAAAACACCACAGGTGTACAATGTAGATGGATGGATAGTATAGTATTATATTACTTATGGACGACGAGTGCACTGACGACACAGAGGTAGGTACAGCCGTGGCCTACCGTACTGCTGCTTATATATATAATATACTGTATAACGGACCTGGTGGACACTGTCAGCAGACTGCTAAACTAGTATGAAGAAAAAAAGAAAAAAAACACCACAGGTATACAATGTAGATGGATGGATAGTATAGTATTATATTACTTATGGACGACGAGTGCACTGACGACACAGCGGTAGGTACAGGCGTGGCCTACCGTACTGCTGCTTATATATATACTGTATAACGGACCTGGTGGACACTGTCAGCAGACTGCTAAACTAGTATGAAGAAAAAAAAAAAAACACCACAGGTATACAATGTAGATGGATGGATAGTATAGTATTATATTACTTATGGACGACGAGTGCACTGACGACACAGAGGTAGGTACAGCCGTGGCCTACCGTACTGCTGCTTATATTTATAATATACTGTATAACGGACCTGGTGGACACTGTCAGCAGACTGCTAAACTAGTATGAAGAAAAAAAAAAACACCACAGGTGTACAATGTAGATGGATGGATAGTATAGTATTATATTACTTATGGACGACGAGTGCACTGATGACACAGAGGTAGGTACAGCCGTGGCCTACCGTACTGCTGCTTATATATATAATATACTGTATAACGGACCTGGTGGACACTGTCAGCAGACTGCTAAACTAGTATGAATAAAAAAAAAACACAGGAGTGTTTTTCAGGCAGACAAACGTATACTGGACTGGTGGTCACTGTCAGCAAAACTGTGCACTGTACTCCTGCTATAACTGCTCCCCAGTCCCCACAATTAGGCAGTGTGAGTAGAGCAGTGCACTCAGCACAGATATATCATGCAGCAGTGCAGCACACTGAGTGAGCACAGATATGGTGGAGCGTTTTTTTCAGGTAGAGAAACAAAGGATTAAACTCACTGGTGTGGTATAATCAAAACCCTGCACTGTACTCCCTAACAGCTGCTCCCCGTCCCCAATCCTCCCCACAATTATAACTAACTAAGTCACTCTGTGTTCTACTATAACGGAGAGGACGCCAGCCACGTCCTCTCCCTATCAATCTCAATGCACGTGTGAAAATGGCGGCGACGCGCGGCTCCTTATATAGAATCCGACAGCGGGATGATGACGTTCGGGCGCGCTCGGGTTAACCGAGCAAGGCGGGAGGATCCGAGTCGCTCGGACAGTGTAAAAAAAAGGTGAAGTTCGGGCGGGTCGGATCCCGAGGATCCGAACCCGCTCATCACTAATATACAGTGACTATAAATTAGTCTCTCTCTCCCCTCTCTCCCCTCTCTCTCTCTCTTTCTCTCTCTCTCTCTCAGACCTGTCTAACCCACAAAGAAGAGAGACAGTATTGAACAGTTCAATTTATACCCATGTATCAACTGATCAGCAATGATGGATACCTTTTTCCTTTGGGATTGTAGACTTTCAAGACAATTTATAAATGTGTTTGTTGATTAGCTACTGTGGCAGTCTGTATGAGTGCATAGATGTGTTCGTGAGTCCCTCTGTATCTCTGCAAGGAACCTTCACGTAACACTCGGTAAGGCAGGACCCTGCCTTATTTTGCATCAGTATCCAAAGAACTTTAGCTACAGTATGCCAGTAGGTACAACCAAAGCTTTGCTTTTTCAGATCCACATTAAATGCACTTTACATATCCAAGGACCTTTACTTTATACTTAAATGGCAATAAACAAGCTAATGTGTGGAAGAGAAAGACCTAATAGTGCAGGCCACCACCTGAGATTGGAAAACAACAAGACTCCTGAGCAGGGCCGCTGCTAGGGTGTTCGGCGTCCCCCTGTAAACTATAAATGTACGCCCTCCCATACTTTACAAAGAGACAGCGCATGCCTTTGGTGCACACCGAAAAAGGGGTGTGGTCTTACACAGAAGGGGCATGGCCACACAATAGTACCCCCATTTCAAATTACGCCACAGTAGCACAATCTAATTCACATAACACCACACATAGTAGTGCGTCTTATACAGAAAATCCCCCCTGTAGTAGTGCCGATTGCACAAAATCCTCCCTGTAGTAGTGCCGCTTACACAAAATCCTCCTGTAGTAGTGCTGCTTGCACAAAATCCTCCCTGTAGTACTGCCGCTTACACAAAATTCCCCTGTAGTAGTGCCACTTACACAAAATCCCCCCTGTAGTAGTGCAGATTACACAAAATCCCACCTGTAGTAGTGCCGCTTACACAAAATCCCCCCTGTAGTAGTGGCGCTTACACAAAATGCCCCCTGTAGTAGTAGCACTGCCGTTTACACAAAATGCCCCCTTAGTAGTGCCGCTTACACGAAATCCCCCCTGTATTGCCGCTTACACAAAATCCCCCCTGTAATAGTGCTGCTTACACTAAATCCCATTTGTAGTGCCGCTTAAACAAAGTCACCCCTGTAGTAGTGCCGCTTACACAAAATGCCCTCTTAGTAGTGCCGCTTACACAAAATCCCCCCCTGTAGTAGTGCCGCTTACTAGTGATGTGCACCGGAAATTTTTCGGGTTTTGTGTTTTGGTTTTGGATTCGGTTCCGCAGACGTGTTTTGGATTCGGACGCATTTTGGCAAAACCTCCCTGAAAAATTTTTGTCGGATTCGGGTGTGTTTTGGATTCGGGTGTTTTTTTTACAAAAAACCCTCAAAAACAGCTTAAATCATAGAATTTGGGGGTCATTTTGATCCCATAGTATTATTAACCTCAATAACCATAATTTCCACTCATTTCCAGTCTATTCTGAACACCTCACACCTCACAATATTATTTTTAGTCCTGAAATTTGCACCAAGGTCGCTGGATGGCTAAGCTAAGCGACCCAAGTGGCCGACACAAACACCTGGCCCATCTAGAAGTGGCACTGCAGTTTTCTAGCGAGAGGATGAGTACTTCCATCCTCATGTGAATCCGAACCACTAGCCATGAACATAGGCCAGGGCCTCAGCCGTTCCTTGCCACTCTGTGTCGTAAATGGCATATTGGCAAGTTTACGCTTCTCATCAGACGCTTTTAATTTAGATTTTTGGGTCATTTTACTGAACTTTTGTAGTATACTTGATGACACAGAGGTAGAGCAGTGGACTACTGTGCCGTACTGCTATATATATATATATATATATATATATACTGGTGGTCAGCAAAATTCTGCACTATCCTCCTACTATATACTGCGCACAACTAAAATGCAGAACAGGTATGGATGCGTAGTATACTTGACGACACAGAGGTAGAGCAGTGGACTACTGTACCGTGCTGCTATATATATACTGGTGGTCAGCAAAATTCTGCACTGTCCTCCTACAATATACTGCGCACAACTAAAATGCAGCACAGGTATGGATGCATAGTATACTTGACGACACACAGGTAGAGCAGTGGACTACTGTACCGTACTGCTATATATATACTGGTGGTCAGCAAAATTCTGCACTGTCCTCCTACTATATACTGCGCACAACTAAAATGCAGCACAGGTATGGATGGATAGTATACTTGACGACACAGAGGTAGAGCAGTGGACTACTGTACCGTACTGCTATATATATATACTGGTGGTCAGCAAAATTCTGCACTGTCCTCCTACTATATACTGAACACAACTAAAATGCAGCACAGGTATGGATGCGTAGTATACTTGACGACACAGAGGTAGAGCAGTGGACTACTGTACCGTACTGCTATATATATATACTGGTGGTCAGCAAAATTCTGCACTGTCCTCCTACTATATACTGCGCACAACTAAAATGCAGCACAGGTATGGATGCATAGTATACTTGACGACACAGAGGCAGAGCAGTGGACTACTGTACCGTCCTGCTATATATATACTGGTGGTCAGCAAAATTCTGCACTGTCCTCCTACTATATACTGCGCACAACTAAAATGCAGCACAGGTATGGATGGATAGTATACTTGACGACACAGAGGAAGAGCAATGGACTACTGTACCGTACTGCTATATATATACTGGTGGTCAGCAAAATTCTTCACTGTCCTCCTACTATATACTGCGCACAACTAAAATGCAGCACAGGTATGGATGGATAGTATACTTGACGACGCAGAGGTAGAGCAATGGACTACTGTACCGTACTGCTATATATATATACACTGGTGGTCAGCAAAATTCTGCACTGTCCTCCTACTATATACTGCGCACAACTAATATGCAGCACAGGTATGGATGGATAGTATACTTGACGACACAGAGGTAGAGCAGTGGACTACTGTACCGTACTGCTATATATATACTGGTGGTCAGCAAAATTCTGCATGGCCTCCTACTATATACTGCGCACAACTAAAATGCAGCACAGGTATGGATGGATAGTTTACTTGACGACACAGAGGTAGAGCAGTGGACTACTGTACCGTACTGCTATATATATACTGGTGGTCAGCAAAATTCTGCACTGTCCTCCTACTATATACTACAATGCAGCACAGATATGGAGTGTTTTTCAGGCAGAGAACGCAGATATTTTCAGCACACTGAGCACAGATATTTGCAGCACACTGAACACAGAAACTGAGAGAACGCAGCCATGTCCTCTCGCTATCATCTCCAAAGCAAGAGTGAAAATGGCGGCGACGCGTGTCTCCTTATATAGAATACGAATCTCGTGAGAATCCGACAGCGGGATGATGACGTTTGGGCGCGCTCGGGTTAACCGAGCAAGGCGGGAAGATCCGAGTCTGCCTCGGAACCGTGTAAAATGGGTGAAGTTCGGGGGAAGTTTGGATCCCGAGGAACCGAACCCACTCATCACTACCGCTTACAAAAAATCCCCCCCTGTAGTAGTGCCGCTTACACAAAATGCCCTCTTAGTAGTGCCGCTTACACAAAATCTCCCCTGTAGTAGTGCTACTTACACAAAATGCCCCCTTAGTAGTGCCGCTTACACAAAATGCCCCTTTAGTAGTGCCGCTTACACAAAATCCCGCCTGTAGTAGTGCCACCTACACAAAATCCCACCCAGTCATACATACACACATACACAAACAGATACATACACACACACACACACATAGATACATACACACATAGATACACACACACGCACAGATACACAGACATATACACATACAAATATACACACACACAGATACTCACATACATACACACATAAACTGTCTCAAGCTCACTCACTCTCTTTACATCTTCTTACCAAAAGGAAGTCTGGCTGGCCGGGGCTGTCCATCCTCCAGGCTGTTCCTCCTCCTGATCAGCATGGTCCCTTGTAGCCCCGCACCTCCATTCAGTGTAGCCCCACCCCCTTTCTGGGTCTTCCTGCAGAGTGAACTTGAACACTCCAAGCTGCCTGTCACACAGTCAGGGATGGGAAAGGACGCTTAAAGCTGCCGGTCACAGTGTGACAGGCACAGCAGCCGGCAGCAGCAGGGAAACAGGCGGCACAGCAGCAGCAGGGATGCAGGGCAGGCAGAGCGCCTCTCCATCCTGGCTCCTACCTGCACTGCATCCCTTTGCTGAGCGGGTAGCGCCGGGCCTGGTCCTGAGTGAGGGTCATAGGGGTTAATTCAATCAGGTGTGAGTTGGGTCTTGCCAGCCATTCTCACAGCGAACTTGCACCACACATTGCACTTTTCACCTGCGCAGTCACCTGAGCAGGTGAAAGCGTAGGAAAAAGCTTTATTTTAAGGTAAAAATGTCGGGACACAGTGGAGAACCTCTGGTACACTCCTCCCAATAAATAATCATGCACTTGGAGGGGGTTAAATAGCATACTTTGGCCAATAAAGACATTACTTTTCAGGTGAATTTTTCTAATAAGCTCCATAATGGGTTCCAGTATGGGACAGGTATGTGGAGGTGTTCTATTGATGGGAGAAGGGTTTTAAAACTTGCAGATGGAAGTTAAAAAGTGTTTTTTTCCAACTTTTTGCAAACTTGTATGAAATTACTGAAAACTCACTTTATGTGCATACCAACATGCTGGAAAGACTTAAATTTGATGAAACATGCTTGCTATAATTTTCCCACCATTATTACAAAGAGGGTAATTCCAAGTTGATCGCAGCAGGATTTTAGTTAGCAGTTGGGCAAAACCATGTGCACTGCAGGGGAGGCAGATATAACATGTGCAGAAAGAGCTAGATTTGGGTGGGTTATTTTATTTCTGTGCAGGGTAAATACTGACTGCTTTACACACCCCACCCAAATCTAACTCTCTCTGCACATGTTAAATCTGCCTCCCCTGCAGTGCACATGGTTTTGCCCAACTGCTAAAAAAATTCCTGCTGCGATCAACTTGGAATTATTATTATTATTATTATTATCCTTTATTTATATGGCGCCACAAGGGTTCCGCAGCGCCCAATTACAGAGTACATAAACAAATAATCAAACAAGAAAACAGCAACTTACAGTTGACGACAATATAGGACAAGTACAGGGTAAATAAACATAGCTACATCAGCAGATGACACTGGAATAAGTATCAGGTGGCAGAAGACTGCTGGATTTGGTGCAGTTGAAGATTATTAAAGTAAGAAAAGGGTAAGCACATGAGGGAAGAGGGCCCTGCTCGTGAGAGCTTACATTCTAACGGGGAGGGGTAGACAGACAGGGGTGAGACAGATGGGGTACATAGAGAGCGTGGAACAGAGGTTTAGGATGAGATTTGTCTGGGTTTGGTGTAGAAGTGGGTCTTGAGAGCCCGTTTGAAGTTTTGTAGAGAGGTGGAGAGTCTGAGGGGGAGAGGTAGGGAATTCCAGAGAAGTGGTGCAGCGCGTGAAAAATCTTGGAGGTAGGAGTGGGAGAAAGTAATCCGTAGGCAGGAGAGTCGGCGAGCATTAGCAGAGCGAAGAGGACGGGTGGGAGTGTAAAGCGAGATAAGATCAGAGATGTAGATGGGAGAGAAGTGGGTGAGGGCTTTGTAAGCAAGTGTGAGAAGCTTGAAATGGATTCTGAAAGGGAAGGGGAGCCAGTGAAGGTCTAGTAAGAGAGGAGAGGTGGACGTAGTGCGTTTGGTGAGGAAAATGAGCCGGGCAGCAGCATTGAGGATAGATTGGAGTGGAGAGAGGTATTTGTCAGGAATGCCAGTCAGGAGGAGATTACAGTAGTCCAGTCTGGAGATGACCAGTAAGAGTCTTAGTAGCATCCTGGGTCAGAAAGGGTCTGATCCTGGAAATATTTTTTAGATGAAAACGGCAGGTTTGTGAGAGGTGCTGAATGTGAGGTTTGAAGGAGAGGGAGAAGTCAAGGATTACTCCAAGACAGCGCACTTGGGGGGTAGAGGAGATAGTAGTGCCATCAATAGATAATGAGATTGTAGGAGGTGAGGTTATGCGGGAGGGAGGGAAGATGATCAGCTCGGTCTTAGACATGTTAAGTTTAAGAAAGCGCTGGGACATCCAGGAAGAGATAGCAGAGAGACAGTTGGAGATACGAGTGAGGAGAGTAGGGGAGAGGTCTGGAGAGGAAAGATAGATTTGAGTGTCATCAGCATAAAGATGATATTGGAAACCAAAAGAACTAATGAGCTTACCTAGTGAGGACGTATAGAGAGAGAAGAGAAGAGGACCAAGGACAGAACCTTGGGGTACCCCTATAGTTAGTGGAAGTGAGGGGGAGGTGGAGTCATGAGAGGAGACAGAGAATGAACGGTTAGAAAGGTAGGACGACAACCAAGAGAGGGCAGTGTCACGCAGACCAATGGAGTGAAGGATTTGCAGTAGGAGAGGATGGTCCACAGTGTCAAAAGCAGCAGAGAGATCAAGTAGAATAAGTAGAGAGTAGTGTCCCTTAGATTTAGCAGCATGGAGGTCATTGCATACTTTTGTAAGGGCAGTTTCAGTGGAGTGGAGAGGACGGAAGCCAGATTGGAATGGGTCAAGCAGTGAGTGTGAGGAAAGAAAGGAAGTAAGGCGGTTGTAGACAATACGCTCAAGGAGTTTGGAGGCAAAAGGGAGGAGAGAGATGGGTCGGTAGTTGGAGAGAGTGTTTGGATCAAGGGTAGGTTTTTTAAGAATAGGAGAGATGAGTGCATGCTTGAAGGCAGAGGGGACAGTGCCTGATGATAGGGAGAGATTGAGAAGGTGGGAAAGATGGGAACAAGCAGAAGAAGAGAGGTAGCGGAGGAGGCGGGAGGGGATAGGGTCAAGTGGGGAGGTGGTGAGGGGACAGGAACGAATGAGGGCCATGACTTCCTCTCCAGATGCATGGGAGAAAGATGACAGAGTTGGTGCGAGGGATGGGGAGGGTTGGTAAGGGATGGGAGAAGGCTGGTTACTGATGGTCTGGTGTGATGTGATGTCCTGACGTATGGAGTCAATTTTGGATGTGAAGTAAGTGGCAAAGTCAAGAGCAGAGAGTGAGGAAGGGAGACGAGGTGGAGGTGGGCAGAGGAGTGAGTTGAGAGTGGCAAAGAGGTTGGAAGACTGGGAGGAGATGAGGTTCTTGAAGTATTACTGTTTAGCAAGAGAAAGGGCAGCACTGAAGGATGAAAGCATAAGTTTGAAATGGAGGAAGTCTGCCTTAGAGCGTGATTTCCTCCAGTGTCGCTCAGCAGTACGTGAGCATTTTTGCAGATATCTGGTGCATTTGGTGTGCCAGGGTTGAGGTGTTAATTTGCGAGGGTGAATAGTGGTTGGTGGAGCAACAGAGTCAAGAGCAGAAGTAAGGGAAGCATTGTATGTGGAAGTGGCTTGTTCAGGGCATGAGAGAGAGAGAATAGGAGAGAGAAGTGAGTCAAACAGGGAGGAAAGGAATGTGGTGTCAATAGCTTCAATGTTACGCTTAGTGATGGTAGCCTTAGGAGGTAGAGATGGGGAAGTCGAGAGAGATAGGTTAAAAGAGAGCAGGTGGTGGTCAGAGAGGGGAAATGGGGAGTTGGAAAAATCAGAAATATCACAGCGGTGAGTGAAGACCAGATCCAGTGAGCTCCCATTCACATGGGAGGGTGAGGAGGTCCACTGGGAGAGACCAAGTGAAGAGGTGAGGTTAAGGAGTTTAGAGGTAGGGGATTGTGTGGGGATGTCAATAGGGATGTTGAAATCGCCTAGAATAATGGTGGGAATGTCAGAAGAGAGGAAGTGAGGAAACCAGGAAGCAAAGTTGTCGATGAATTTGGAAGCAGTGCCAGGGGGGCGGTAAATGACAGCTACTCTAAAATGGACTGGTTGGAAGAGGCGTATGGCGTGGACCTCAAATGTAGAGAATATAAGGGATGGTTCTGGTGGTATGAGTTGGTAGGAGTAACTAGAAGGTAAAAGGACCCCAACACCACCCCCATGGCGACCCCCAGGTCGGGGTGTGTGTGTGAATGTGAGGCCCCCAGCAGAGAGAGCAGCAGCAGAAGTAGTGTCAGAGGGTGTAATCCAAGTTTCAGTAATGGCTAGTAGGTGTAGGGAGTTGGAAATGAAGAGGTCATGAGTGGGGACCAGTTTGTTACAAACAGATCTGGCATTCCAGAGTGCACAGGATAGGGGGTATGAGTTTGTGGGAGAGATGTGAATGAGATTTTCAGGGTTGCTGTAGCGATGAGGTGGGATTAACTTTGAGGGCAGGGATGATGAGAGAGTAGTTATGGTACGGGTGCCTGAGCTAGGAGGGGAAACTGCAGGAGGTGGGCAGGGAGGGAGGTCAGTGTGATGTGGATGGGGGTGTGGGCAGGTGACAGGGAAGGGAGAGAGGGAGCAGGGCTGAGTTGTGGGGTAGCAGGACCATGGGGCAGAGGTGAATGAAAGTGGGGTAACAGGAAAGGTGGGGGTAGGAAACAGAGGGATGGAGGGGAGACAGAGAAGGGGAGAGAGGAGGAGGTGTAGGAGACTAGGGGGGAAGGATAAAGATACATTGGGGGTCATTCCGAGTTGTTCGCTCGGTAAAATTCTTCGCATCGCAGCGATTTTCCGCTTAATGCGCATGCGCAATGTCCGCACTGCGACTGCGCCAAGTAAATTTGCTATGCAGTTAGGAATTTTACTCACGGCTTTTTCATCGTTCTGGCGATCGTAATGTGATTGACAGGAAATGGGTGTTACTGGGCGGAAACAGGCCGTTTTATGGGCGTGTGGGAAAAAACGCTACCGTTTCCGGAAAAAACGCAGGAGTGGCTGGAGAAACGGGGAAGTGTCTGGGCGAACGCTGGGTGTGTTTGTGACGTCAAACCAGGAACGACAAGCACTGAACTGATCGCAGATGCCGAGTAAGTCTGAAGCTACTCAGAAACTGCTACGAGGTGTGTAATCGCAATATTGCGAATACATCGTTCGCAATTTTAAGATGCTAAGATTCACTCCCAGTAGGCGGCGGCTTAGCATGAGCAAATCTGCTAAAATCCGCTTGCGAGCGAACAACTCGGAATGAGGGCCATTATTAGGTAGACACTGAGTGATGTGGGGAGTATAGGAAAGCCTTGACATAGTGTTAAGTAGGTAAATAGGTTGAGGGAAAGTGGAAGTAGGAGAGGAGACTGCAAGTGAATCCAAGCAGAAGATTTGCTGAAATGCAGGTGAGAAAAGCAGTGTAGGCTCAAAGCGTAGATAAAGTGGTTGCAGAAATGTATTTGGAGTGTAAGAAATGAAAGGATTGTGAGAGGTTTAAGAAGCAATGGTAATTATGTTAGTTTTTTTTAAGTGTTTGCAGGTTAAATTGCATTGGTGCAGCTGTGCTTAAAAAACAAAATTACAATGCAGATACAAGCATTTGGAGGTGAAATGGACGGTTTTTGAAATGTCCAAGTAAGGTATTTCCGTGCTATTTAATCAGATGCAACAATCAGGAGGTAAGTGATCTGAGGAGTAAGTGACTCACATTTGTTATTAGTTCTTCAGTTTTTTTTGGTTTTGTTTGATTGTTGTGCTTCTGTGTTCCTTCTTTTTCACTTCGATTGAACGCTGATTGAACGCTGCTGTTATGTGTCAATTTTATCACGCTTTGATAAAATGCACGCTTCGATACTAAATGCACAGCCAAACGGCTTTGCACAGCCTACACCAGTGGACTTAAGTAGAATTACCCTCAAAGTGCAATAATCATCCATTTGACACTTTTTAAGACCCTCCAGTACCTTCCCTTTGGCTACTAACAGTCTGCTATATGGTCCCGCTAAATCAGTTGTCACTTTTTGGGGGTTTTGGGGTTCCAGGATGGTCTACACACTTTTTCATGACTTCTACCACGAATTGGCATTTATAAGTGAATCTTGCACTTCTAAGCTGCATGCATTCATGTGATGTATTTCAGTTTCATGGTAAAAACTCGTTTTCACAATTTGCTCCTAAGTGATTTGATCCCATAATGTGATTCAGGTTGGGTACTGGATACTTGCAGTGAGGATGCCGGAGGTAAGAATACCGACCTCGCTATCCCGACTGCCAAAATCCTGACAGCTGGCCGCAAGTAAACTAACCCTAAACCTTCCCTTCCCGCAGCCTAATCCTAACCCTCCCTGGCATACTGACGATCGTGATTCCGGCTGTTGGGATTCCTGCATCAGCATGCTGACATCTATCAGGATTCCGGCACTGGACTTCTGACCGCCGGGATCCCGTACGTCGGGCTACCAACTACAACCCTGTGATTCAACTAACTGGGTAAAGAGAGTTGGACAAAATCTTATCACATACAGGAGTTTATCTTTAAGGTGACACATTTATGGATGCCATGTCCAAATATTTGCAAAACTGAGAAAACTATTGTATGTTGCATTGTGGGATATATGAAGTAGAGATGTGCACCGGAAATTTTTCGGGTTTTGTGTTTTGGTTTTGGGTTCGGTTCCGTGGCCGTGTTTTGGGTTCGAACGCGTTTTGGCAAAACCTCACCGATTTTTTTTTGTCGGATTCGGGTGTGTTTTGGATTCGGGTGTTTTTTTCAAAAAACCCTAAAAAACAGCTTAAATCATAGAATTTGGGGGTCATTTTGATCCCAAAGTATTATTAACCTCAATAACCATAATTTCCACTCATTTTCAGTCTATTCTAAACACCTCACACCTCACAATATTATTTTTAGTCCTAAAATTTGCACCGAGGTCGCTGGATGGCTAAGCTAAGCGACCCAAGTGGCCGACACAAACACCTGGCCCATCTAGGAGTGGCACTGCAGTGTCACGCAGGATGGCCTTTCCAAAAAACACTCCCCAAACAGCACATGACGCAAAGAAGAAAAAAAAGAGGCGCAATGAGGTAGCTGTGTGAGTAAGCTAAGCGACCCTAGTGGCCAACACAAACACCTGGCCCATCTAGGAGTGGCACTGCAGTGTCACGCAGGATGGCCCTTCCAAAAAACACTCCCCAAACAGCACATGATGCAAAGAAGAAAAAAAAGAGGCGCAATGAGGTAGCTGTGTGACTAAGCTCAGCGACCCAAGTGGCCGACACAAACACCTGGCCCATCTAGGAGTGGCACTGCAGTGTCACGCAGGATGGCCCTTCCAAAAAATACTCCCCAAACAGCACATGACGCAAAGAAGAAAAAAAAGAGGCGCAATGAGGTAGCTGTGTGAGTAAGCTAAGCGACCCTAGTGGCCGACACAAACACCTGGCCCATCTAGGAGTGGCACTGCAGTGTCATGCAGGATGGCCCTTCCAAAAAACACTCCCCAAACAGCACATGACGCAAAGAAAAATTAAAGAAAAAAGAGGTGCAAGATGGAATTGTCCTTGGGCCCTCCCACCCACCCTTATGTTGTATAAACAGGACATGCACACTTTAACCAACCCATCATTTCAGTGACAGGGTCTGCCACACGACTGTGACTGAAATGACGGGTTGGTTTGGACCCCCACCAAAAAAGAAGCAATTAATCTCTCCTTGCACAAACTGGCTCTACAGAGGCAAGATGTCCACCTCATCATCATCCTCCGATTCATCACCGTGTACATCCCCCTCCTCACAGATTATCAATTCGTCCCCACTGGAATCCACTATCTCAGCTCCCTGTGTACTTTGTGGAGGCAATTGCTGCTGGTCAATGTCTCCACGGAGGAATTGATTATAATTCATTTTAATGAACATCATCTTCTCCACATTTTCTGGAAGTAACCTCGTACGCCGATTGCTGACAAGGTGAGCGGCGGCACTAAACACTCTTTCGGAGTACACACTTGTGGGAGGGCAACTTAGATAGAATAAAGCCAGTTTCTGCAAGGACCTCCAAATTGCCTCTTTTTCCTGCCAGTATACGTACGGACTGTCTGACGTGCCTACTTGGATGCGGTCACTCATATAATCCTCCACCATTCTTTCAATGGAGAGAGAATCATATGCAGTGCCAGTAGACGACATGTCCGTAATCGTTGTCAGGTCCTTCAGTCCGGACCAGATGTCAGCATCAGCAGTCGCTCCAGACTGCCCTGCATCACCGCCAGCGGGTGGGCACGGAATTCTGAGCCTTTTCCTCGCACCCCCAATTGCGGGAGAATGTGAAGGAGGAGCTGTTGACCGATCAAGTTCCACTTGACTTGATAATTTTCCCACCAGCAGGTCTTTGAACCCCTGCAGACTTGTGTCTGCCGGAAAGAGAGATCCAACGTAGGTTTTAAATCTAGGATTGAGCACGGTGGCCAAAATGTAGTGCTCTGATTTCAACAGATTGACCACCCGTGAATCCTGGTTAAGCGAATGAAGGGCTCCATCCACAAGTCCCACATGCCTAGCGGAATCGCTATGTCTTAGCTCCTCCTTCAATGTCTCCAGCTTCTTCTGCAAAAGCCTGATGAGGGGAATGACCTGACTCAGGCTGGCAGTGTCTGAACTGACTTCACGTGTGGCAAGTTCAAAAGGTTGCAGAACCTTGCATAACGTTGAAATCATTCTCCACTGCGCTTGACACAGGTGCATTCCACCTCCTTGGCCTATATCGTGGCCAGATGTATAGGCTTGAATGGCCTTTTGCTGCTCCTCCATCCTCTGAAGCATATAGAGGGTTGGATTCCACCTCGTTACCACTTCTTGCTTCAGATGATGGCAGGGCAGGTTCAGGCATTTTTGGTGTTGCTCCAGTCTTCTGTATGTGGTGCCTGTACGCCGAAAGTGTCCCGCAATTCTTCTGGCCACCGACAGCATCTCTTGCACGCCCCTCTCGTTTTTTAAATAATTCTGCACCACCAAATTCAAGGTATGTGCAAAACATGGGACGTGCTGAAATTTGCCCAGATGTAATGCACGCACAATATTGCTGGCGTTGTCCGATGCCACAAATCCACAGGAGAGTCCAATTGGGGTAAGCCATTCTGCGATGATCTTCCTCAGTTGCCGTAAGAGGTTTTCAGCTGTGTGCGTATTCTGGAAAGCGGTGATACAAAGCGTAGCCTGCCTAGGAAAGAGTTGGCGTTTGCGAGATGCTGCTACTGGTGCCGCCGCTGCTGTTCTTGCGGCGGGAGTCAATACATCTACCCAGTGGGCTGTCACAGTCATATAGTCCTGAGTCTGCCCTGCTCCACTTGTCCACATGTCCGTGGTTAAGTGGACATTGGGTACAACTGCATTTTTTAGGACACTGGTGAGTATTTTTCTGAGGTCTGTGTACATTTTCGGTATCGCCTGCCTAGAGAAATGGAACCTAGATGGTATTTGGTACCTGGGACACAGTACCTCAATCAAGTCTATAGTTGGCTCTGAAGTAATGATGGATACCGGAACCACGTTTCTCACCGCCCAGGATGCCAAGGCCTCAGTTATCCGCTTTGCAGCAGGATGACTGCTGTGATATTTCATCTTCCTCGCAAAGGACTGTTGGACAGTCAATTGCTTGGTGGAAGTAGTAAAAGTGGTCTTACGACTTCCCCTCTGGGATGACCATCGACTCCCAGCAACAACAACAGCAGCGCCAGCATCAGTAGGCGTTACACTCAAGGATGCATCGGAGGAATCCCAGGCAGGAGAGGACTCGTCAGAATTGCCAGTGACATGGCCTGCAGGACTATTGGCATTCCTGGGGAAGGAGGAAATTGACACTGAGGGAGTTGGTGGGGTGGTTTGCGTGAGCTTGGTTACACGAGGAAGGGATTTACTGGTCAGTGGACTGCTTCCGCTGTCGCCCACAGTTTTTGAACTTGTCACTGACTTATGATGAATGCGCTGCAGGTGACGTATAAGGGAGGATGTTCTGAGGTGGTTAACGTCCTTACCCCTACTTATTACAGCTTGACAAAGGCAACACACGGCTTGACACCTGTTGTCCGCATTTCTGTTGAAATACTTCCACACCGAAGAGCTGATTTTTTTGGTATTTTCACCAGGCATGTCAATGGCCATATTCCTCCCACGGACAACAGGTGTCTCCCCGGGTGCCTGACTTAAACAAACCACCTCACCATCAGAATCCTCCTTGTCAATTTCCTCCCCAGCGCCAGCAACACCCATATCCTCCTCATCCTGGTGTACTTCAACACTGACATCTTCAATCTGACTATCAGGAACTGGACTGCGGGTGCTCCTTCCAGCACTTGCAGGGGGCGTGCAAATAGTGGAAGGCGCATGCTCTTCACGTCCAGTGTTGGGAAGGTCAGGCATCGCAACCGACACAATTGGACTCTCCTTGTGGATTTGTGATTTCGAAGAATGCACAGTTCTTTGCTGTGCTTTTGCCAGCTTAAGTCTTTTCATTTTTCTAGCGAGAGGCTGAGTGCTTCCATCCTCATGTGAAGCTGAACCACTAGCCATGAACATAGGCCAGGGCCTCAGCCGTTCCTTGCCACTCCGTGTGGTAAATGGCATATTGGCAAGTTTACGCTTCTCCTCCGACGATTTTATTTTAGATTTTTGAGTCCTTTTTTTACTGATATTTGGTGTTTTGGATTTTACATGCTCTGTACTATGACATTGGGCATCGGCCTTGGCAGACGACGTTGATGGAATTTCATCGTCTCGGCCATGACTAGTGGCAGCAGCTTCAGCACGAGGTGGAAGTGGATCTTGATCTTTCCCTATTTTTGGAACCTCAACATTTTTGTTCTCCATATTTTAATAGGCACAACTAAAAGGCACCTCAGGTAAACAATGGAGATGGATGGATACTAGTATACTTATGGATGACGAGTGAGTGACGACACAGAGGTAGCTACAGCCGTGGACTACCGTACTGCGTCTGCTAGTATAGAGATGATAATTAATGATATAAAAAAAAATATATATAACTACTGCAGGTATATATAATATAATGACGGACCTGGTGGACACTGTCAGCAGACTGCTAAACTACTAGTATGAAGAAGATAGAAAAAAAACCCCCACCACAGGTAGGTAGGTATACAATTATGGACGAGTGACGACACAGAGGTAGGTACAGCCGTGGCCTACCGTACTGCGTCTGCTAGTATAGATAATATACTAAATATACTACTACTGTGGGTATATAATATAATGACGGACCTGGTGGACACTGTCAGCAGACTCCTAAACTACTAGTATGAAGAAGATAGAAAAAAAAAACCCACCACAGGTAGGTAGGTATACAATTATGGACGAGCACTGACGACACAGAGATAGCCACAGCCGTGGACTACCGTACTGCATCTGCTAGTATAGATAATATACTAAATATATTACTACTGTAGGATTATAATGACGGACCTGGTGGACACTGTCAGGAGACTCCTAAACTACTAGTATGAAGAAGCTAGAAAAAAAAACCCCACCACAGGTAGGTAGGTAGGTATACAATTATGGACGAGCACTGACGACACAGAGATAGCCACAGCCGTGGACTACCGTACTGCGTCTGCTAGTATAGATAATATACTAAATATATTACTACTGTAGGATTATAATGACGGACCTGGTGGACACTGTCAGCAGACTCCTAAACTACTAGTATGAAGAAGATAGAAAAAAAAACCCCACCACAGGTAGGTAGGTATACAATTATGGACGAGCACTGACGACACAGAGATAGCCACAGCCGTGGACTACCGTACTGCATCTGCTAGTATAGATAATATACTAAATATATTACTACTGTAGGTATATAATATAATGACGGACCTGGTGGACACTGTCAGCAGACTCCTAAACTACTAGTATGAAGAAGATAGAAAAAAAAACCCCACCACAGGTAGGTAGGTATACAATTATGGATGAGCACTGACGACACAGAGATAGCCACAGCCGTGGACTACCGTACTGCGTCTGCTAGTATAGATAATATACTAAATATATTACTACTGTAGGGTTATAATGACGGACCTGGTGGACACTGTCAGCAGACTCCTAAACTACTAGTATGAAGAAGATAGAAAAAAAAACCCCACCACAGGTAGGTAGGTATACAATTATGGACGAGCACTGACGACACAGAGATAGCCACAGCCGTGGTCTACCGTACTGCGTCTGCTAGTATAGATAATATACTAAATATCTTACTACTGTAGGTATATAATATAATGATGGACCTGGTGGACACTGTCAGCAGACTCCTAAACTACTAGTATGAAGAAGATAGAAAAAAAAACCCCACCACAGGTAGGTAGGTATACAATTATGGACGAGCACTGACGACACAGAGATAGCCACAGCCGTGGACTACCGTACTGCGTCTGCTAGTATAGATAATATACTAAATATATTACTACTGTAGGATTATAATGACGGACCTGGTGGAAACTGTCAGCAGACTCCTAAACTACTAGTATGAAGAAGATAGAAAAAAAAACCCCACCACAGGTAGGTAGGTATACAATTATGGACGAGCACTGACGACACAGAGATAGCCACAGCCGTGGACTACCGTACTGCGTCTGCTAATATAGAGATGATAAAGATGATAGAGATGGAAAAAAAAATATAACACTACTGTATGTAAATATTTATATAATATAATGAATGACGGACCTGCTGGACACTGTCAGGAGAATGCGTTTATACTATAGAATAAAAAAAAAAAACACCACAGGAGTGTTTAACTTTTTCAGGCAGACAATATACTGGTGGTCACTGGCAGCAAAAGTGTGCACTGTACTCCTGCTATAACTGCACCCCAGTCTCCCCCACAATTCAGCTGTGTGAGCAGTGAGCACTCAGCACAGTCAGATATACATAGATGATATATCATGCAGCACACTGAGGCTGAGCACAGATATGGTATGTGACTGTGTATCGTTTTTTTTCAGGCAGAGAACGGATTATAAATAAAACTGGTGGTCACTATCAGCAAAACTCTGCACTGTACTGAGTACTCCTAATGCTCCCCAAAATTAGTAAATCAAGTGTCTCTCTAATCTATTCTAAACGGAGAGGACGCCAGCCACGTCCTCTCCCTATCAATCTCAATGCACGTGTGAAAATGGCGGCGACGCGCGGCTCCTTATATAGAATCCGAGTCTCGCGAGAATCCGACAGCGGGATGATGACGTTCGGGCGCGCTCGGGTTAACCGAGCATGGCGGGAGGATCCGAGTCTGCTCGGACCCGTGCAAAAAAGGCTGAAGTTCGGGCGGGTTCGGATTCCGAGGAACCGAACCCGCTCATCTCTAATATGAAGCCTACTGTATTAGCATTAAACTTCACTAGATAAAGTATGTGGGTACAGAAAGTGCCCATCTAACATCAAACTTACTTTTGTTTTGTTTTTAAAAGCAAATGTTTTTCTTTTATGAAGCAATGAGCTGTATTGTTATCATAAAATCACAGCCACAGAAAACAGGTTTTGTTGATATTGTGTGGGGGTATTGGTCTGCGAACTGTCAGACTGGAACAAAAAACCTCAATCTACAGAAAAAACACCTCTAAAGACCTAACATTAGGCCTAATTCAGCATGGAACGTTGCTGCAGCAGCGTTCGCATGCTGATGCCCAGTGCAGTGTGCGAACATGTAAATAGCCGCACTGCGCGTGCGCATGTGAGATGCAACGGCATCTCACATGTGCGAACGCCTCTGCCTTATTGACAGTTGAGGCATTTTAAGGGCAGCAGGGAGTGTCGCAGCGGCGTTTTAGGGGCATTGCGGTGGCATTGGGGGAGCGCGGTTCAGACAACGCAGGCCGTCTTGCGATGCTTTGGCATGTTTGCGGGGGGGGGGGCAGGACCTGGCATGCAGGGTGGACTTTCCCTGTGCTGGGTCCCCCCCGCATGTCAGTGTATTGGGTAGAATATGTGCGATTTTTCACACATCTATGATCCATGCTGATTAGGCCCATCGTCAAGTGCTGGGATTCACCTTCCATTTTTCTGTGTATTGCTGAATGTGGAAATACTCTTTTCAGATTGTGACTTTGGGAATAAATTTTTGTTTAAATTTTTTTAAATGCCATTGCTAGCCTGAATGGGCAAATAATTAGTTCTCTTTGGATGATATGTCATTCTTCAATAGATTAATAATTAATTTATGTACCTTAAGGGAGTGAACCTATAGCGCACTCTGATATTGTACTTTATTGGATATCTTTCTGTGCACCTACCAACAGGGGGTACAATTAGAGGTGCTGCTCTATCTAACCCTATAGCTTAAGATAAAGGTATATTTTATATATGTGTATATATATAATATATACTGTACATGTATACAGATGTGCCACCACTGTTAGTTTCCGCAATGCATTTGCACATGCGCATACATCGCGGCAGCAACTACATGTGCCTGGGTGCAAAAAGTTGCATAAGCAATCGCACAATGCATTAGAGATGAGCGGGTTTGGTTCTTGGAGAACCGAACCCATCCGAATATTGAGATTCCGCCGTACTCGGATCCCAAAGCGAGGCCGAACGCCATCTTCCTGCTGTCGGATTCTCGAGGGTTTTGAATTCTATATAAGTCCCTGTGCATTGACGCCATCTTCACTTCGGCTGTGGAGAGTCTACTGGATGGACGTGTCCGTCTCAGTACTGTGTTGTCTGGCATAGGCTGGGTGCTCTGTCTGCTGTATCAGTTCAGGGGTGCTCTGTCTGCTGTATCTGAAAGGGGTGATCAGTGCATCCATCCAGGGGCTTCATCCCAGTGTAAAATTAAAATAATAAAAGCTAAAAACAAAAAGCCTGAAATTATAATTATAAAAAATATAAATATATTTTTTGTTTGTGCTGTACCCCAGTGTACTATACAATTTTTATTTAATTTTCATAAGTACTGTGACACTGCCGGTCAGACCGCAATATATTATTTCCTTCTCATACACGTGTTGTGCGACGTTGTTGGTGAAGGTCAACTGCAGTGTTCGACTACCATTTCTGACTCATACACATATTGTGTGATGCTGTTGGTAACGCTAAACCGCAGTGTGTAATATTATATATTTCTGACTCATTTGTGCGACACTGTAACCGCCGGTGTGTGATATAAATATAATAATACATATTTTTGACTCATTTGTGCGACACTGTAACCACAGTGTGTGATATAAAAATAATACATATTTCTGACTCACTTGTGTGACACTGTAACCGAAGTGTGTGATACAAAAAATAATAATACATATTTCTGACTCATTTGTGCGACACTGTACCCGCAGTGTGTGATATAAAAAATAATATATATATTTTGATTTAAATTAATGTTTTGTGCTGTGTCATCCCAGTATACAGCCAGGCAGGGGCGGATTGGGATCGATCACCAGTCCGGGAAATTTATGGAAGTAGCCCTAATGGGGGCAGAGTCTGTTGAGGGGGAAGGGGCCTGTCAAGAGGGTGTGGTCACTCCTCAGAGGTCCTGATTCTGAGATAGACACAATTGAGGCCTCCTTTGCTTTATTATGCTAAATGTTTACCTGCGACTTTATGCATATGCTGCTACAATGCCCTTCCCTGATGTACATCTGTACATCTGAATATACAAGGACTGATATCCCACTTTCGGTATCTACTGACACTGCTGTCATGCCTTTAATCTACTTCTGATTTTATTGATTTTTCATTCTACAAACCCCTTGTTTTTAACCTTATATGTTTCAAAGTACAGGGAGGGGGAGCACACACTACATACAGCACAATACAGGGAGGGGGAGCACACACTACATACAGCACAGTACAGGGAGGGGGAGCACACACTACATACAGCACAGTACAGGAAGGGAGCACACACTACATCCAGCGCAGTACAGAGAGGGAGCACACACTACATACAGCGCAGTACAGGGAGGGAGCACACACTACATACAGCGCAGTACAGGGAGGGGGAGCACACACTACATACAGTGCAGTACAGGGAGGGAGCACACAGTACATACAGCACAGTTCAGGGAGGGAGCACACACTACATACAGCACAGTACAGGAAGGGAGCACACACTACATACAGCACAGTACAGGGAAGGAGCACACACTACATACAGCACAGTACAGGCAGGGAGCACACACTACATACAGTCCAGTACAGGGAGGGGGAGCACACACTACATACAGCACAGTACAGGGAGGGAGCACACACTGCATACAGCACAGTACAGGAAGGGGGAGCACACACTACATACAGCATAGTACAGGGAGGGGGAGCACACACAAGTAGTGAAACACAGGCACAGTGGACCAGCACAGCGGAATCTGTCCCAGTGGCCAATCCGCCCTGATTACATACATATCCACCACATTATTACATGAATAGCACCACATTCCATGAATAGCACCACATTACCCATATAGCACCGCATTACATGTATAGCACCGCACTACACGTATAGCACTGCATTACACAAATAGCACCACATAACATGAATAGCACAACATTACAGGTATAGAACCGCAATACACGTATAGTACCGCATTATACGAATAGCACCAGAGTACATGTATAGCACCTCATTACACAAATAGCACCACATTACATACATAGCCACCACATTACATACGTAGACACCACATTACATACGTAGCCAGCACATTACATATACATAGCCACCACATTACATAAATAAGCCCATCATTATGGACAGACATTGGGCAGCTATAGGGCTGAAGGACTTTGCATTAGAGATTGTCCCAGGACTGGCTGTGTGTGCTGCCTGATCATCTGGCATCCTGAGAACTAGGTACATCCTGCTCCTGTCCAGTCCCCAAACCATACACTGTGATCGGGGACGCCCTAACCCTTACACCAACATGGTAATGCAATAATGTAATTAAAAATAACCTCTCTGCCGGGTCCCCTTCAGTGCTCAGTCGCCGCTCTGGCCAGTTCAGTGAGAGTGCGGGAGCTAGGGTGGCGGCGGGTGTAGTGAACCCGGCTCCGACCATCGCTATACTGCTGATCCCGGGCTGGGTTCGTTGAAGAGACATTTGGCCAGGTACAGGGAGAGGATGATGCTGGGCTGGTTAACTTTCTCCAGGTCCCCCGTTGGTAGAACAGCTTCACCACCTTTCACGGCTAGCGGCACCTGGAAGTCCATTCTAGCCTAACTTCCGGATTGTGTTCCAATGAACCGCAAGTACTGGAAGCAGTGTTAGCCAGCCCTGCCTAAGTGTGTATCAGCCTAGCTGAGGGGGATATGGGACCGGCCCGTAGGAATCTGTCATGGTGTCCTGGAGGGCTAATCCGCCCCTGCATCCAGGGACTGCAGCTGCTCTGTCCATCTAGGGGTGTTCTACCAGTCCACCCAAAATAAAATACACCTTTTTTTTTTATATTTTGTGCTGTATCCTCCCTGTATACATACAGGCGGGCTCCGTCTATTTTAGGGTGCTGTGTCCATTGCTCATTTTCTTATTAGAGATGTGCGGCGGGCACTTTTCATGTTTTGTGTTTTGATTTTGGTTCTAATTCTCCGCTCGTATTTTGGTTTTGGTTTTAGATCTGGATGATTTTTGAAAAAAACATAAAAACAGCTAAAATCACAGAATTTGGGGGTAATTTTGATCCTACGGTATTATTAATATCAGTTACATTAATTTCCACTCATTTTCAGTCTATTCTGAACACTGAACACCTCATAATATTGTTTTTAGGCCTAAAAGTTGCACGAGGTAGCTGTATGACTAAGCTAAGCGACACAAGTGTGCGGAACAAACACCTGGCCCATCTAGGAGTGGCACTGCAGTGGCAGACAGGATGGCACTTTAAAAAACTAGTCCCCAAACAGCACATGATGCAAAGAAGTAAATGAAGTGCAACGAGGTTGCTGTACGACTACGCTAAGCGACACAACCACCTGGCCCATCTAGCAGTGGCATGCAGTGGCTGAATGTTGAAAGTGGCCCGCAATTTTTCAGTCCACTGACAGCATCTCCTGCACGCCCCTGTCATTTTTCAAAATTTCTGCAATTGGTGGACTTATACGGCAGTACCCCTGGACTAATACAGCAGTACCCCTGGACTTATACGGCACTGTCAGACAGGATGGCACTTTAAAAAACCATGTCCCAAACAGCACATGATGCAAAGATGAAAAAGAGGTGCACCAAGGTTGCTGTGTGACTAAGCTAAGTGACACAAGTGTGCGGCACAAACACCTGGCCCATTTAGGCGTGGCACTGCAGTGGCAGACAGGAGGGCAGATATAAAAAAAATGGCCCCAAACAGCACATCATGCAAAGATGAAAAAGAGGTGCAATGAGGTAACTGTATGACTAAGCTAAGCGACACAAATGTGCGGCACAAACACTTGGCCCATCTAGGGTTGGCACTGCAGTCCCACTGCACTAATGGCGGATACCGGACGCACGTCTAACACTAGCATAGTTGTTATGGCCTCAGTAATCCGCTTTGCAACAGGGTATATATATATATATATATATATATATGGCAGTATTACTGGAATTATATGGCAGTACCACTAGACATATACGGCAGGATCACTAGACTGGATTTATACGCCAGTGCCACTGGAATTATACTGCAGGATCACTGGAATTATACAGCAGGATCACTGGACTTTTACGCCAGTACCACTGGACTGGACTTATACGGCAACATCACTGTAATTATACACCAGTATCACGGGAATTATATGGCAATGTCACTGCAATTATACGGCAATATCACAGGAATTATACGCCAGTATCCCGAGAATTATACGGCAATATCACTGTAATTATACGACAATATCACAGGAATTATACGCCAGTATCCCGAGAATTATAGGTTAATATCACTGTAATTATACGCCAGTATCACGGTAATTATATGGCAATATCACTGTAATTAGACGGCAATATCACAGGAATTATACACCAGTATCCCGAGAATTATACGGCAATATCACTGTAATTATACGCCAGTATCACGGGAATTATACGGCAATATCACGGGAATTATACGGCAATATCACTGGAATTATACGGCAATATCAGTAGTATTATACGCCAGTAAAACTGGATATATGGCAGCAGAGGACACCACCACTGTGACTGGTCACTGGACTGATGCTGCACAAGAGAGACACTACCCCTGGTCTGATGCAAGACCACACAGCAAAACTGCAAGGGACTTATACAGCAGCCAGCAGCACTGGGGACATATAGCAGCAGAGGACACCAACACTGTGACTGGCTGGACTGATGCAGCATAAGACACTGACTACACTGGACTGAGCAGCACAAGACACGACTAAAATCTCCACCCCACTTTCCCGCCCACATAGACACTGAGGACGGAGACAGGTCCTCTCACTACACTCTCTCTGAGACTGGAGTGAAAATGGGCGCGACGCGTGGCTCCTTATATGGAATCCAAATCCCGCGAGAATCCGACAGCGGGATGATGACGTTTTGTCTCGTTCTGGTTTCCGAGTCAGGTGGGAAAACCCGAGCCTGTCTCGGGGCCGGGCTTGTGACGTGAAATCCGGTAGGGTTCGGTTCTCTGAGAACCAGACCCGCTCATCTCTAATTCTTATGTTATAACTAGTGATGAGCGGGTTCGGTTTCTCGGAAACTGAACCCCCCCGAACTTCACCCTTTTTACACGGGTCCGAGGCATACTCGGATTCTCCCGTATGGCTCGGTTAACCCAAGCGCGCCCGAACGTCATCATCCCGCTGTCGGATTCTCGCGAGATTCGGATTCTATATAAGCAGCCGCACGTCGCCGCCATTTTCACTCGTGCATTGGAAATGTTAGGGAGAGGACGTGGCTGGTGTCCTCTCCGTGTATTGTTGATGCAAATATTTGTGCTTGCTTTACTTATTGCTTAATTTTGGGGACTGGGGAGCAGCTGTATATTAATATAGGAGGAGTACAGTGCAGAGTTTTGCTGATCAGTGACCACCAGTTTTATCCGTTCTCTGCATGAAAAAAAACGCTCCTTATCTGTGCTCAGTATGCTGCATATATCTGTGCTCATACTGCTTAATTGTGGGGACTGGGGAGCAGCTGTATTATATAGCAGGAGTACAGTGCAGAGTTTTGCTGACAGTGACCACCAGTATACGTTGTCTGCCTGAAAAACACTCCATATCTGTGCTCAGTGTGCTGCTTTATTGTGGGGACTGGGAACCACCAGTATAAAATTATATAGGAGTACAGTGCAGAGTTTTGCTGACCAGTGACCACCAGTATACGTTGTCTGCCTGAAAAACACTCCATATTTGTGCTGCATTGTAGACAGTATATAGTAGGAGTACATAATTTTGCTGACCACCAGTATATAATATATAGGAGTACGGTACAGAAGGCCACTGCTGTACCTACCTTTGTGTCGTCAAGTATACTATCCATCCATACCTGTGGTGCATTTCAGTTTTGCACAGTTTGCTGACCACCAGTATATAATATATAGCATTACGGTACAGTAGGCCACTGCTGTACCTACCTCTGTGTCGTCAAGTATACTATCCATCCATACCTGTGGTGCATTTCAGTTTTGCACAGTTTGCTGACCACAAGTATATAATATATAGCATTACGGTACAGTAGGCAACTGCTGTACCTACCTCTGTGTCGTCAAGTATACTATCCATCTACATTCTATACCTGTGGTGCATTTTAGTTTTGCAGTTTGCTGACACAGTGACCACCAGTATATATAGCAGTACAGTACGGAAGGCCACTGCTGTACCTACCTCTGTGTTGTCAAGTATACTATCCATCTAGATTCTATACCTGTGGTGCATTTCAGCTGTGCAGTTTGCTGACATAGTGACCACCAGTATATATAGCAGTACGGTACGGAAGGCCACTGCTGGACCTACCTCTGTGTCGTCAAGTATACTACCCATCTACATTCTATACCTGTGGTGCATTTTAGTTTTGCAGTTTGCTGACACAGTGACCACCAGTATATATAGCAGTACGGTACGGAAGGCCACTGCTGTACCTACCTCTGTGTCGTCAAGTATACTATCCATCTACATTCTATACCTGTGGTGCATTTTAGTTTTGCAGTTTGCTGACACAGTGACCACCAGTATATATAGCAGTACGGTACGGAAGGACACTGCTGTACCTACCTCTGTGTCGTCAAGTATACTATCCATCTAGATTCTATACCTGTGGTGCATATCAGTTGTGCAGTTTGCTGACACAGTGACCACCAGTATATATAGCAGTACGGTACGGAAGGCCACTGCTGTACCTACCTCTGTGTCATCAAATATACTATCCATCTAGATTCTATACCTGTGGTGCATTTCAGTTGTGCAGTTTGCTGACACAGTGACCACCAGTATATATAGCAGTACGGTACGGTAGTCCACTGCTGTACCTACCTCTGTGTCGTCAAGTATACTATCCATCTACATTCTATACCTGTGGTGCATTTTAGTTTTGCAGTTTGCTGACACAGTGACCACCAGTATATATAGCAGTACGGTACGGAAGGCCACTGCTGTACCTACCTCTGTGTCGTCAAGTATACTATCCATCTAGATTCTGTATCTGTGGTGCATTTCAGTTGTGCAGTTTGCTGACACAGTGACCCCCAGTATATATAGCAGTACGGTACGGAAGGCCACTGCTGTACCTACCTCTGTGTCGTCAAGTATACTATCCATCTAGATTTTATACCCGTGGTGCATTTCAGTTGTGCAGTTTGCTGACACAGTGACCACCAGTATATATAGCAGTACGGTACGTAAGGCCACTGCTGTACCTACCTCTGTGTCGTCAAGTATACTATCCATCTACATTCTATACCTGTGGTGCATTTTAGTTTTGCAGTTTGCTGACACAGTGACCACCAGTATATATAGCAGTACGGTACGGAAGGCCACTGCTGTACCTACCTCTGTGTTGTCAAGTATACTATCCATCTACATTCTATACCTGTGGTGCATTTCAGTTGTGCGCAGTATATATAGTAGTAGGCCATTGCTATTGATACTGGCATATAATTCCACACATTAAAAAATGGAGAACAAAAATCTGGAGGGTAAAATAGGGAAAGATCAAGATCCACTTCCACCTAGTGCTGAAGCTGCTGCCACTAGTCATGGCAGAGACGATGAAATGCCATCAACGTCGTCTGCCAAAGCCAAGTCCCAATGTCATAGTAGAGAGCGTGTAAAATCCAAAAAGCAAAAGTTCAGTAAAATGATGACCCAAAAATCTAAATTAAAATCGTCTGAGGAGAAGCGTAAACTTGCCAATGTGCCATTTACGACACAGAGTGACAAGGAACGGCTGAGGCCCTGGCCTATGTTTATGGCTAGTGGTTCAGATTCACATGAGGATGGAAGCACTCATCCTCTCGCTAGAAAAATGAAAAGACTTAAGCTGGCAAAAGCACAGCAAAGAACTGTGCGTTCTTCTAAATCACAAATCCCCAAGGAGAGTCCAATTGTGTCGGTTGCGATGCCTGACCTTCCCAACACTGGACGGGAAGAGCTTGCGCCTTCCACCATTTGCACACCCCCTGCAAGTGCTGGAAGGAGCACCCGCAGTCCAGTTCCTGATAGTCAAATTGAAGATGTCACTGTTGAAGTACACCAGTATGAGGATATGGGTGTTGCTGGCGCTGGGGAGGAAATTGGCAAGGAGGATTCTGCTGGTGAGGTGGTTTGTTTAAGTCAGGCACCCGGGGAGACACCTGTTGTCCATGGGACGAATATGGCCATTGACATGCCTGGTCAAAATACAAAAAAAATCAGCTCTTCAGTGTGGAATTATTTCAACACAAATGCGGACAACAGGTGTCAAGCCGTGTGTTGCCTTTGTCAAGCTGTAATAAGTAGGGGTAAGGACGTTAACCACCTAGGAACATCCTCCCTTATACGTCACCTGGACCGCATTCATCAGAAGTCAGTGACAAGTTCAAAAACTTTGGGTGACAGTGGAAGGAGTCCATTGACAACTAAATCCCTTCCTCTTGTAACCAAGCTCCTGCAAACCACACCACCAACTCCCTCAGTGTCAATTTCCTCCTTACCCAGGAAAGCCAATAGTCCTGCAGGCCATGTCACTGTCAAGTCTGACGAGTCCTCTCCTGCCTGGGATTCCTCCGATGCATCCTTGAGTGTAACGCCTACTGCTGCTGGCGCTGCTGTTGTTGCTGCTGGGAGTCGATCGTCATCCCAGAGGGGAAGTCGGAAGACCACTTGTACTACTTCCAGTAAGCAATTGACTGTCCAACAGTCCTTTGTGAGGAAGATGAAATATCACAGCAGTCATCCTGCTGAAAAGCAGATAACTCAGGCCTTGGCAGCCTGGGCAGTGAGAAATGTGGTTCCGGTATCCACCGTTAATTCAGAGGCAACTAGAGACTTGATTGAGGTACTGTGTCCCCGGTACCAAATACCATCTAGGTTCCATTTCTCTAGGCAGGCGATACCGAAAATGTACACAGACCTCAGAAAAAGACTCACCAGTGTCCTAAAAAATGCAGTTGTACCCAATGTCCACTTAACCACGGACATGTGGACAAGTGGAGCAGGGCAGACTTAGGACTATATGACTGTGAAAGCCCACTGGGTAGATGTATTTCCTCCCGCAGCAAGAACAGCAGTGGCGGCACCAGTAGCAGCATCTCGCAAACGCCAACTCGTTCCTAGGCAGGCTACGCTTTGTATCACCGCTTTCCAGAAGAGGCACACAGCTGACAACCTCTTACGGAAACTGAGGAAGATCATCGCAGAATGGCTTACCCCAATTGGTCTCCTGGGGATTTGTGACATCAGAGAACGCCAGCAATATTGTGGGTGCATTACATCTGGGCAAATTCCAGCACGTCCCATGTTTTGCACATACATTGAATTTGGTGGTGCAGAATTATTTAAAAAACGACAGGGGCGTGCAAGAGATGCTGTCGGTGGCCCAAAGAATTGCGGGCCACTTTCGGCATTCAGCCACCGCGTGCCGAAGACTGGAGCACCATCAAACATTCCTGAACCTGCCCTGCCATCATCTGAAGCAAGAGGTGGTAACGAGGAGGAATTCAACCCTCTATATGCTTCAGAGGATGGAGGAGCAGCAAAAGGCCATTCAAGCCTATACATCTGCCCACGATATAGGCAAAGGAGGGGGAATGCACCTGACTCAAGCGCAGTGGAGAATGATTTCAATGTTGTGCAAGGTTCTGCAACCCTTTGAACTTGCCACACGTGAAGTCAGTTCAGACACTGCCAGCCTGAGTCAGGTCATTCCCCTCATCAGGCTTTTGCAGAAGAAGCTGGAGACATTGAAGGAGGAGCTAAAACAGAGCGATTCCGCTAGGCATGTGGGACTTGTGGATGGAGCCCTTAATTCGCTTAACCAGGAGTCACGGGTGGTCAATCTGTTGAAATCAGAGCACTACATTTTGGCCACCGTGCTCGATCCTAGATTTAAAACCTACGTTGTATCTCTCTTTCCAGCAGACACAAGTCTGCAGAGGTTCAAAGACCTGCTGGTGAGAAAATTGTCAAGTCAAGCGGAACGTGACCCGTCAACATCTCCTCCTTCACATTCTCCCGCAACTGGGGGTGCGAGGAAAAGGCTAAGAATTCCGAGCCCACCCGCTGGCGGTGATGCAGGGCAGTCTGGAGCGAGTGCTGACATCTGGTCCGGACTGAAGGACCTGCCAACTATTACTGACATGTCGTCTACTGTCACTGAATATGATTCTCTCACCATTGAAAGAATGGTGAAGGATTATATGAGTGACCGCATCCAAGTAGGCACGTCAGACAGTCCGTACGTATACTGGCAGGAAAAAGAGGCAATTTGGAGGCCCTTGCACAACTGGCTTTATTCTACCTAAGTTGCCCTCCCTCCAGTGTGTACTCCGAAAGAGTGTTTAGTGCAGCCGCTCACCTTGTCAGCAATCGGCGTACGAGGTTACTTCCAGAAAATGTGGAGAAGATGATGTTCATCAAAATTAATTATAATTAATTCCTCCATGGAGACATTCACCAGCAGCAATTGCCTCCAGAAAGTACACAGGGACCTGAGATGGTGGATTCCAGTGGGGACGAATTAATAATCTGTGAGGAGGGGGATGTACACAGTGAAAGGGGTGAGGAATCGGAGGATGATGATGAGGTGGACATCTTGCCTCTGTAGAGCCAGTTTGTGCAAGGAGAGATTGATTGCTTCTTTTTTTGGTGGGGGCCCAAACCAACCAGTCATTTCAGTCACAGTCGTGTGGCAGACCCTGTCGCTGAAATGATGGGTTCGTTAAAGTGTGCATGTACTGTTTATACAACATAAGGGTGGGTGGGAGGGCCCAAGGACAATTCCATCTTGCACCTCTTTTTTCTTTCATTTTTCTTTGCATCATGTGCTGTTTGGGGACTATTTTTTTGAAGTGCCATCCTGTCTGACACTGCAATGCCACTCCTAGATGGGCCAGGTGTTTGTGTCGGCCACTTGGGTCGCTTAGCTTAGTCACACAGCTACCTCATTGCGCCTCTTTTTTTCTTTGCATCATGTGCTGTTTGGGGACAATTTTTTTAATCTGCCATCCTGTCTGACACTGCAGTGCCACTCCTAGATGGGCCAGGTGTTTGTGTCGGCCACTTGGGTCGCTTAGCTTAGTCACACAGCGACCTTGGTGCGCCTCTTCTTTTCTTTGCATCATGTGCTGTTTGGGGACAATTTTTTTGAAGTACCATCCTGCCTGACACTGCAGTGCCACTCCTTGATGGGCCAGGTGTTTGTGTCGGCCACTTGTGTCGCTTAGCTTAGCCATCCAGCGACCTCGGTGCAAATTTTAGGACTAAAAATAATATTGTGAGGTGTTCAGAATAGACTGAAAATGAGTGTAAATTATGGTTATTGAGGTTAATAATACTATGGGATCAAAATTACCCCAAAATTCTATGATTTAAGCTGTTTTTGAGGGTTTTTTGTAAAAAAAAAAACGAATCCAAAACACATCCGAATCCGACAAAAAAATTTCAGGGAGGTTTTGCCAAAACGCGTCCGAATCCAAAATACGGCCGCGGAACCGAATCCAAAACCAAAACACAAAACCCGAAAAATGTCCGGTGCACATCACTAGTTATAACTTATCCTATTGTCATAATTCTTCTTATCACAACATTGTGATTGATTCAAATTAATAATAATAATAATAATAATGATAAATTAACTTCATTTAAATAAAATTAATTACAGATGTGCACCAGACACTTTTCGGGTTTTGTGTTTTGATTTTGGATTAGGATCTCCTTTCGTGTTTTGCATCTGGATTGGTTTTGCCAAAAAAAAACTTTCGGGTAGAGATGAGCGGGTCCGGATGTAACGCCAGAATTAACGCCAGTTCGGTTTTATCTGGATTTTTTTCTATTGGCTATCCAAAACACGTGACATCCGTGAGCCAATAAGATGCCGTTTTGAGAACCAAGTATATCCTAGTAAAACCGAGTAAAACCGAACCCGCTCATCTCTACTTTCGGGTTTTGGTTTTGGATGTAGTTTTTTTTTTAAACATAAAAAGATCACAGAATTAGTTTTTTTTTGTTGTTGTATTATTAACCTAAATAACATTCATTTCCACTAATTTACAGTCAATTTTGACCACCTCACTGCTCACAATATTGAGTTAGGTTTGGGTGGGTTATTTTGTTTCTGTGCAGGGTAAATACTGGCTGCTTTACTTTTACACTGCAATTTAGATTGCAGATTTAACTCACCACACCCAAATCTAACTCTCTCTGCACATGTTATATCTGCCACACCTGCAGTGCACATGGGTGGTCATTCCGAGTTGTTCGCTCGGTAAAAATCTTCGCATCGCAGCGATTTTCCGCTTAATGCGCATGCGCAATGTCCGCACTGCGACTGCGCCAAGTAAATTTGCTATGCAGTTAGGAATTTTACTCACGGCTTTTTCATCGTTCTGGCGATCGTAATGTGATTGACAGGAAATGGGTGTTACTGGGCGGAAACAGGCCGTTTTATGGGCGTGTGGGAAAAAACGCTACCGTTTCCGGAAAAAACGCAGGAGTGGCCGGAGAAACGGAGGAGTGTCTGGGCGAACGCTGGGTGTGTTTGTGACGTCAAACCAGGAACGACAAGCAGTGAAATGATCGCAGATGCCGAGTAAGTCTGAAGCTACTCAGAAACTGCTACGAGGTGTGTAATCGCAATATTGCAAATACATCGTTCGCAATTTTAAGATGCTAAGATTCACTCCCAGTAGGTGGCGGCTTAGCATGAGCAAATCTGCTAAAATCCGCTTGCGAGCGAACAACTCGGAATGACCCCCATGGTTTTGCCCAACTGCTAAAAAATTTCCTGCTGCGATCAACTTGGAATTACCCCCTTTGTTCACCAATATAGGCCAAAGCCTGGCTGGCTAATCTAAGCAATAGAGCAGTGACACAAACACACGCCAGTAATTTACAAATTAGTACTGTATTAGCAATAGCCAATCAAACCAACTCACAAGTACTATGAATAGAAAACAATAGAAAACTGAAATTTTCTGAGAATCGTGTGTACGATATCAGTGCTCTAAAGTAGTTACCAAACAGCAAAGAAAAAAAAACTAAAACCATGTGTACTGTAAATAAGCAACAGCAGATATTGATGCCCCCTACACAAGTGCGCATGCCCCCTGCACATCCCTATTCTCAGTGCCCAGTCTGTACCTCCCTCATGGAGGCCCTGGGTCACTGATAACTGACACTCTGTGCCCATATAAAGCCCCGATCAATCAGCCTTTTTGTCGAGCAGCTCCCCAAAATCTCCCCAATCACAAAAAACAGCATTCCGTATCTGCGTAGTACAGTGCGGAATACTTTGGGACACACAGTTAAATATTGACCAGGTTACAGTGCTGGTCGGATACAGTGCAGATCAAACACAGTGCATGTTACAGTGCAGGTTGGATACAAAGCAGGTCGGATACAATGCAGGCTTACAGTGTGGGTCAGATACAGTGCAGGTGGATATATGGCAGGTCGGATACAGTGTAGGTGGAATTCATTGCGGGATGTATATAGTGCAGATTGCATACAGTGCGGGTCGGATACAGTGCAGTTTACAGTGCGGCTTGGAAATAGTGCAGGTTGGAGTGCAGGTTGGATATAGTGCCCGTTGGCTACAGTGCAAGGTCGGATACAGTGCGAGATACAGTGCAGGTTGGAGTGCGAGTTGGATATAGTGCGCATTGGCTACAGTGCAAGATACAGTACAGATCGAATACAGTGTGGGATACAATTCGGGTCGGATACAGTGAAGGTCAGAGTGAAGGTTGGATACAGTGTGAGTTGGATACATTGTAGGCTACAGAGCAGGTTGGATACAGTGCGTGTTGCATACAGTGAGGGTTGGCTACAGTGCAAGGTCAATTACAGTGCGCGTCGAATACAGTGTAAGTTTGATACAGCGCAGGTCGGATACAGTGTGGGTTGGATACAGTGCAGGTCAAATACAGTGTGGGTTGGATACAGTGCAGGTCAAATACATTGTGGGTCGGATACAGTGTGGGTCAGATACAGCACGGGTTACAGTGCAGGTCAGATACAGTGCAGGTTAGATACACCAACAGTGCACGTACTGTGAGAGAGGGTCCTCGGTGCAGGGTTTTCAGCTGTGTCATCAGAAGGTAGTGTCGGCTGTGCAGGGGTGCCAGCTGTGTCCTTAAAGCAGTAGTGTCGGCAGTGCAGTAATGTCGGCAGTGCAGGTGTGTCAGCGGTGTCCTCAGTGCGGTGGTGCCGGCAGTGTCGGCAGTGCAGGGGTGCCAGCGGTGTCCTCAGTGCGGTGGTGCCGGCAGTGTCGGCAGTGCAGGGGTGCCAGCGGTGTCCTCAGTGTGGTAGTGTCAGCAGTGCAGGGGTGCTGGTAGAGTCCTCAGTGCATGGGAGCCAGCGGTGTCCTCAGTGTGGTGGTGCCAGCAGTGTCAGCAGTGTGGGAGTGCTGGAGGTGTCCTCAGTGTGGTGGTTCCAGTAGTGTCGGCAGTGCAGGGGTGCCAGCAATGTGGGAGTGTTGGCTGTGTGGGCGGCGGTGTTGGCAGTGCGGACGGCAGTGTTGGCAGTGCGGGTGGCAGTGCTATTAGCACTGTGGGGGTATCCATCTTGCCCGTAGTAGCCTATGGAGGGATGCTAATTGGCTGAGAGCCATGACAGACCGCTCTCTCAACCAATCAGCGGGCTTCCATAGGTTACTATGGAGACCGGCGTCCAAGGCAAAACCTCAGGATCCGAGGTTTTTCCTCGAATGGGGATCCGAGTCAGGCAGGGAGATCCGAGCCTACTCGGATCTGGGCTCGGATCTCCAAGTTTGGGCTGGTTCGGTTCTCAGGGAACCGAACCCACTCATCCTTAAAATTAATATAACTAAACTCTCCACACTTGAATAGTGAACCTTCTCCATGTCGAAGATATCTTTGAGGAACAGAAGAACTTGAACGTAATTTTAAAATAATTTTAGCAGATGATTACAGCATCTCCTATATAATAGAGATGAGCGCCTGAAATTTTTCGGGTTTTGTGTTTTGGTTTTGGGTTCGGTTCCGCGGCCGTGTTTTGGGTTCGAACGCGTTTTGGCAAAACCTCACCGAATTTTTTTTGTCGGATTCGGGTGTGTTTTGGATTCGGGTGTTTTTTTCAAAAAACACTAAAAAACAGCTTAAATCATAGAATTTGGGGGTCATTTTGATCCCAAAGTAATATTAACCTCAAAAACCATAATTTACACTCATTTTCAGTCTATTCTGAATACCTCACACCTCACAATATTATTTTTAGTCCTAAAATTTGCACCGAGGTCGCTGTGTGAGTAAGATAAGCGACCCTAGTGGCCGACACAAACACCGGGCCCATCTAGGAGTGGCACTGCAGTGTCACGCAGGATGTCCCTTCCAAAAAACCCTCCCCAAACAGCACATGACGCAAAGAAAAAAAGAGGCGCAATGAGGTAGCTGTGTGAGTAAGATTAGCGACCCTAGTGGCCGACACAAACACCGGGCCCATCTAGGAGTGTCACTGCAGTGTCACGCAGGATGGCCCTTCCAAAAAACCCTCCCCAAACAGCACATGACACAAAGAAAAAAAGAGGCGCAATGAGGTAGCTGTGTGAGTAAGATTAGCGACCCTAGTGGCCGACACAAACACCGGGCCCATCTAGGAGTGGCACTGCAGTGTCACGCAGGATGTCCCTTCCAAAAAACCCTCCCCAAACAGCACATGACGCAAAGAAAAAAAGAGGCGCAATGAGGTAGCTGTGTGAGTAAGATTAGCGACCCTAGTGGCCGACACAAACACCGGGCCCATCTAGGAGTGGCACTGCAGTGTCACGCAGGATGTCCCTTCCAAAAAACCCTCCCCAAACAGCACATGACGCAAAGAAAAAAAGAGGCGCAATGAGGTAGCTGACTGTGTGAGTAAGATTAGCGACCCTAGTGGCCGACACAAACACCGGGCCCATTTAGGAGTGGCACTGCAGTGTCACGCAGGATGTCCCTTCCAAAAAACCCTCCCCAATCAGCACATGATGCAAAGAAAAAGGTTAGGTGGTATACAATTATGGACGGACTGCCTGCCGAGTGCAGACACAGAGGTAGCCACAGCCGTGAACTACCGTACTGTACTGTGTCTGCTGCTAATATAGACTGGTTGATAAAGAGATGTCGTAGTAGTATGTATGTATAAAGAAGAAAAAAAAACCACGGTTAGGTGGTATACAATTATGGACGGACTGCCTGCCGAGTGCAGACACAGAGGTAGCCACAGCCGTGAACTACCGTACTGTGTCTGCTGCGACTGGATGATAAATGATATAAAAAATATATATATATCACTACTGCAGCCGGACAGGTATATATTATATATTATATAATGACGGACCTGCTGGACACTGTCTGTCAGCAGAATGAGTTTTATTTTTATAGAATAAAAAAAAAAAACAACACACAAGTGAAGTCACACGACGAGTGTTTAACTTTTTCAGGCAATCACAATATAAGTATACTACTAACTATACTGGTGGTCAGGTCACTGGTCAGTCACACTGGCAGTGGCACTCCTGCAGCAAAAGTGTGCACTGTTTAATTTTAATATAATATTATGTACTCCTGGCTCCTGCTATAACCTATAACTGGCACTGCAGTGCTCCCCAGTCTCCCCCACAATTATAAGCTGTGTGAGCTGAGCAGTCAGACAGATATATAATATATATAGATGATGCAGCACACTGGGCTGAGCCTGAGCAGTGCACACAGATATGGTATGTGACTGAGTCACTGTGTGTATCGCTTTTTTCAGGCAGAGAACGGATATATTAAATTAACTGCACTGTCTGGTGGTCACTCACTATATAATATTATGTACTCCTGGCTCCTGCTATAACCTATAACTGGCACTGCAGTGCTCCCCAGTCTCCCCCACAATTATAAGCTGTGTGAGCTGAGCAGTCAGACAGATATATAATATATATAGATGATGCAGCACACTGGGCTGAGCCTGAGCAGTGCACACAGATATGGTATGTGACTGAGTCACTGTGTGTATCGCTTTTTTCAGGCAGAGAACGGATATATTAAATAAACTGCACTGTCTGGTGGTCACTCACTAGTAAACTCTCTGCACTCTCTACACTTCTACAGTACTCCTCCTAGTCCTAAGCTCCAGTAAATCTCTCTCTCTTATAATCTAAATGGAGAGGACGCCAGCCACGTCCTCTCACTATCAATCTCAATGCACGTGTGAAAATGGCGGCGACGCGCGGCTCCTTATATAGAATCCGAGTCTCGCGAGAATCCGACAGCGTCATGATGACGTTCGGGCGCGCTCGGGTTAACCGAGCAAGGCGGGAGGATCCGAGTCTGCTCGGACCCGTGAAAAAAACCATGAAGTTCGGGCGGGTTCGGATTCAGAGAAACCGAACCCGCTCATCTCTACTATATAATAGCCCAGATCTGTGACTCTGGGCCTCTAATGCTGGGCGTGGCTAGGAGCTCTCATTGGGTTAGCAGCAGGTCTATCACACCCAGCCCACAGCTGATTGGGCGAGAAATGCCCTCCCACACAGGTTACATCCAATGGGAGGCTCTGCCCTTTGGCTGCTGTGTTTTCACAGAGCAGTATTAGCAATGGGACTGATGGAGCTGCAGCCCCACACCCCAAAATAGGCCCACTGCATCTGCAGCAACATTCCCTCCAACAATTTACACATAAAAATTGATACAAATTCGAAAAGGGGCATGGCCACGGGTACAGTGGCGTGGCCACGCCCCTTTTCCTATACTTTCAATGTAAGCTTGGAGAGTCAAAAATTGGTACAGACCAAAAAAAAAAAGGTACTGTACCTGCCAAAAAGGTGCAGCTGGAGGGTATGCCACTGCATCTGCAGCAAGTCTCTGCGCTGTAGATAAGGAACGCGTAACGGCCCCTGTACCAGTGACGCTTATACGCGTAATGCCCCCTGTACCAGTGACGCTTACACACGTAACGCCCCCTGTACCAGTGGAGCTTACACACGTGACGCCCCCCTGTACCAGTGATGCTTACACACGTAATGCCCCCCCCATACCAGTGACGCTTACACACGTAACGCCCCACTGTACCAGTGACGCTTACACACATAACACTCCCTGTACCAGTGACGCTTACACACGTAACACCCCCTATAGCAGTGACGCTTACACACGTAATGCCCCCTGTACCAGTGACGCTTACACACATAACGCCCTCTGTACCAGTGCCGCTTAGACACGTAATGCCCTCTGTCACAGTGCCGCTTAGACACATAACGCCCCTGTATCTGTGCCACTTAGACACGTAACGGCCCCTGTACCAGTGCCGCTTAGACACGTAACGCCCCCTGTACCAGTGACGTTTACACGCGTAACGCCCCCCTGTACCAGTGATGCTTACACACGTAACGCCCCCTGTACCAGTGCCGCTTACACACGTAACGCCCCCTGTAGCAGTGCCACTTACACACGTAACGCCCCCTGTACCAGTGAAGCTTACACACGTAACGCCCCCTCTACCAGTGACGCTTACACACGTAATGCCCCCTGTAGCAGTGCAGCTTACACGTGTAACGCCCCCTGTAGCAGTGCAGCTTACACATGTAACGCCCCCTGTACCAGTGACGCTTACACACGTAACGCCTCCTGTACCAGTGACGCTTACACACGTAACGCCTCCTGTACCAGTGACGCTTACACACATTATGCTGCAGTCACACATACACACACAACAGACACACACATATATATATATATGTATATATATATATATACAAACACACACACATACTGTGCATACATTGCACACATACACAGTCACACATATATACAGTATACACAGACACTGTATATACACACACACACACTCACTCTCTTTCCAGACACTTACCTAATGAAGTCTGGCTGGCCGAAGCTGTAGCAGCTCATCCTCCTGCTACAGCATCGTCCCGTCTAGCTCCGCCCCTTATTCCCATCTAGCTCTGCCCCCTTTGGCTCCCGCCTAGCCACTAAATGTCACACAGTGGAGGGGAGGGGGAGAGGAGGCTTTGTGCTGCCGGTGCCGAGGGGGTGAGGAGGTTTTGTGCTGCCGGCACCACTGCATGTGTGACAGCAGCCGGCAGCAGCAGCAGCAGCAGGGATTGCAGCAGCAGGGATTGCAGCAGCAGCTCAGCGATGCAGAGCAGGGAGAACGCCTCTCCTTCCTGGTGCCTCCCTGCAATGCATCCCTTTTGCTGAGCGGCTAACGTCGGGCCTGTGTGCAATGTCACTGACACTGCACAGCACCCTCACCTTTTACATTGATTCAGCCAGTCACTCAGTTCTGCCAGCCAGTCACTATTGTTAGCACCAGTGTCCGAACGCGGCGCATTACATGGATGTAGATGCACTAAATAAACTACAGCTCCCAGCAGTCCTTAGCGCCGAAGCATTCCGGCCCTTAGGGCTGCTGGGAGCTGTAGTTTATTGAGTGCATCTTCTTCCTTGTAATGCGATACGTTGGGACACCGGCGCTAACAATAGTGACTGGCTGCTGTGCAAGTCTCCGGGAGAGCCACTGCCAAAGGGAGGACAGCAGCTTAGCTGCTGACAGGAGGATAAGTAGGATAAGCATTACCCGCCCCTCCCCCACTCACAGTACCTCCGGGCACTCCCACACCCCCCCCTCCAGCACCCGCGGTAGCTCCGGACCCCCTCCCCCACCCGCAGTAACCCCGCACCTGCCCCTCCTGCCGCACCACTGCATCCGCCACTCCCCCACCCAGAGCATCCCCGCAACTGCTCCTCCCCCACCCGCAGCACCCACGCACCCTCCCCCATCCGCGGCACCACAGCACCAGCCCCTCCCCCACCTGCGGCACCACCACAACTGCCCCACCCCCTCCCATGGCACCTCTGGATCCCATCCGCGTCTTCCCCGCATCCGCCACTCCCCCAAACAAAGCACCTACTAGACCCTGAGTGCACTGTTCACGCCATTGCAAGGGGCTTCGACCCCTTAACCATTGCACACTCTTTGTCCGTGCAATATTTAACCACTCAGACAATTATGATTGGAGGTAATACGCCATATAATAAAAATATTGCATGCCACAAGGGTGTGCAAGGGTTAGGGGGGCGTAGCCCCTTACGACGGTGTGAAGAGCGACCATAGGGTGCGATGAATCACCTAGTTTAAAAATATATTGTTAACTGCCACATGTTTGCTGCCCACTGCTTTTGCTTAGCTTAGTCATCCAGCTACCTCGGTGCAACCTTTTGGCCTAGACTGAAATGAGTGGAAATTAATGTTATTGAGGTTAATAATTTTGTAGGAACAAAAACACCCCCACATTCTGTTATTTTAGCTGTTTTTATGATTTGTTTAACCACTTGCCTGGCATGGTTAGTGAATTGGCCAATGTGTGGCCACAAGCTTTGTTCATGCACCCCTATGCAAGCCCAATTATCTTAAACCTGAGTCAGCTGTTCTTTAGTAATTTATCAGCCAGTGTCAGGTGACTAGTGTACCTTTAAAAGCCATGGAGTATTTGGCAGATACACAGTAAACCAAGTGGGCATATTTGCAGTTATATTATGTGTGATACAGTTGCTAGGTTTTAATTTTTGAGAATCTGTGATAGTGTAGGACCTGCATGAAGATGGGGTACCTTGGCGAGTGGTTTGCAGGCTTCCGTGCATTGGCCAATTCACTTACTAAACCCCCATCATTTATTTATTGATGTTGTGAAAATAAGTGAGCTTGCTTTGGTGAGTGCTGAACTTTCTGTTTGTATATTTTTAAGTAGGTGGCCATGGGCTACATGCACCCCACCCTATGAGTGGTGAGTGCAGACACTGCACCCTGCTTCTGGGGTGGTGAGTGCTGTGGTTTTATATTTGTTGGTATATTGTAGGGTTAATCTTTGGTTAACTCATATTAACTGTGGCCACAAGCTTTGTTCATGCACCCCTATGCAAGCCCAATTATCTTAAACCTGAGTCAGCTGTCCTTTAGTAATTTATCAGCCAGTGTCAGGTGACTAGTGTATCTTTAAAAGCCATGGAGTATTTGGCAGATACACAGTAAACCAAGTGGGCATATTTGCAGTTATATTATGTGTGATACAGTTGCTAGGTTTTAATTTTTGAGACTCTGTGGTAGTGTAGGACCTGCATGAAGATGGGGTACCTTGGCGAGCGGTTTGCAGGCTTCCGTGCATTGGCCAATTCACTAACTAAACCCCCATCATTTATTTATTGATGCTGTGAAAATAAGTGAGCTTGCTTTGGTGAGTGCTGAACTTTCTGTTTGTGTATATATATATATATATATACACACAGTATATACACGTATAGACACACTTATTTAGATACAAATATGCAATCCAAATGCTGTGTTTTAAAGCAATAAACTCCACATCACAGTTTGTCATGTGATAAATTAATTTATGTTAATTTGACTCTGTGCAGCATATGGCTCTGCCTGTAAGTTTTCTAATAGAAAGTTGGTGATCCGTATCAATCTAGAGGCTGACGTTTACTCAGGGGTAATATGATATTAATGTTAATATCAGCGATCGATCGGAGATTTGCAAGCAAGGCATATGAAATTAAATTATAATTGCACTGGGAATGTTGTATTCTTGCTCCGACATTTAAATAAGGTCACAACGCCTGCACCTGTGTGTTGTTGCTTGATATTAAATGCCATTCACTTGGAGCCCTGTAAAAACTAGTGCATAGTCTCCAGGATGCAAAACAACACTCCATGGCATTACTTTTTGAAAAATGATTGATATCCCGTCATAAATCACATGCCCGCAGTTATGTGTGCGCAATTGTTTTTATTACATTACATAATGTAATATATACAGAATGTTTGTGGCTTACAGACATAAGAAGCAAAATTCTATTACTATTTTCACACCAATTGTGTTCACTTCACATTTGACAATTTTATTTTGCAGAAGGGCTAATGTGAGGCTTTATTGTAGTGTAAAAGTTTCCAAACCTGCTTCAGTTGCAGAAACTGTTACAACTTTAGGTGGACTCAGTCTTCCTTATGTTCAAATGATGTTTAAGTTAACCCATGTTTTAGTTCTCTAATTTTCAATGTTTGTGGAACTTTCTTAAAAGTTAAGACACACGGACCATGGACAGCCATTGACTGAGCTGACTCGGCATTCTCCAGCGTTTCAGAGTGAGGTCTAACATATCATTAGATTGCTAAAAATGTTTAGAGTTAGAATCTTTCCACTGCGCAATCTCTGCAACATTTACTGGTCTTACAAGAACCAATAGAATAGTGGCCAAAATGTATTAAGCCTTAAAAAGTGATAAGGTGGAGAGTGATAAAGAGTGATAAATGACCAGCCAATCAGCTCTTAACTGTCATTTTTTCAAACACTGATTGGCTGGTACTTTATCACTCTTTATCAATCATGAAGTAGTGAAACGTGTGGAGAAGTGAGCCAATGGAGAAGTTGCCCATGGCAACCAATCAGCATTGAGTAACATTTATAATTTGCCTACTATACAATTATACGGGACAAATGATTGGTTGCCATGGGCAACTTCTCCACAGGCTCACTTCTCCACTCTTTTCTCTGCTTCATGAATAGCCCCCTTAATCACTCTCCACAGTATCACTTTTTAAGGCTTAATACATCTGGGCCTTGATACCTTTATACGAAAAAGCAAATAACACCATTTCATTATCAACTTTAATATTTAACACATTAGTATCACCTTAAATGTCCACTTTAATATGAATACCTGGAATAAGTTACTAAAATAAACTTTTAATTTGATTTACAGTATATTTAATAAGTTTGTTAAATTAAATTTTGATATAAAAAAAATAATGTTTGACGCGCATCTGTCATTTAATGCAGTCAGTGTGGTATAGGTTTAATGTCTATAATGTCTAAAATTAACACTTGGGTTAAAAGTGTTAAAACTTTATTTTGTGGTAAGATATGGCTTATTCACTTCCTAATGAGTCCAAGTTTTAATTTTTCCAATTCCTTATTACGCAGGTTACAGGGAATATTGTAATGTTATAGTAGTTAAAAAGACACCCAATAGACAACTTTGCCACTTTCAGTGTAGCCTAAATCTTGGTGGGAGCATATACTGTAGGTTAGTAGAATATGGTCTCCTGTTAACTAAATTAACTCTGTGTTCTTCATAGTACATTTACATTCATTATGTGGATCACATTCAAAGTCTATAATGTTTCATTTTCTACTTTATAACTGCAGCAGTTAACAGGACCTATGCAAGTCTAGACTGACACACAGAGCCGGCCCTAACCAATATGATGCCCTAGGCAAGATTTTGGCTGGTGCCCCCTAGCACCACCGCTAGCTCTGCAAGAGATACCTGGCATGAGGCAGCTCTGCTAACGTCAGACGCCTTTTGTTTATGAAAATGCATCTTCTTTGCATTATTATGTGGCTAAGATGCACAAGCAGCTTCTGCTGATTAAAATGATAAACAGCATGCCTATATACTGTGTGCGACTGCGGCTGTATCTGCATACGAAATGCTACATTACAGTGATTTCCAGGAATACACAGAATATAGGCATGCCACATATCATTTTAATCAGCAGAAGCTGCTGGTGCCCCTAAGCATACCAAATGCCCTAGGCATTTGCCTAGTTTGCCTATGCCTAAGGCCGGCCCTGCTGACACATCGGCATTAAGGGCAAAACTGGAATTATAGAGATTAATAAAACATCAGTAACCAAACTCTACAACTTGTGATGCAGTTTACTGAATGTTCCGCATAGATTAAATGAACATTACACTATACATAGATATGAATCTCCTGGGTCAAAGAGAACGCTTACAAATAAATAAAATGGAATTCTCAGGCAACCAAGGAGTTAACATATTTAACACGACAGTCAAAAAAGGGGGAGAAAAATTTGCAGATATTAAGACCATTATTTGTCACTGTACAATACAAAGTACTGTACATTATATACATCCACTGAGAGTTGTACAGTATTACAAACAGCTAAATCACCTACAGCAAGACATGATAAACAGGCTAGAATAAATAAATTTCTCTAACGTCCTAGTGGATGCTGGGGACTCCGTCAGGACCATGGGGAATAGCGGGCTCCGCAGGAGACAGGGCACATCTAAAAAGCTTTTTAGGTCACATGGTGTGTACTGGCTCCTCCCCCTATGACCCTCCTCCAAGCCTCAGTTAGGTTTTTGTGCCCGTCCGAGAAGGGTGCAAACTGGATGGCTCTCTTAAGGAGCTATTTAGTAAAGTTTTTTTTTAGGTTTCTAATCAGTGATTCCTGCTGGCGACAGGATCACTGCAACGAGGGACTTAGGGGAGAGACTGGCAACTCACCTGCGTGCAGGAGGATTGAAGTCTTAGGCTACTGGACACTGAGCTCCAGAGGGAGTCGGAACACAGGTCAGCCTGGGGTTCGTCCCGGAGCCGCGCCGCCGATCCCCCTTACAGACGCTGAAGAAAGACGGCGGAACGGAGGTCCGGAAACAGGCGGCAGAAGACTTCACAGTCTTCAGAGAGGTAGCGCACAGCACTGCAGCTGTGCGCCATTGTTGTCACACGGCTCACTGACACGGTCACGGAGGGTGCAGGGCGCTGCTGGGGGCGCCCTGGGCAGCAATATAAATACCTATTTGGCAAATAAATACATCACATATAGCCATTAAGGCTATATGTATGTATTTTAACCCAGGCCAGTTATTAAAAAACCGGGAGGAAAAGCCCGCCGAAAAGGGGGCGGAGCTTATTCTCCTCAGCACTCAGCGCCATTTTCCTGATCAGCTCCGCTGGTGAGGAAGGCTCCCACTCTCCCCTGCACTGCACTACAGAAACAGGGTTAAAAGAGAAGGGGGGCATAAATTGGCGATATAATGATATATTAAGAGCGCATATATAGAAACAACACCTTCTAGGGTTGTTATATACATTATAGCGCTTTTGGTGTGTGCTGGCAAACTCTCCCTCTGTCTCCCCAAAGGGCTAGTGGGTCCTGTCCTCTATCAGAGCATTCCCTGTGTGTGGGCTGTATGTCGGTACGTGTGTGTCGACATGTATGAGGAAAATGTTGGTGAGGAGGCGGAGCAAATTGCCTGTAATGTTGATGTCACTCTCTAGGGAGTCGACACCGGAATGGATGGTCTACTTATGGAATTACGTGATAATGTCAACACGCTGCAAGACGGTTGACGACATGAGATGGCCGGCGGACAAATTAGTACCGGTCCAGGCGTCTCAGACACCGTCAGGGGCTTGTAAAAACGCCCATTTACCTCAGTCGGTCGACAGACACAGACATGGACACTGACCCCAGTGTCGACGGTGAAGAAACATACGTAATTTTCCTTTAGGGCCACGAGTTACATGTTAAGGGCAATGAAGGAGCTGTTACATATTTCTGATACTACAAGTACCACAAATAAGGGTATTTTGTAGGGTGTGAATAAACTACTTGTAGTTTTGCCTGAATCAGATAAATTAAATGAAGTGTGTGATGATACGTGGGGTTCCTCCGATAGAAAGTTATGGGCGGTATACCCTTTCCCGCCAGAAGTAAGGGCGAGTTGGGAAACACACCTTAGGGTGGATAAGGCGCTCACACGCTTATAAAAACATGGCGTTACCGTCTCTAGATACGGCCGCCCTCAAGAAGCCAGCTGATAGGAAGCTGAAAAATATCATGACAGTATATACACACATACTGGTGTTATACTACGACCAGCAATCGCCTCAGCCTGGATGTGCAGCGCTGAGGGGGCTTGGTCGGATTTCCTGACTGAAAATTTTGATACCCTTGACAGGGACAAGATTTTATTGACTATAGAGCATTTTAAGGATGCATTTCTATATATGCGTGATGCGCAGAGGGATATTTGCATTCTGGCATCAAGAGTAAATGTGATTTACATATCTGCCAGACGAAGACACGACAGTGGTCAGGTGAGGCAGATTCCAGACGGCATGTGGAAGTATTGCCGTATAAAGGGGCGGTCCATCGGACCTGGTGGCCATGGCAACAGCTGAAAAATCCACTTTTTGTTACCCCGAATCACATATCGGCAAAAAAGGACACAGTCTTTTCAGTCTCAGTCTTTTCGTCCCCATAGGGGCAGGCGGGCAAAGGCCAGTCATATCTGCCCAGGGGTAGAGGAAAGGGAAGAAGACTGCAGCAAGCAGCCCATTCCCAGGAACAGAAGCCCCTCACAGCTTCTGCCAAGTCCGCAGCATAACGCTGGGGCCGTACAAGCGGACTCAGGTGCGGTAGGGGGTCATCTCAAGAGTTTCAGTACGCAGGGGGCTCACTCGCAAGGGAACTCCGGGATCCTACATGTAGTATCCCAGGTGTACATTGGAAATTCGAGACATCTCCCCCTCACACAATTCACAGGCTGTATTCCCAGCAGGTGATAATCAAAGTACCCCTCTTACAACATGGAAGGGGGTAGTATTCCACACTATATTGTGGTACTGAAGCCAACCGGCTTGGTGAGATCTGAAATATTTGAACACTTACATACAAGCGTTCAAATCAAGATGGAGTCACTCAGAGCAGTGATAGCGAACCAGGAAGAAGGGGACGATATGGTGTCACTGGATATCAGGGACGCTTACCTACAGGTCCAAATTTGCCCTTCTCACCAAGGGTACTTCAGGTTCCTGGTACAGAACTGTCACTATCAGTTCAGACGCTGCCGTTTGGGTTGTCCACGGCGCCCCAGGTCTTTACCAAGGTAATGGCCGGAATGATGATTTTTCTTAAAAGGAAACATGGACGCTTTCCTGATAAGGGCAAGGTCCAGAGAACAGTTGGAGGTCGGAGTAGCACTATCTTAAGTAGTTCTACGTCAGCACGAGTGGATTCTAAATATTCCAAAATCGCAGCTTTTTCCGATGACACGTCTACTGTTCATAGGGATGATTCTGGACACAGTCCAGAAAAACGTGTTTCTCCCAGTGGAGAAAGCCAGGGAGTTCTCCGAGCTAATCGGGATCCTCCTAAAACCAGGAAAAGTGTCAGTGCATCATTGCACAAGAGTCCTGGTAAAAATGGTGGCTTATTACGAAGCAATTCCATTCGGCAGATTTCCCGCAAGAACTCTTCGGTGGGATCTGCTGGACAAATGGTCCGGATCGCATCCTCAGATGCATCAGCGGATAACCCTATATCCAAGGACAAGGGTGTCTCTCCTGTGGTGATTACAGAATGCTCATCTTCTAGAGGGCAGCAGATTTGGCATTCAGGATTGGATGCCGGTGACCACGGAGGCCAGCCTGAGAGGCTGGAGAACAGTCACACAGGGAAAAAAATTTCCAGGGAAGTGTGATTAAGTCTGGAGAATTCTCTCTGCATAAATAAGCTTAGAGCAAATTTATAAGGCTCTAAACTTAGCAAGACCTCTGCTTCAAGGTCAGCCGGTATTGATCCAGTGGGATAACATCACGGCAGTCGCCCACGTAAACAGAAAGGGCGGCACAAGAAGCAGGAGGGCAGTGACAAAACTGCAAGGATTTTTCGCTAGGCGGAAAATCATGTGATAGCACTGTCAGCAGTGTTCTTTCCGGGAGTGGACGACTGGGAAGCAGACTTCCTCAGCAGGCATGACCTCCACCCGGGAGAGTGGAAACTTCATAGGGAAGTTTTTCAGCATGATTGTGGACCGTTGGCAAAGACCAAAGGTGGACATGATAGCGTCCCGCCCGAAAAACGGGACAGGTATTCCGCCAGGTCATGAGACCTTCAGGCGATAGCTGTGGATGTTCTGGTAACACCGTGGGTGTACCAGTCAGTGTATGGGTTCCCTCCTCTGTTTCTCATAACCAAGGTATTGAGAATTATAAGACATAGAGGAGTATGAACTATACTAGTGGCTCCGGATGGGCCAAGAGGGACTTGGTACCCGGAGCTTCAAGAGATGCTCACAGAGGACTAAGGGCCTGGGGAGCTAAGAAGGGACTTGCTTCAGCAAGTACCATGTCTTTTCCAAGAATTACCGCGGCTGCGTTTGACGGCATGGCGGTTGAATACCGGATTCTGAAGGGAAAAAGGCATTCCATAAGAGGTCATACCTACCTTGGTCAAAGCCAGGAAGGAGGTGACCGCACAACGTCATCACCACATGTGGTGAAAATATGTTGCGTGGGTAAGGCCAGGAAGGCTCCACGAAGGAAATTCAACTAGGTCGATTCTGCACTTCCTGAAAACAGGAGTGTTTTGAGTCTCAAATTGGGGTTCATTAAGATTTAAATTTCGGCCCTGTAGATTTTCTTCCAGAAAAAATTGACTTCAGTTCCTGAAGTCCAGATTGTAAAGGGTGTATTCCATATACAGTTCTTTTGTGCCTCTAGGGGCACCGTGAGATCTCAACATAGTGTTGGAATTCCTTAAAATCATATTGGTTTGAACCGCTCAAATCTGTGGATTTGAAATATCTCACATGGAAAGTGACCATGCTGTTGACCAATATCTCACATGGAAAGTGACCATGTTGTTAGTCCTGGCCTCGGCCAGGCGATTGTCAAAAAGAATGGGCGGTTTTGTTTTACAAAAGCCCATATTAGAATTTTCCATTTGAACAGGGCAGAACTGGGACTCGTCTCCAGTTTCTTCCTAAAGGGGTGTCAGCGTTGTCACCTGAAACAACCTATTGTGGTGCCTGCGGCTACTGGGGACTTGGAGGACTCCAAGTTACTAGACGTTGTCAGGGCCCTAAAAATATATATATATATATATATATATATATATAGTTAGGACGGCTGGAGTCAGAAAGTCTGACTTGCTGTTTATATTGTATGCACCCAACAAGCTGGGTGCTCCTGCTTCTAAGCAGTCTATTGCACGCTAGATTTGTAGTACAATTCAGCTTGCACATTCTGTGGCAGGCCTGCCACAGCCGAAATATGTAGATGCCCATTCCACAAGGAAGGTGGCCTCATCCTGGGCGGCTGCCCGAGGAGTCTCGGCATTATAACTTTGCCGAGCAGCTACGTGGTCAGGGGAGAACACGTTTGTAAAATTTTACAAATTTGATACTCTGGCTAAAGAGGACCTGGAGTTCTCTCATTCGGTGCTGCAGAGTCATCCGCACTCTCCCGCCCGTTTGGGAGCTTTGGTATAATCCCCATGGTCCTGACGGAGTCCCCAGCATCCACTAGGACGTTAGAGAAAATAAGAATTTACTTACCGATAATTCTATTTCTCGTAGTCCGTAGTGGATGCTGGGCGCCCATCCCAAGTGCGGATTGTCTGCAATGCTTGTACATAGTTATTGTTACAAAAATCGGGTTATTACTATTGTTGTGAGCCATTTTTTCAGAGGCTACTTCGTTTTGTTATCATACTGTTAACTGGGTTCAGATCACAAGTTGTACGGTGTGATTGGTGTGGCTGGTATGAGTCTTACCCGGGATTCAAGATCCTTCCTTATTGTGTACGCTCGTCCGGGCACAGTACCTAACTGAGGCTTGGAGGAGGGTCATAGGGGGAGGAGCCAGTACACACCATGTGACCTAAAAAGCTTTTTAGATGTGCCCTGTCTCCTGCGGAGCCCGCTATTCCCCATGGTCCTGACGGAGTCCCCAGCATCCACTACGGACTACGAGAAATAGAATTATCGGTAAGTAAATTCTTATTATACTGATAAAACCTTTGTACTGTTTCATAGGCTTTGTTAAATGAAAGTCAGTGTAATATATATCATACTGTGATGAATTTGCATAGTAAGACAAGTTAAACATATTGGAACACAAACTGTACATATTGGAACACATACTGTTAACACATAAATCAGACACTGACAATCTATCACATGCAGCCTAAAGTGCATTTCTCTATATAAAATAACCTATAAAAATATAAAGTATATATATTAACAACATGTGTAATAACTTAATTTTTATTTTATGTGTCTATGGAAACCAAGCTGTTTTATTAGTGTTATGGTTGTTATGGACTGGATTTTATAACTAGTTTTAAATCAATGTTCATTGATAATAGATTAGGATATTTCTGGATTTTTATCAGTCATTATGCACTGTAATATAACTGAATTATGATATAATAGCTACTAGAATATCACTCATTCAGTTGTTTTTTAAAAGACCACTTAAATTAAAAGAAATAGTTTTCAATAGATGTAAACATGTTTTATAAGTCTGTGTTGTTAAATATTCCATCTCTGATAAAAAAAAAATGGAATATATTTTGTATATATAGATTTGCACTGCTCACATTAAGATATGTTACTCCAGATAGGGGTGTGGGTCATTAGGCCGACAAGATTTAGGTCGACAGTCATTAGGTCGACCACTATTGGTCGACATGCACTAGGTCGACAGGGTGACTAGGTCGACATGGTCATTAGGTCGACATGAACTAGAACAACATGGAAAAAGGTTGACATACGTTTTTTTTTAAAACTTTTTTTGGTGTTGTTTTCTTCGTAAAGTGACGGGGAACACCAATTGGTGCACTGTGTCCCCTCGCATGGCTCGCTTTGCTTGCCATGCTTTGGGCGAGGTTACCGCTCCCAGTTGCAGTCCACGTGGATCGTAAAGTATGAAAAAGTTCAAAAATTTTTGTTTGTTTTTTAAACTCATGTCGACCTTATTCAGGTCGACCTAATGACCAAGTCGACCTAATGACCATGTCGACCTAGCGCATGTTGACCAATAGTGGTCGACCTAATGACTGTCGACCTAAGTCTTCTCGCCCTAATGACCGTAAGCCCCAGATAAAAAGCCTAGCCTTAAGTTGCTCACACAATGTGAGATTTTGCTGGCCCATTATGTCCGTTGTATATGGTCTGAAACAGACATTGATGACAGTCAACATCTTTTCGGGATCTCTTAGATGTAAACTGGATGGCTGGAAACATATAAACAGTCATCATACGATTGGACTGTGTCATGTAGGATCCAGCTGTTTCGCTTGAAATATGAGTATGTCCGTTTACGGCCATGTTTAAGGACAAACACAATTAAGCCAATTAGAATACCCTATAGGTTGTGTAGAAAAACAATGGCTTTGCTACCTGTGAATACAAGAAGGTTTAGTGATAGAAATTTTATATACACAGATCAAATGTCATTCAAATGTTCTTCATTTGGGCCCACAATGGACAGTAGGGGTGTGTGTTGTGAGCATTTGAAGATGTATTAGATGTTCAGAGACAAAGATGGATTACAACATATTTAAATGTGATTCAAGTCTCTAATTTTTTTGTATATAATACTGTTCTCTTTATTTGTCCATAGTGGCAAGCAAACTGACGATTAAGAATTTGCTTACAGTATGTTTACAAATGACTTGTAGGATTTTTTTGTTTTGCTAAGTGTTTATTAATGGCATGATGCTTCTGTTTTTGAACAGTGTTTGCAAAACCAGAACCTAACGAGGCAAGTTTAAGTCCCACTAGCAAAGCACTCTAATGAAGACTTCTGTCTGCCAGCAGTATTTCATTCTTTTATATACTTGCCACATGAATCTATATAAATGTGTGCCAGATACCATGTACAGTAATTTATTCTAGCTCTTATGTTACTAAGTTCTTACATGATCTCTAGCAATTACATTTCCCTATTTTAATTATTTTAATGTCTGAAAACAAAATTTAGTTTTAAGCCGATGCAGTTACACAATTACAGAAGTGGTCGTTGGCAGATGTTTGTGTATGAGAATAACGGTAGGTAAAGAACTGATGTGAAGTTCACGTCTTTAATGTTATAGATTCCACAGATGGAGGTTCCGTGGCTGACAATCCAGAGTGTGAAATTTGTTATTGAGTATGTTATGTTGGGGTCTTAGAACAGGTGATGGGTCTGGAGCTGATAAAATGTAATCAATGCTAAATTTGATCTCTTCAGTCTTTCCAAGAGCCGAGCTGGTCTGAATCTGTCTGCTGGAGATGTTGCTGGAGAACAAACTGCTAGAGTCTACTAGTTTGGTTCTTGATTCCGTTCGGTTCTCATTGCCGGTAACCAGATGTTCTGAAGATCCAATTATGGTAAATTCTCCAGAGTTAGGGTTTTTAGTCAGACTTTGTTTTCTATCCTTCTGAGATTTTTTCATGTTTCTCCTCCTCCGCCTCCTTTTATAATTCCCGTTTTCAAAGAGGTCAAGCATGGACTCACAACCAGAAGCAAAAGACCAATAGTTTCCTTTTCCCTTTTCATTCCCTTCTGTTCTTGGGACCTGCAGGTAGAGGAAGGTATGTCAGAACCCAGACAATGGTAAGTATATGCCCATGTCTTCATCGTATCACAAGTCAATTCACTGGGTTGATCTGAGATGAGTTTTTCAAAAACACACAGGTATGAGAGCATAATTATATTTAGACTACATGTCCTGCTACTAATAGATGAAGCAGATTACAGAACATCATTTGACTCAATAAGATAATTATTTCATTAAAGTAAAGTGTTATATGTGTGCTATGGGGTAACTTTTCTAGAGTTATTTAATAAGGCAGTGTTTCCCAGCCTCAGTCCTCAAGGCATACTAACAGTTTAGGTTTTAAAGTTGTACATGCTTGAGCACAGATGGTTCACTCAAAATAACTTAGGTACTAATTAATTCCCCTGTTTTCAAGTATGGCTATCCTTAAAACCTGGACTGTTAGTGTGCCTTGACGACTGAGGTTGGTAAACACTGTAATAAGGCAGACACATACTCAGTTCAGCATCCCCAGTAAATTCAGTATTTTATACAGTACTATGTAATACTAATAAGTATTTGTGTCTACTCATTGACATTCTCACTTATCTTTTAATTACTCAATGTTTATGAGATCTCTATTTGCAAGATTTATGGAACTATTCAATTGGAAATGCTAGCTCCTATGTTTACAAAGTCTATTTGTAGCACTTTGGCCATTATAGACCTACTGTATTGTCAGTTTCCCAACTCAGAAAATAAAGACCCATTACTTTCTTTTTGTTTGGTGATTGTAAAAAGTCAAAGGTGTTTGTTCTTCCTAATTATGTTAATCCAAATACACCGGGAATCTGAATATTAGCTCAGTATATATTTCCAGTGGAGAAATCCTGTAGACAAAAGACTTCTACAGTACTTTCGTTTTAAACCATTTCATTTCCCATTTGAAAGTAATATGGCCTGCCAAAAACTTGATTGATTGGTGTTGCCTTATTGTTGCCTGTTAATGGCTAAATAATGTTTTGCGGGGAGCTACAACATTGTTTCAAGTAAATTAAAAAAACTAATATCAGTTGTAAATCCCAGCAAAGTTCTGCTGTAGTGAATAGAAAAGGGAGGAGGGTGAGAGAGCTGAGACTACTGTCTTTTCAAACTCAATTGATACAAATCATCTGAAATCTACAGCTCACAAGTAGCTTCCCCCATGTTACTATAATCTAATTAGATGATGGGCAAAAAGTTAACAACAATACATTACAAGGAATTTTATTAGAATTAAGAGGTGACAAATGTGTTGAGTTTATTATTAAATGTCGGATTTCCTAATTTACAGATTATTTCCATTATGTAAAGTATTAATAATGTATTTATTACTGATCTTTTACAAAGCAAACCTTGTTAACTTTTCTTTTCAGATTAAACAAAATACTGTACCTACCCCTAACGGCAAAGAAGTGACAAAATAAAGTTAATATCCTAAAGATGTGGAGTAAGTGGTCGCTTAAGTCATATTTTACAAATATGATGGTTCTGCAAGGCACGGTACATAACTGTTAGCAAATGTCTACAGATATATGCACAGTGTGATGTGTTTTCTGTAACCCCGATCTGGATTCACACTACTTATATTCACAATATTTGCAAATCATTTCTAAAAGAGAAGGTTCCTGTGAATTTACTCTTAATAAAGAAATTAGACAATTAATGATTTATGTATAAACTGCATCAAACCCCTTGTATACATGGAAGTATGTTAGCCAGTAAACCATCACACTTTTGGATATGCTTTAAGTTACTGTATTTAATTGTAAAATCTGATGTACATAAAAAAAACGCACCTAATATTGGCAAGATGGGAAAATATGCCGCACGATAGATGTCTTACCTTTACAAAACAGTTGTTGAGTGACAAGTTGTGTCTGATGGAATTCTGCCATGCCCTCTGATTTGATCTGTAGTATGGAAATTTCTTCATGATAAAGTCATATATACCAGACAGCGTGACTTTATTGTCAGGACTTTGCTGGATCGCCATTGCAATCAATGCAATATAACTGAAACATAAGCACAGATAATCACAAAACGCAATAAGTGAAATGAGAAGACTTTGGTTGTACCATCCTCAAAGTGAACTAATTAGTGATGCATTGCAGAGTTCAGCTTGTTTCATTGCAAATTGTATACACTACACAATCCGTACAGCACTTTATAACTTTATATACAGTACTGTAAGTTATAGGCACTATATAGAAATATATCTAACATTTAAAAAACAGTCTATCATGTATACTATTGTTTAATACGTTAAAATAATCTGCAGTAACAAACATTACAGTAATAATAACCACATGGCATTTACAGAAGAATATATTAAATTGTTATTCACTTATACATAAATCTAAAAATATATTTGAGATCTACATAAATACAGTATATATATTTTATATATATATATATATATACTTAAATATTGCACATATACTTCTATTATATTATACTATTTTTAGATACTATATTATATGCTGTAAATTTGCCATACTTCCATACTTTATATACCGGAAACAGGTAGTTACAGAGTTGCTTCTTTTCAATGTGCACAAATTACAGGTATATTAAAAGTTACAGCGATTCAATTTCTCCACTACCAATTAAAAAAAAAAATGTATAATTGTAAAGTATAATATTTCAGAATGACATCAGGTAACTAAATGGAAACACTACCTGCATGCATTTCTCTAAGCTAGAATAAAAAGGTAATTATACTAAACCTTCTTACCTATAGGCAGGTCTGGTACACTTCTTCTCCTCATCTGAACTGCAAGTTGGGTAATCATCTCCATCATAGTTGAAGCAATTATATGGGTACTGAGTATGGTCAAACATAGTGCAGGTCTCTTTATGGATCTAATGTGGCTCTGTTGTTGTGCTGGGTCCTGTTTGTTCCAGCTCCTGGGAGGGAGGGGGAGATGCTCTGCTGAGCTCTCCCAGCCTAAGCGTGGGCGCCCACTGTACTCCCCTCCCTCTGACTTGGGTAGAGGTTGCTCCTAACTCCCAGACAGCAAGTCTATTGGGATTTTTAGTTTGTATCCAATATGGTTATAAGAAAGACAGCAAATATCTGATTAAATTGAGTAGTTTTATTCTGAACCTTTGAACTCTGGCTTTGTACAACCTTTCACTTTGAGTTTCTGGGTGGTCCTGATGCAGACAGAAAAGATGGTGAGAGGAGGGAGGGTGGGGTTTTTTTTTTTTTTTTTTGCAATGTGCTTGAAACACAAGCAAACAAAAGTGTTCTCTGCACATATGGATATGAAAGGTATTATTTTTGAGGTCTTTTGTTAAGCACTTGTGACTGCCAAGCTATTTTCTGATAAGTGAGCATCCTTTGCAGGCAGGTACCAACGTCAGTAGCAAACATTCAAAGCTCTGATGTTCTCCATGCTATAATAGATAGCAATTCCATTTCTTTTTAATAAGGAGGAAGCAATATTTTCAAAAGAGAACAAACAGAGCCACAGATATGAAGGACCGCTGTCAAAAAGCAAAGTTAAAGGAAAATAGCTGGAGGCTGCAGAACTGACTGTGTGTGGGCTTTGATCTCAAGGATGAATTAGTGTAATAGCCTTCCAACTTAGCATCCAAAATTGTAACAATGCAATAGTATTCTTTTTACTCTTTGCAATGTTTATCAGATGAATCATGTAAACAGAAAAGGCTTTACTGGACCTGTTAGGGACTAAAATAGGTGAAGGGGAGATAAGGCAATGTGTTAATTTTCCAGGCTCTGAGCCAGGCCATCAGCCTGGCAGAGAGAGAGAGGAAGCATAGGGAGCCTTGCACTGTGATGCGTTTGTATAATACTGGAAAGCTGAACATTTTGGAAGGTCAAATAAGTTCTGTATATTTGTTTTTGGCACAGCGTACTTTGCGACAGGCATGCAGCGTGCAATGGAAGATATGTATAATTGGGGGTAGGAATCACTTTGTCTAGACAGTTCTCTGATTTACATTACAGAGTGGGCATTCAATTAAGCTTTGCTTGCTATTAATAGAATGCTTAAAGTATGTTGTATTTTTAGTTTTTTTTTGTTTGTAATGAACCCAAAATCACATCACATAGTCCTGTACCGTAATCACAGACATTTTCTTAAAGGAGCAGCAGCAGTATTAAAAATAGGCTATGATGCATTAGGGTAGTCATACCTCCAATACTGGCCTGATTCCAAAGTGGCAGTGACAGCCTTGGATGGAGCACTGCTCGCACACCCCTAGTTACGGTACTGCTTTAAATTAAAATGGATGTTTTATTTCTGCAGATACATCTGCAGATGTTAGTAAGGGACACTACATAATCTGCAAAACAAGTCTATTACACAGCAGTTCATTTATGTTGCGCAAAAGGCTGTTGAAAGTGGAGTGCACCACTGCACAGACTCCATTTTGCTACTCCTACAGGGAAGCTTCATTCCATGTACCAAGATGGCCACGAAGATACTACTACTACTACGACTACTACTACTACTACTACTTTTCACTAGTGAGGTGCCTTAGGGTGGTTAGCCTGTGTTGGCCTGAGGAGTCCCGCGTTCTGGACTCTAGCCTTAGAATGCTAGGGACCCACCTGATGATGAAGTCAACTGGATGTGGTGGGTGGGCCAATATGTTTTGGGCAAAAATTATGCTAAGTACCTCATTTTTGCTGTATGTTAAATTGCAGAGTTTATTATAATTATTCTGATTAGTGTGCACCTGCAATTTTTCTTAAATCCTTAGGAATTTGTTTTAGAAAAACTGTTGACACAGTCCTACTACTTTGAGCTCCTTAACACTGCTGTCTGGCAGATTGCTTCCAGCTGCAGGCAATAACTATTCTGCCATCCAAGCTTGATGTTCACATTCACTTTTGGAGATACTGGTGTACCATCTCCAATGAGCATGCATAACTCGGACCCACCCATACAGAGCACATAATAATAAGATATGTAGTGCTTACAGTTGCACCGCCATTCACACGCAAGCTACAGTAGCAGCTATGATGCACGCCAGTTTAGGCATAGCACTTTTAACTTTGTTTAACTTTTCACAGTAAAAAGGTGAACTTCACTAATATTGTTTTTATTCTTTATAATATTACTTTAAATGTCACTCAGTTGTCTGCATACAAAATCCCTTTTTAATTGAATTCTAATAATGTTTGCTCTTGAACTTGCCCAGGCAATGCCGGGTACTACAGCTAGTAACTAATAAAGAACAGTCAGTGTGCCACCTCTTGAAATACCTAAGCAGTCCAAGAGGCAGATCTCCATAAAAGTGAGGTCCCTCTCCTTCAGTGAAAACCAGCTACTTTTTGTTTGTTGCAGAGCTACAGTGTATTGCATCTACAGTACTTTACAAGTGGGCAGGCAGACAACCATGCAAGTTGTGCCATTGTGCTGTACAGGGATCTCTAAAACCTAATCCCATGATAACAAAAGAGTCAAAAATAATATACACATGGACAATATTCATATAACATTTAAGAGAATAAGAAACTGCATAAAACCCTTATTTAACTATACTACAGTATAATTTAAAATAAAATAAATATATTTTTCTTTTATTATTCTATTATAGTCCAAATTGGAGGATAAACAAGCCCAAAAAACGCCAATTAAAACCTTACTCATCCAGTACAACCCAGTACTCCCTTGCAGTGGCAGCCAATCACAAGTGGCCAGCATAGGAAAATGCTTTTGATTGGTTGCAGATGATGGGGAGTCCCGTTTACTCCCAGGCGTAATAATTTCCTGGCATTCATGCAAGGCAGCATACATATATTTTCTCTTCCTTTCTATTAGGATACACTCCTCTTCTATGCAAGAAAAGTTTTTTCTGTTCATCCCAAGACCTTCCTTGTTGTGTGCATGTACGAAAATGATGGTGGGTCGTTTGTCACCTCCTCAGATCTCTTCAAGATGTAGAATTATATGAGGAGGTGGCAAATGATGCCATGCCATCATAGCTCCACTCCCCTCCCCCCCGCCATTGGTCATTGTTGCCGGCATTGGCAAGTGTGTGTGCACTTGCCAATGCTGGCACCCCACTGGGTTCTATCGCTAGCTATGTGTCACGGGAGTACACATCGCCCCATGTGTGGGTACCCTAACTTTCAGGTCCATTCTGTTAAAAAAAATCATTAACTTTAAGGAACAAAAACACAATTCCATAATACTAAGTGAATATTAAAGTTGATCTGGATGAATTAAAACTGAAAACAGATTTTTTTGTCAGAAAATGTATAGACTCATGCCAGGTTTTTCCCAAAGATAATGCTCCTTTTGGTAACTGACCTGTAGTTTATGCCAGAGGTTTTCAAATGTGGCCCTAAAGGCACCCCAATGGTACAGGTATTAAGTATATACATGGCTAAGCACAGATAGTTAAACCAAATTCACTGAGGTACTAATTAAGTCACCTGTGGCCAAGCATGGATATACTTCAAACCTGGACCGGTGGGGTGCCTTCAAAACCGCACTTACACCATTGCCAGCAGACCAAGGGACATAGCCAGAACTTTTGTGCCCCATGGCCATTTGTATAACTATAAATTTTGCGATCCACTGCCAAAAAAAACTTTCTGCCCCGTCACTCCACTCTCACAGTACCTGCATGTTGTCAGGGGATCTCCCAGCCTCTGCCGCGAGTCTGCAGTCCCAACGGGGACCTCTGTTTGTACCTGCCCACTTCATATGATTGAAAAATCTCCGTCCCAAAATGGCCACCGACTCTTCTAGCATCCTTAATAACTGTCTCCTCTGAGGCCATTTTGGGAGGGTAATTTTTCCCAAGTTGCTGCTCCTCAGGCTGGCAGCTCCTTTCTGCTGCACTGACTGAGGCGTGGTGGCCTGGGACAGCAGTCCCCACAGTACCCTCAGTGTCCACAAGCAACCCAGAGCCTCCACGCCACTGCAGGGAATGTTGCTATGCCACTGCCCATAGCACTATTTTGAAGGGACCTCTGACTCAATATTTCTAGAGAGACACCTATCCACAGCAATTGTTAATGTTATGCCCCATAATAGTGCCCTAGTTTATTTCATGAACCATAGTAGTGCCCTATTTCACATTAGGTCACATTGTAGTGCTGCCAGAACACATCATGCAACAAATGACCCCAATTCATATGATGACATATAGTTATCATATTCTGTCACATTTAAGTGCCCCCAGTTCATGTTATGCCACACTATAGTGCCTCCACTTCATAGTTTGCCACATTACAGTGCCCCAGTTCATATTTTGTAACATTATAACACCCTCCAGTTTATTTGATACGACATTACAATGAGCAGGTCCAGGGGCATAACAAGATACACTGTAAACCTCTGGGCAATAGTTTGTAAGGGTCCCTATGTACCACCCAATGGTGACAAATTTATGTGACACATATAACTTTGACAGGGAAGGTGGGACTCCATGCACCTATCTTAGCTACACTCTTGATGGCACTTCCATGTTTGGCAAAAAGTTAAATTACTGTATTCTACAGAAAGAGGCACTGGGGGAAAAGTGGTTTAATTCCACAATAAAATTATAATGCAAAAATCATGGCGGAGAAGTAATGGAAGCTGATATTAACATCTGGGAAAAATACACACAAACTCAAACATTTAAAATGTTTTTTTTTTTTCCGGAACTGCGCCAATGTAATGGTGTGCGTCTTTTACAGTCCCAATTCAAATCGGATCTGACTTCTGATGGGTTTTTTAGACCAGAAAATATCACATTTTTTTAGACCAACTGGAAAGCGTCTGTTATTTTTAACAGTTGCACAGTGATAAAATGTCACCCATTGGCACACAAAAGTCCCATGATTAAAGCAGCACACACCCTAAAAAACCCTAGACCTTCAGGACTCACAAGCAACTTATGCCAATTTAAATTATATGTGGCATGGCCAGGGCCATCTTTTCATATGGGCTCAATGGGCAGTTGCCCAAAGGCCCCAGGAGCATAAGGTTCCCCTCTTTCCAGGGGTACCAGATTTTTGAAAATCGGCCCTGGGGAACCGGAAATATTCGACTTCAAAGCAGTGGTCCCCATCCAAGCCTGTTGATAGCTGTTCCAAGCCAGATGTATCAGCTTCTGTCTGATTTAGAGTTTTTCTGAGGCTATACTCCAAAATCTGGGACTGTCCCCTTTTGGTGGACACTGGCAGCTTGTCTCTACTATGCCCAGAACCAGAGATATCAGCCTTCCAGCAGCTGGTCCCTGCACCAGCTCCACACACGTAATATGCAGTTTTATATTTTCATTGGTGGATTGCTCTAGCTCCTGAACTCTGATACCCAAGTCCCCATTACCTCCTGAAAGGTGGGACTCTCTAGTTGTTTAATCATTAAAATCTAAGAAATATATTTCCAGGAACTAGAGATATCTGCAGTCAAGCAAGCTGCCCTCCCACTGGAAAATGATGAATATTAAGCCCACTCCTATCCACACCTCCCCTGCATATTAAATACCCCCTACCACTCTGGAAGTCATATACCGGGGCCCCTTCATTCAGCCCAATGCCCCCTTCTACAGTTTAGTGTTCTCTCTTCCACCATCTGTGCAGTAAAGGCTTAGTTAGCAGAAATTACTGCACCAGGTCCTACATGCTGAGCGGAAGATAGAACACCCCCTACCGCCCGCGGGACATCAAAGATTCAGCTGATAGCACCCACCACTGCTACCCGCTGATGGGTAGAGGTCCCAGTGCATTGCTGTGCCCAGAGCCGGCCCTAGGCATAGGCAAACTAGGCAACTGCCTAGGGCATTTGGTTGCCTAGGGGCACCAGCAGCTTCTGCTGATTAAAATGATATGTGGCATGCCTATATTCTGTGTGTAGCATTTCATATGCAGATACAGCCACAGTCACACACAGTATATAGGCATGCTGCATATCATTTTAATTAGCAGAATCTGCTTGTGCATCCTAGCCACATAGCAATGCAAATAAGATGCCCAACGTTAGCAGAATTGCCAACTGACTCATGCCAGGCATCTCCTGCTGCATGTCGCATTGAGCAAGATTTATGAGGACACATCTGTATCCAAGCAGAGGCAGAGGTAACAGTGTTAGCGGCTGTGTGAGTGCTGTGTGTGGGAGGGTTGGTTGTGCAATTGTGTTTGGCATATGTGTAAGGGGCATTATGTGTGTCATGTGTATAAATACATTATTAATGTGCAGCAAATGTGTAAGGGGCACTATGTGTGTCATTATGTGTATAAGGGCACTAATAATGTGCAGCATATGTATAAGGGACATTATATGTTCCATTATGTGTATAAGGGCATTCATAATTTGTGGCATATGTGTAAGGGACATTATGTGTATTATAGCATTAATAAAGGTTGGCATAATGTGTAAGGCGCATTATGTTTATAAGGACATTAATAATGTGTGCCTTATGTGTAAGGGGCATTACTGTGTGGTATTATATGTATAAATGCATCTCTAATGTGTGGCATTATGTGTATAAGGTGCTCTACTGTGTGGTGTTATGTATAGAAAGGGCACTACTGTGTGGTCTAATGTGAATAAAGAGCAATATGGTGTGGTGTAATGTGAATAAGGAGCAATTCAGTGTGATTTAATGTGAATAAGGGGCACTACTGTGAGGAGTAACGTTTATAAGGTAAAGTGGTAGTACTGTGTAATGTAACGTGAATAAGGAACACTATCACATTATAAAATGTGAATAAAGTTGCAGTACTGTGTGGCGTAATTTGAATTGGGGGTTCTATTGTGTAGCCATGCCCCTTGCCAGCAAAAACACACTCCTATTTGGGCTGTACGCCGAATGTGCGCACTGTTGCTATTTAAAATATAGGGGCTAGGAGCACCAAAATGAGGACTGCTATGGGTGAGGGGTGATGGTGCTAGAAAAGGGGTGCATGATCAGAGGTGGAACTAGTGGTGGTGCTAGGTGGCACCAGCCGAATTTTTGCCTAGGGCATCATATTGGTTAGGGTCGGCTCTGGCTGTGCCCAGGGGCCTTCACTGCTGTTAAGATAGCCCTGGGCATGGCTAATTTCTGTGTGTAATTGTGACTGTATCTGCATACCAAATTATGTTTGGCTGGAAAACACTGTTGCATAACAGTTTGTATGCAGATACCAGAGGCGTAACTGTGGGAGGCAAGTGGCAACGGAGTCGGTTGCCGCCGGGCTCCTGCTATGTAGGGGGGCACCTCTCCTCCTGTTCCTTGTTCAGGACACCATTCTATTACGTAAATTCACAGCCTCCGCTATCTCTTCCATGACTGACTGACTCCCCCCCCCACTAGTCCCTGCACCTTACAAGTCACACCCTCTTTATTATAGAATCCACAAACTATTACACTGGAAGCAGGCACTTTACTGATGGAGCTATTTGCTCCTGTATAGGAAGCATGAATATTCTAACTATATGAAGTTACTTCTCTGACAATTACATGTAAGTTCATATAGTTAGAATTCTCATGCTTCCTATATAGGAACAAATAGCTCCATCAGTAAGGTGCCTGCTTCCAGTGTAATAGGTCGTGGGTTCCAATTCTGGGTATGATACTTGTAAAATAATTGCACTACATAGATTTGTTCAGGACACCATTCAATTACATAAATTGACAGCCCCCGCTATCTCTTCCATGACTGGCTCCCCCCCTCCCCCCCACTAGTCCCTGCACCTTACAAGTCACACCCTCTTTATTATAGAATCCACAAACTATTACACTGGAAGCAGGCACTTTACTGATGGAGCTATTTGCTCCTGTATAGGAAGCATGAATATTCTAACTATATGAAGTTACTTCTCTGACAATTACATGTAACCTCATAAAGTTAGAATTCTCATGCTTCCTATATAGGACCAAATAGCTTCATCAGTAAGGTGCCTACTTCCAGTGTAATAGGTCATGGGTTCCAATCCTGGGTATGATAATTGTAAAATTATTGCACTTCATAGATTTTATATACTGTATATATATATATATATATATATATATATATATGTATACACAAAATGTCCGGCACTCCAATAATAATTGTATCACGCCCGGTGCCCTCACAGCCATATAGAAATGAATAGAAGATGATAACAGGCAGCACTCACAGCATTATAGAAACTGGTAAATAAACGGCCATACTCCGTGATGATAAATCAACGTTTCAATTTCATTATAAATTGTCGTCAGGATACAAAAAACACAAACAACCTTACCTTATATCCCCACCGCTGTGAACATTTCTCCCGCCCGGCGGAGCGCCAGCGCAGGGCGCCGGAGCGGGACGCTGTTTAATGACGTAGCGGCTGGAAGCCGTCACGTCCTCTCCAAACCCATCACCACAGTGACCAAAAATTTCAGTGCTGGAAAGGACACACATACCGTTATTAGAGGCTGATAAGGATAACGAATGGTTGAATAAATTGACCAGCCAACTTGCTACTTACAAGCGTGACCTGATTAAATACAAACGTGAAAAATTTCTGAAAGTCGAGAAGGACTATGATAATCATCAGGTCTATAGGTGGTTGTCTGGTAATAAGGAAGGTGAGATCAAATGCCCTTTCTTCCGTAGACAACGGTATCCGAGAACAGCACTTGACACTGAAACTTCAACTGAAAATACCAGTACGGCCAGTGATTCTGAACCCCACCGTAACCGTAACCGTAATCGCCGTAGAGGTCCTAATATCCCTTTAGGAGTGACGACACGTACCGGTGCCCGCAAAGATGCCCTACTCGACGAGGCGGACAATACAGACGCAGCCAGACGTGGAAAAAAGCCACCCGTAGCCAACAAGAGCAAATAATCTTTAATCTTTCTAGCGTGGAACTCACACATAGTGAGAAGTGTCCTCTCTAAAGGTTTTTCCTTTGTACCATCCAGAGATTTTGATAATCTAAGATGGAATATTGAAAAACATCAACTCCAACGCAAACTTAAATTAAAGGAGTTTTTCTCACAAAAACAACCTGATTCCTACATAAGTGACAAAGGATCTATTCCTCCTAGTTTACTGCAATTCAAGAAACCGTCTTCTTTTGATCCTCTTTCCAACAACCCAAGTATTAAAACTTTCATGCGCATCATTGATCAGCAGGTGGTGAACACTATGAAAGATCCAGCCCCCATGAGATCTAATCTGAATTCGCAAGAATTCAAAGCTTTGAAGTCTTTGTCCAGCAATGAGAACCTTATCATCCGCCCTGCAGATAAGGGGGGCGCGGTGGTGCTCCAGGATCTTCATGATTACAGATCTGAGTTACAACGTCAGTTAGCGGAACCTGGTGTTTATTTAAAACTCCAGGGGGACCCTACTTCTGGTTTTGCTAAAGATCTTAGAGAGATCCTGTTAATTGCATTGGATTCTTCACTTATCTCTGAGGAGTGCTTTGGGGTCCTCATTCCAGAGTTCCCCATTGTACCATTACTTTATAGCTTGCCTAAGATCCACAAAGGTCTAGATCCCCCGTCGGGTAGACCCATTATTGCGGCATGTGGCTCTTTATTTCAACCCACATCCACTTTATTAGATACTATTCTGCAACCTCTGGTGCAGATACATCCTAATTATTTGTTGGACACCACAGCACTCCTCAATAAATTGATTGATTTGGGTACTGTCCCTAGTGATGCATGGCTTATTACTGCAGATGTGTGCAGTTTGTACACTGTTATTCCTCATACTAATGGCTTGGAAATGGTTCAGAAGTTTTTGACGGAGTTTAGCTCTCTCAATGAAACACACATGGAAATTGTGGGGCAACTGTTGGAACTCATCCTCACCAAGAATTATTTTATTTTTGATGGTGATTTTTACCTACAGACCAAAGGGTGTGCGATGGGTTCCGCAGTTGCTCCGATGTATGCCAACATTTTTATGTTTGCAGTCGAGCATGATGTATTCTTTAAAGATCCGGAGATTGCAGCAGATATTGTGTTTTACACAAGATTCATTGATGATCTTCTGTTTATTTGGAGGGGTACGGAGGAAAAATTTAAAATGATCATGGAAACACATAAAAGCTCCACTAGTCCGGTTAAATTTACTTTTAAGATGGATAGACAGGTTATAGATTTCCTTGATGTTAGAATTTCCCTTCTAGAGGATAAGATTTCCACTACGGTCTTCACTAAACCTACTGACCAGAATACATTTCTACATTGGAACAGCTGTCACCCTAGAAGTCTGAAATATGGCTTGCCATATTCACAGATGATTAGAATTAGAAGGATAAACGATGATGCATCTATAGCATCTACTCAAATTGACGATTTAATATCTAAATTTGTAGCCAGGGGTTATCAATTACGTAAACTACTTATTGATAAAGAAAAAGTACTGGCCATGGAGAGGAAGGATTTACTAGTCAAGAAGGTCAGGACAACACAGGATTCTAAATTTCCCTGGGTGAAATTTCCCACGGTCTGAAATGGTGAGTAAAATTACCAAAAAACATTGGCATCTTATCAAATCAGATGAAAATTTGAGATTGGGTGAAGTTGATTTGATGCCTTGCTTTTCTAGATCTAGTAATTTGCGGGATATCTTAGTCAAAACTGACATCTCAGGCAAAGGGAAACCACTGTCAAAAAATTTTTTGTCCTCAGGTAAATTGGGTTGCTACAAGTGCCCTTGTACCACTTGCAAGTACCTAATAAGTGGGGACACTTTTTGTCATCCTCATCTAGGCACGAAAATTAAAATCCACCATCGTTTAACATGCGAGAGTACCTATGTTGTGTATCAGATTATATGCCCATGCGGGCTTTCCTACATAGGGACAACTATTAGAAAATTTAAGGAAATAATGACGGCACACAGGTCAGCCATTAGACAGGCGTTGACCGCTGGCACGAGCCAGACATTTCGCCGAACTTAAACATAGTGTAGCCAGCATCAAATACCGCATGATAGACCACATCCCCTTATCTTTAAGAGGAGGTGACAGAGGGGCTGCCCTTCTTAGGTGTGAGGCTAGGTGGATTTCTAAATTGGATGTTTTAGCCCCAAGGGGTCTTAATGAAATTCTTCCTCTGTCATGTTTTTAGGAGGTTACCTGTTTAATCCGTTCTTAATAGTGTTTCTCTTTATTAACATTGGTTAGAGTCATTCTAAGTCTCTGCAAGGCCATTCATTTTTACATATTGGTACTGCTAGATTTATTATACTTACTTATTATAGGTATTAATAAGGTATTATGACTATTACTGATGGCTCTCATTTGTGACACCTTTTGTAATGTCCCTGTGATATGGGGACCCTTTAAATGTACATTTGTATATTTAGTCTATTTAGTCCTTTAAACCCTTAAATGTGGAGGCTCTTAGATCTATGCTTTGTAATCTATTGCAGCGTTCCGTGATGTTTATGTGGCCACTATGGTGATGGGTTTGGAGAGGACGTGACGGCTTCCAGCCGCTACGTCATTAAACAGCGTCCCGCTCTGGCGGGCGGGAGAAATGTTCACAGTGGTGGGGATATAAGGTGAGATTGTTTGTTTTTTGTATCCTGACGACAATTTATAATGAAATTGAAACGTTGATTTATCATCACGGAGTATGGCCGTTTATTTACCAGTTTCTACAATGCTGTGAGTGCCGCCTGTTATCATATATATATATATATATATATATATATACACATTAGAGATGAGCGGGTTCGGTTCCCTGAGAACCGAACCCCCCCGAACTTCAGTACCCAAGCCCGGATCAGAAGCCGGCTCGGGTTTTCCCACCTGACTCAGAAATCAGAACTAGGCAAAACGTCATCATCCCGCTGTCAGATTCTCGCGGGGTTTGGATTCCATATAAGGAGCCGCGTGTCACTGACATTTTCACTCCAGTCCCAGAGAGTGTAACGAGAGGACGTGTCTCCATCCTTGGTGTCTGTGCGGGAGGGAAAGTGGGGTGGCAATTCTAGTGCTGTCTTGTGCTGCTCAGTCCAGTTTAGTGTCTTATGCTGCAGTCCAGTCACAGTGGTGTCCTCTGCTGCCATATGTCCAGTGTAGCTGAATAAGTCCAGTGCAGTGGTGCTGTGTTGTCTTGCATCAGTACAGTGGTAGTATCTTGTGCTGCATCAGTCCAGTCACAGTGGTGGTGTCCTCTGCTGCCATATGTCCAGTGTCGCTGTATAAGTCCAGGCCAGTGGTGCTGTGTTGTGCTGCATCAGTCCAGTGGTGGTGTCTTGTGCTGCATCAGTCCAGTCACAGTGCTGGTGTCCTCAGCTGCCATAAGTCCAGTGCTGCTGTATAAGACCAATCCATTGCAGTGGTGCTGTGTTGTCCTGCATAAGTTCAGTGGTGGTGTCCCTGTGCTGCTGTATAAGTCCAGTGGTACTACTGTATATGTCCAGTGATACTGCCGTATATGTCCATTGATACTGCCGTATATGTCCATTGCAGTGGTGCTGTGTTGTCCTGCATAAGTCCAGTGGTGGTGTCCCTGTGCTGCGGTATAAGTCCAGTGGTACTGCTGTATTAGTCCAGTGATACTGCCATATATGTCCATTGATACTGCCGTATATGTCCAGTGATACTGCCATATAAATCCAGTCCAGTGATACTGCCGTATATGTCCAGTGATACTGCCGTATATGTCCAGTGGTACTGCCATATAATTCCAGTGATAATTTACATAAGATTGAACATTTGACCAAAAAGATTGAACCACTGGGCAGGACCATAGACAATGAAGCGTATCGGCATCGGAGGAATGACATTTGAAACAATTAGAGTTGTCAGCTGCTCCAATAATAAATCTAAGTTTTGGGGTATAGTAGGCTTGGTGAAGAATCTTATATTGCATTTCTGCAAATGTAGAAGACAGTAGTTGCTTATTCAATATGGTCTAGAATTTAACTATAGTTTGTAAGGAGAGGTCTGGAAATAATTTCTCCACTTGGCCATACCTGTAGCTAGAATAGCAAGATCAATTTTCTTCCTAACCTGTTCATATAAATACGAGGTAGGAAAGGGAGTACCTATACCAATTTTTATTAAAGAGTCAAACATCATGGGATAATTTGAGATTTTCAAATCTAGTAATAACTTTGCTGCAAAACTATGGGTCTGGAAATATGCAAAAAGTTGTATTTGGATATCTGGGAACAATTCCCTGAGCCGTGTTAAGGTGTTGGTGGTGGAGAGATCCTCCTCCAACAGATGATATACTAGACGTAATCCATGGAGATGCCAAGTTTGGAATATTGTATGAGGCCTACCGCTCTAAAAAGCATTATTATGTAATAGCGGCGAAAAAATAGTGTGAGCACATGACAATCTTAGTCGTTTACGGGTGACACGCCAAGCCACACATGGGTTACATAGTAATGGGTTTGACTTGACTAATGAGGGCATAGAAATTGGAGGAGTGTGAAGAATGGAAGTTAAAGAGCAGTCAGTAAGTAAGCTTCGTTCAATATCTAAATTAACAAAAGTGGAGGCCTCACCAATCCAATCTAGAGCATATCGTAGGTTAGATGCAATCGCATAGTCCCGTATGTCGGGAAGGTTTATACCCCCTAGCAAGACTGGTTGTTGTAATTTGAAAAGTGAGATTCGAGGGCGCTTACCTGACCAAATGAATTTGGATAAGGCCTTGTTAATAGAGGCTGTATCTTTGTCATTCAATATAAAAGGTAGCATCTGGGCCGGATATAGTAAGTAACCTTGGGAAATAGATCATTTAAAATAAATGGCCCCTCCCAATATATGATAATAATAATAATAATAATTTTATTTATATAGCGCTCTTTCTCCAATAGGACTCAAGGCGCTTAACAGATACATAGCATAATATAGTACAGAAAATAATGAAGTACATTTTCATAAAATACAGAAGCATGAAAAAGGGACATTATGGAAATGCTTGAGTAAACAGAAAAGTCTTGAGTCTACTTTTGAAGGATTCTATAGTTGGGGCCTCTCGCACTGTGCGGGGAAGTGAGTTCCATAGAGTCGGAGCCGCATGACTAAAAGCTCGACCCCCAGATGAATTACGGTAGATTCTAGGTACTGCTAAAAGTCCTTCATCTACAGATCGCAGTAATCGAGTGGGGCAGTATGGGGTCAGAAGCTGTTTCAGGTACCTTGGGCCTTGGTCATGTAATGCTTTGAAACTCAGTAAGCCAATCTTGAAGATGATTCGCCATCGTACAGGCAGCCAGTGAAGGGAGTAGAGGATGGGTGTTATGTGGCTAGAACGGGGCTGGTTGGTTAATATCCTGGCAGCTGTGTTTTGCACCAGCTGTAAGCGCTGCAATTCTTTTGCTGGTAGACCAAGATAGAGGGCATTACAGTAGTCTAAACGAGATGATACAAATGCATGTATGACTTTTGGCATATCATCTGAGGGAATTAAGTGCTTGATTCTGGGTATGTTCCTCAGGTGAAAGAATGAGGATTTGATTGTGGCTGATATCTGATGTTTAAGTGTCAAGCCACCATCCAGGACAACGCCAAGATTCCGCACACGATCACTGGTCTGTAATTCTGAATCCTCGAGTGTAAGTCCAGTTGGTTGGCTATGCTGCAGTCTTGTCCTTTGATGTTGTGGTCGTATCATAAGGACCTCTGTTTTATCCGGGTTCAGTCGCAGCCAACTGGTGCTCATCCACTCCTGTAGTTCAGCTAGACAGCCATTTAGGGTTGCTATTGGGTTATCAGTGCCCGGAGCAAAGGACAAGTACAGTTGTGTATCATCTGCATAGCAGTGGTAGACCAGGCCATGGCGCCTGATTATTTCACCCAATGGGAGCATGTATACTGCAAAAAGCATGGGGGATAGTATAGAACCTTGTGGGACACCACATGGCACTGGCACTGGTGGTGAGGAGTATAATCCAGATGATACTCTCTGTGACCTGCCTGTGAGAAATGATTTGAACCAGCTTAGGACTGTGCCATCCAGACCACAGAAATGTATCAGTCGCTCAATGAGAAGCCCATGGTCCACGGTATCAAATGCTGCCGAGAGATCCAGAAGGATTAATATTGAACAGTCACCTCTGTCTTTTGCCATCAGAAGATCATTTAACACACACACCAGGGCTGTTTCAGTGCTATGTCTTCTCCTGAATCCTGATTGAAATGGATCATAAATATCATGGGTTGTCAGGCGGGTTTCCAGTTGATTTGCAACGACTTTCTCAATAACCTTTCCTAGGAAAGGAAGGTTTGATACCGGTCTGTAGTTGGTCATGCAGTCGGGATCTAAATTAGGTTTTTTAAGAAGCGGTCTAACAATTGCTTCCTTTAGGGTTCAGGAAAAATGCCTGTCTGCAAAGAGCATTGAACAATTTTTGTAAAGACAGGACCAATTATATCCATACAACCTATTAGAAGCTTGGTTGAGGCTGGGTCCAGATCACAGGTGGTGGGACGCAAAATCCGAGCAATTTCAGCAGTGTCCTTTACATCCACTGGATCAAAGCTGGTCCATGAAGGCAGGTAGCTTATATTGGCAGGCTTTGCAGTTTGGCACTCCTTTGATGGCACTGTGGAGATTCCAGCCCGGATGGTGGATATTTTATCTGCAAAGAAGTTTGCAAACTCGTTGCATCTTGCCTGGGAGAGGGTCTCATCAGTCTGCAGGCATGCTGGCTTGCAAAGCTTCTCCACTGTGCGGAAAATTTGAGCTGGCCTATTGTTTGCTGCTGTGATCTCATTTGACAGGAACTGTGCTTTCTTACGAGTGATTGTCGATTGATATTCTTCGTTATGCTTTAATAGTTTTATTTTGTCATCCACTAGGTTAGTCTTCCTCCATCGTCTTTCCAGTCTACGCCCCCTTTTCTTGAGCTCACTAACACTGTTGTCGAACCATGGAGCTTGACGTTGTGGTTTACGAGGTCTTAAACGCACAGGGGCGATAATATCAATTGCAGCCATAACATCCCTATTATAATAACGGACTAGTGAACAGGGATCTTCACAGGCACCCAGTATAGCAGAGAGATCCAGGTTTGCTGCAAGAGCCTGGGGAGTCATACCCCTCCTTGGACGATACCTGGTCAACTCCACGGGCAGAGATCTTATTTGAGGGGTTGCGACTGAGAACCAGAGGGAGTAGTGGTCTGACCAGATGACTGGGTTTATTTTTAGGTCAGTGACTTCTAATCCAATCTGAAAGACAAGGTCGAGAGTGTGACCACTTTTATGTGTGGCAGAGGGAATGACCTGTGTGAAGCCCAGACCATTCATTGTGCACAGGAGGTCTTGGCCAAGGCGTGAGAGCTCATCATCCACCCATGCATTGAAATCCCCGAGGATGAGCCATCTTTGATGTTCCAGAACCAGGCCAGCAACAGTGTCTGCAATTTCTTGTAGAAATATCTTTCCATCTCCAGGTGGCCGGTAAATGAGAAGTACTCTGAAACCTAATCCTGTCGAACTCCGGGCAGCAATGCACTCAAATGAGCGAGTAGTTTCAATAGGGTGGACCCTAAGTTTAAGTTCTTTTTTGAAGCAGATAGCCACCCCGCCACCCCTGCGGTCCAGTCTTGGGTTGTGGATGACAGAGTAGTTTGTTGGTACTGCAGTCTCCAATATAGGTGCTGCATTTTCATCTAGCCAGGTCTCTGTAATACAGGCTAGATCTGCAGATTCAATAAGGTCAGCAATAGTTGCAGTCTTGTTTCTTATAGATCTGGCATTACAAAGGACTGACCTGATTGGGTATACCAGAGGGCCTTCAGTTTTCTTTATGTTAAGTGCAGGAGCTCTGGCTATGGGTGTCACAAAGTGAGAGTTGACAGTTCTGTCCTTCCAAACACAGGGCCGTCTTTTGGGTATCACTTCTATTTGATTGTTCTTTGAGTATGGGGGTGAGCAGGTGGGCAAAGGATTTAGATGGTTACCGTGGGAAATACATTTCCGGCCTGCTCGCTTCCCACGAATGCGCCTGTGTTTTCTTTTTAAAATGCCAAGGGATTGGAGAATAGAAGTCTGTGATGGTGTGATAGGAACTGCAGAACGTGGTGGGCGGAGTAAAAGAATGAAGCTGGAGCAATACGTATACATTTGGTCATCAATGACAGATTACTATAAATTTGAGCTGCATATGATGATGAGAGAGGGAGAGAAAGCAGTGTTTTTTTTTTCCTTTTTGTGTTTTGTTTTCCCCCAATTCGGTATGTGATCCAAAATTATAATGGGATTATGAACAAAGTTATTGCTATAACCTATTGTGTATATTTGAAGCAAGTAATAAATAAAATAACTGCTGATTTAGTCAATTATCCTAGGATAGGCAGCCTTTTGGAAAGGTGTTAGAAGCCAATTCCTACTGTGTAGGTATGAAAAGTCTCAGTGTGAGAGGCCTTTGAAGTAGATTTTTTTGTGGGGGTAGTGATAACGTGTCCTGGAAATGGATCCTGATTTTAAACAGTGAGCCTTCAGCAATTCAGAGCCTGACTATACTGATATTAGTAGATTAATGCAATAAGTCAGTTATTTGTTGCTCAGAGAATAGGGGTGGATGATGTCTAAGTGAGGGGCTGGATGTAGCCAAAGATAGGTTGTAATCCACAGTACCTTATCTGGGTAATGTCCAATGCAGAGTACAGCAGCTGCTAAACTGAAGGATTTCTCAGTGGAGATATGCAGAGGATTCAGTCCAGGATTCAATCCAGTGTGTATCTCAGCGCAGGAATGCAATCCGTTGGTTTTGATGAAATGTCCACGTAGAGTAGTACAAGTTCAAGGTAAGTCCTTGGATATTTATGATGATTCATAGGTCAGTTGTGGTGAATTTAAGCTGTTTTATGGAGATGATCAGGAGCATACAAAAGGTGAGGCTGCCATCTTGGGCGCCATACTTTGAGAATATATATGATAGTGGAAGGTGTCTCCACCTCTCAAAATCTTTCAACATAACTTCCAAAAAATACAAATAGGTAATAGTGTATAATTTGGTTAAATCGCTAGGGAACCGCAGACCCAAATATAATAAATTATTCTGGGCCCAGTGAAAGGGTAAGGAAGAGCCCCAATCAAGTTTGGCAGTGGGATGTAGAGCTAAAGCTTCTGTTTTTTGAAAGTTAACTTTAAAACCAGATATCTGCTGAAAATCATTCAATATATTTTGAATGGAAGGGAGCGCCTGTTTTGGATTACTAAAATATAACAGGAGATCATCTGTGAAAGCCGACACTTTGATTTCCGTATCACCAAATTTAACTCCCTGCCACGACATATCTTTAACAAATACTCAAATTAAGGGGTCGAGCGCTAAATTAAATAACAATGGTGAAAGGGGGAAGCCTTGGCGGGTACCCCGGGATAATGTGAAAGATTTTGAGTTTAGTCCATTAGCAGTTAAATAAGCAGCTGGGTGGTATGCGTGAAATATGAGTCCAGGAAACTCTGTCAAATGCCTTATCAGCATCGCAGCGAACTATAATGGCATTCCTGTTGTCATTTTGGTGCAATGCCGCTACATGCATGCGTACATTATGAACCGAGGTTCGGCCTTTTACAAAACCATTCTGAGCTGGATGTAATATCCTGGGAAGAAAGCCCTGCATACGTTGTGCCAACAATTTAGTAAAGAGTTTCAGGTCCTGATTTAATAAGGATATGGGCCTATATGACTGGACCAATGCAGGGTCTTTGCCGAGTTTTTGAAAAACTACAATCCTCGCCTCCGTGAATTGCGAAGGGGGTTGACCACCCGAAAGCAAAGAATTAAATAAGGTAGTTACGTGTGGCAATAAACGGTGTAAGAGGAGTTGATAATATTCCGCTCCAAAGCCGTTCTGGGCCCGGAGATTTGCACTTGGCTAGTGATTTTATCAAAGAGGTCAACTCTGCATCAGTTACAGGCGCAGTTAGTAGATCTCTTTCCTCTTCCGTCAAAACAGGTAAATCAGCCATATCGAGGAAACGTGTACCATCAGATGGATTATCCGGAGGAGACATATAAAGTGATTGGTAATACTCCCTGAAACAGTCAGATATGGCCGTTGAATCAACGAGTGGAGGGCGGTTTTCGGGTTAATTTGTAATATATGAGAAGGGGCATTGCGAGAGCGTACTAGATTAGCAAGCAATCTTCCCGATTTATTACATCCATAAAAATATTTACTACGTTGTATGTCATGGGCAAATTGAGCACGCTCCGTACATAGAGCGTGTTTAGAGTCCAGGTATTGTTGACGAGACGTTACAGAGTCAGAAAGTAACATAGCATTATAGGCTAAAGGAAGCAATTTGCTGTGTTCTTCAATTATTTTTGAAAGCGTCTTTCTTTTCCAGGCCACATATTCCATCACCTGACCCCTAACTACCAGTTTTGCTGCTGCCCAGAATAGTTGAATATCATCAAGATGGCTTGCATTATCTTGTTCATAATTACAAAATGCTGTTTCCAAATGTTTACGAAAATCAGTAGATTGAGCTAATAGGCTCGGAATTGCCAATTATATAAAGTAAGTAGGGTTCTTTAATAGAAAGTGTTACCCAGACCGGTGAATGGTCTGAAAGAGCGATAAGCCCGATGCCTGAGTCAACTACTCTATTATATAATGTATCTGAGAGTAACCAGAAATCAATCCTAGAAGAGGTGTGATGGGGATGGGAGTAGAATGTATATTCCCGTGATCCGGGTGTTGGCATCTCCATGGATCGCAGAGCTTCAATGAGTTAATCAATAAGGCCAACGAGGACACATCACCCTCCACCCCCTGACCTGAGAAGTGATCAAGTCCCTTGGATACAACACAATTAGAATCACCGCCCTGTAATATTTCCCCTTCTGCCCAATCTTGCAGTTTAGCACAGAGAACCGTGAAGAATGGTCTGGTCGAACCTGATGGTGCATATATCACTGCTAAAGTGTATAGGGAGCCCAATATGGAAAGCTTTATAAATAAAAAGTGTCCATCCGAATCGGCCCACGTATCTGTGATTGTGTAAGGTAAATGCTTCCTGAATAGTATCAGAACCCCCCTACGTTTAGTGGTAAATGAGGCCATTCTAATTTCTCCTACCCATGGTCCCTTAAGTGTATTCGGGTCCTTTACATCCCAATGCGTCTCTTGTAAAAAGGCAACGTCCGGTTTAAGACGTTTCAGATGTGTTAATATTTTGCATCTCTTAATAGGGGAGTTAAGCCCTTCCACATTCCAAGAGACGAATTTGAGAGAGGATTGAGTCTTGGTGCAGCTAGCTGCCGGGACAGTCATTTTATCCTATACCTACTCTAGGCCAAAAAATAAGCAAAAGTATAGAATAAGATCTTGTCCAACCCATCCCAGCGAGTGGGTGGGGACCCGTAAATAAGAACTCAGAGTATCGTGCTAGACCTGCATACATATGCCACAAATTCAAAACAATAAACCAAATGTTTAAACTTTGTAATAAATTTTCTGAACCCAAGCAGGCAATCTATAAGATTGCCAGAATCTGCAACAGTGGCCGTAGGGCCAAGGGGAGAGGGGCAGAGAAAAAATGGGGATATCATGGAATACCATAACATTGTCAGTAAAACGATATTGAAATAGTAAAAGAGAAAAAACAACATATAACCATATATATAGTTGATGCAATAAAAGTGCAATTTGAACAAAACATAGCTTAAGTACAGTATATCATAATTAGAGTAAAATTTCTCAAACAGCCACAATTGTGCGGTCTGAAAAATACAGAAGATAACCGAGGCCTTAATGACCAATAGCGATTTTAGGGACCCGAATGGGAAAAAAAAGAAATATTATAATGCAAATAATGTTACTCATCCTCAGTCCTCATCTGATTCGCGTGCCATGGAATCTGAAGATAATGAGTCCACAAAGTTCTTGGCCGCATGAGGTGATTCTAGAAAGTGGGGTTTGCCATTATGAAAGACCCAAAGTTTAGCCGGATATAATAACGAGAATCGGCATCCCATGTCAAACAATTTCTTTCACATTGGGGCAAATTCACGCCGTTTCATGGCCACCAGGTATGAGAAATCTTGGAATAGCAAAAGGTTTGCACCTTGATATAGTAGGTCGGTACCTTTGCGGTAAACTTCTAGCAGATGTACTTTGTCGGTATAGTTCACCATCCGTAATATCACTGTGCGAGGGCGATCTCTTGTTGTTTGTCTGACTGGGCCTACACAATGTACCCTCTCCACTAATAATGAGCTACCAGCTGTAATGCATCCCAATTCCTGCGGCAGCCATTGAGAGACCAGTGGCATCAAATCTGCATATTTGACTGATTCGGGGAGGCCAATGATGCCGATGTTGTTTCTACAATTTCTATTCTCTAATCTTCAAATTTTTCCACCATGATCGTCACCGATTTCTCCTGGTCAGATAAAGTGTCCCTGGCCGTAGTGAGTTTGTCTTACAAATCTGATATGCGCTGTTCTACCTCAGAGAGATGTTGATCGTGTTTTGTAAGTTGGGTCAGTGCAGAATCAATAGAATCCTTTAGTGGCACCAATTTCTGATCGAATAGTGAGGCCAGTAGAGCGGTCAGGTCTTGAGAGGTTAGAGAGTCAGTAAAGGTGAGAGGATTTGTGTTGTAGTCCTATTTCCTATCTACATCTCCCCTCCTAACACTCGGAGACTGAGGTGAAGCTGTCGACAGAGTGTCGCTGCCGCATCCCCTGCCGACTTGCCGCCTTTTGCACCTCTGTTGGACTGAGCCACATATTTATCCATAATGACTGTAATACTGGAGAGTTGTTGAGATCAAACAAAAGAAAACATGGTAATTCCAAGCACTGAGATGTCAGACAACCTGGCCTGCCAACAGTTATCAGCATCTAATGCAATGATGCGGTGAGGAGATGTTTCCGATCCCCTGTTCCCAGGCCCCACAAACCACCAATGTGTGTGTAAAATAGATCAGAGGTATGGGGTAGGGGTGTCCTGTGTCCAGGGACAGTATGGTCACAGTGATGTGGGGGATATGAAACAGCTTACACCAGAATGCACCATAGGTGGGAGAGCAGGGTGGTGTTATGCAGCACCAGGAGCACAGCAGCCCTTTTACTGGAAGCAGGTGATGGTGTTAGGGGTAGTGTAGGGCCCTCAGTCGAGGACCTCGCTGCCCGAGTTTAGTGTGAGCCCCTGGAGCCCCCTGTGGGTCTTGAGGATGCCTTGGGCTGTGGAGGAGATCAGCTGGCATGGAGCTCTGGAGGTCTGGACCGGAGCTCCGGACCCAAGGCTGCGGCTTCGCGTCAGGAAGTAGGCCACAGATCGCGGGAACCCGGCCGTGCGCTCTCCGGCTCTGTGCTTGCTTGTTCTGGGTCCCCTTGTGTTGTTGGCCTGTGGTGGTAAGTGGGTGGTGTGTCTAGATCACTGAAGCTCCGCTCCCAAGATGGTTTAAGGGAGTCAGGCACCAGAGCTCAGCAGCGGCACGTCCTCTCCGTATGCCCGCTAGGCCACCCCGAGTTGTATGTTTAACATGGGCAAAACATCTGGATTCAACTTTTGGCTGGCCACTCTCTTTAAGAGTAAATAACCATCCAACTTTGCATGTACTTGGACACCATTACATTGGCTGGGTGTGGAAAAATGTGCGACTTTTGGTGAAAAATCTGACATTTTACAAACTCTGCTCAAAGTCGGCTACCATTACATCCCGGCTCATATTTCGACCAGTGCTCATATCAGGGATACTTAAAAAGGTATATTGAAGGGGACCCTCTTTCTTAGAGGCAGAGGTACTGTAGTGATCAGCAAGCTGGTAAAGACACTACAGTAGTTGAAGATACTCAACAGACAATCCACATTCCAGTTGTGAGTTCAAATTTCATCTGAGCAACTATTACTGACCAAGAGATATTTCTGTGCATATCATAGCCTATATTCTTGACAAGTGCTCAATTTAAAAATATGAAATGTAGAGAGGTCAAGACAATGAAATCTTTATAAACTCTAGTGTAAATCATTAAACCAGCAGATTGGCAAATAAAATTGTCATGTACGGTAAGTCGTTAAGCACGCCGGGAAATATGCTTTCCTGCTGTTCAATGTAATCATTTTGAATCAATCACAACATTGATATTACTAAAGCATCAGCATAAGTGGGAAGTATTCAGATGCATTTAGCCAATATACAACTGCTCTTGATTGTTGTTGTCGTCGTCGTCATCATCATCATCATCATCATTATCATCATCATCAGTTTGTATTTTCCAGTGGGGATCAAACACTTGCAAATGATCATCACTCTACCTTGTCTGAGCTTACACTCTTCATACAGACCCCGTGCTATCCTTTTTAGTGTAAGGAGTGGCAAATGTGTCTCATACGGAAAGAGTATGCATGCATTAAAGGTTTGGTGGACATGTGCAATTGTGCAAATTATGTTTACGTCCAAATCAGCATGAGCCCAAAGAGCACATATACTGAAACTTCCCTCTAGAAATCATGTGTTCAGTGCCATAATTAAGGGTGTATGAGTGGTGATGTTGCCCAGGGTGCAGCATCGTAGCTGCCCCGTGGTCCCTCCATTTGGCATCACTGTTGCAGAGCTGCCCACAGAGCATCATTTGGAAGATCCGAGCACACACCATGAAGCTTGTAGAGCTACCTGTAGTGTCCTGTGTGCAGTGCTGTACTTCCAAGTGCTGGTGACCCTGCCCTATTGGTGTGACATAATGTCACATGTTTAGGGAGCAGAGGTAGCACAGTGCTGCCTTGCTATGCCATTACCTGCATTTGCCTTGAAATATCCGTGGTGGACATGTAGGTGCAGTTGCACACACATAGCATCATTGCAGAACCATAATTTTGTCATTTTTAAATTACCTATTTTTACCTGTTTTAGATGTATTGCCATTTTTAATCATTTTCTATTTAAGTCTGAAAGTGGGTAGCACCAAAGACATTTCCATGATAATAGCAGTCTTTCACAATTAAATTATATAGCTGCAAAGAGGACGTATTACATACTAAAAAGTCTCATCAGAATGGACTAATGGAACTTACAGAACACCTATTAAAATCTTACTTATTTGTTGTGTCCACAGCTTTTTACTCATCTCAAAAGAATATTCACAATTAGAAATTCAGAAAGTTGTCAGTAGAATATGTCAGCAGGGCCGGAGCTTCCACTAGGCAGCTTTAGGCAGCTGCCTAGGGGCGCCGGGACCTGAAGGGGCGGCCTGCTACAGCTGCATGAAAAAGGTAGTGAGGTCCTACATCTCATAGCAGCCGCAATCCCCCTGGCACAATTTTCTACAGTAACCGCGACTGCCAAGCTCCTGTATTGCAGCATCCAACTCCACCTTGCACAGGCAGTAACTTTGACAGCTCCTGGAGTCCTGGCAGGGGGTGACATGCGGTGCTGCTCTTCATTCCAGGCTATTTCACAGACTACTCAGTCCCAACTCTGCATCGCAGCCTGCAGGTAAAGTGGCTGCACAGTGCACTCTCTGCATTTAATAAGAAAAGAGGGGAAGAGCAGCAGTCTGGGGAGGGGGAAGGGGGGGAGAGGAGCAGTTGGCATGCACACAGATGGTGGAGGGGATAGAACAGACGACATTTAAAAGAGTGGGGTGGGGGGGGGGGCAGCAGGAGCCAACACAGACTGGGGAGAAGGGAGCAGCCATACAACAGACGGGGTGGGGGTGAGCAGCAGTATGCCTTTCTCCTGAAGGGCAGGTAGGGGGAAGGGGCAGTAGGCAGAAGTTTTGCCTAGGGTGCCAAGAGACCTTGCACCGGCCCTGTATGTCAGCTAAGCATGGCTGTAACCAGGAGCTCAGAGAGATAGGGTGGAAGGGGGGAGCAGGTACTAATTACCCAGGCCTGGTCTTGTTGGAGGTGCCCAGGTCAGCTGCTAAGGATGTCCCCTGTGTAACCTTTGGCACCCCCTGCGCAGCTGGTAGGAAAAACTACTTTTTTTTTTAGATGGAGTGACCCTGACCTCCCTTCACTACCACTCTTCTCTAAGTACTTGGGCCCGTGATGACTCTCGTGGTCCTGGCCGTAACTAGGTGTGTGAGCGGTGCTGCCACCGAGGACCAAGGAAGTGGCAATGCTGCTTTCACGTAGTATCAGTATTTGGCTTTCAGGGTGCCTGCAACCTAAAGAGCCAACTGGATAATTTTTAGGACACTCCAGCCAATAATTTCTATCTTAGTAATGGCAGCCCCTGTCACATGTTCAGGAGTGGGGCAGAATATTGCCATGTATGGCCCTGAAGCTAAGTGTGCTGACCTTGCTGCAGACAATGATCAGTCCATGGTTTTGTTTTTTTACAGTATGTGACAGTGGCATTATATTGATGTGAAGATGGGAATGAAGACAAGCAGGAAGCTGCAAGCTCATCATTATATAGTGGAGCGAAGAACTAATTCAGCAAAGTAAAGATGAGAAGTTCCTGTGAAAAGATCGCTGTGTCAGACACAACTCAGTATAAAAGTTTATTCATCCAACTTATTTTTCTTATCACAAAACACTTTTAATCAAAGTTTGTGATTCTTATATTACAAAACATTTATTTTTTCTTAAGGTGCCCATACACCAGGAAGAGGTATCACATGCGCTCCGTTGCATGCGATACCCCTTAAACTTGACGCCAGCTCCCAGAAGATCCTGGACTCATGATATCACTTCTACTCAAGATGTACTAATGCTAGTTGGCATGTGATCTAACATTACAGCACCTCATCGCAAGCGACAGGGCCAAATCTTACCTACTGCAGGTACGATCTGAAAACCCTACGTACCACCCCCGGGATCACGCCTCAGATTGTAATCGTAAGTGGACCGCACACAATGTGATCCACTTACGATATGTGACCCAATGCGTCGATATTGTGCCGAAAGGCACAATATCGTCCTAGTGTGTGGGCACCTTTACTTCTGGCAACAAGATTTTTTTCCTGGAATGCTGAAGAGGATTATTTTATAATTACATAAAACTTATGAAAAAATAAAAACTCTAAATTAAAGGCAGGATAGAATTGACGGTTAGGGCATTGACCACACTTGTCTAATATAACATAACAGTGGTGTTAATGATGTAAGCACTGCTAGAGAGGTTAATATACAAATATTCATTTAGTTAAAGGCTAATAGCCATTGCATATGTCTATATCAGCCCTTCAGTGACCACAAGAGATGGGGCACAGTCAGGATCCCAGCTGTCAGTATCACAGTAGTCAGAATACTGACGCCGGAATACCAACCCTATTCTGAATGGCAACACCGGCATCCAGAATGGGTATGACATCCCGGCACCGGAATACCGACAGCCGGATTACCGAATGAGGAGACACTGCGCTGCAAGGCAGGTAAGATGCACGGAGGGGGGGTTAGGTTTAGGTTGCGGGGGGGAGGGTTTGGGTTAGGCTGCATCCCGGGGTTTAGGGTTAGGCTGAGAGGAGGGGGGGTTAGGGTTAGGCACCCCCTCAGCGGGTTAGGGTTAGGGTTAGGCTGCGGGGAAGGGGGTTTGAGGGTTAGGCTTAAGCTGCGGTGACAGGGGGTTAGGTTTAGGGACTTATGGGGGGAGGTTAGGTATAGGCACCAAGGTGGAGGTTATCGTTAGGCTGTGGGGAGGGAGGGTTAGGTTTAGGGGGTTGGGGAGAGAAGAGAACACCCCTTACTCACCCATGTTGGCTTCCTATACATCGGGATCCCAGCATCGGTATTTCAAGTGGAGGAATCCCATGCGCCGGTAAATCATACTGCTCCCTAAGAGATAAAGTATGTCTTCTAATTTTTCCACTAACATTTAGAGGTTCGATAGGACGTGCCACAATCCTGAATCTATCTACACATTTTTCATATGTCCTTTCTCTCTCCTGCAATGCTACATGATTTTGCCAAGGTGCAATTTTGCATCTCCTAGGCACATTTTGGAGGCTGAGAATGTGCAATAAAGGCTGCTGTCTCATTATATTACCATAGACAAATCAACACCTGCTAAGAGACTCATATTTCTTGCTGTGCTATAATGGTTATTAAATTGTTTGTTTCATTGTTTACCTAAATTTGTAATCCCTTCTATTATACAGGAAAGCTTGTTTGAATGAAACATGTGTTTATTGTTACATCTTTGCTGGATAAACAGGTGTCATTGATTAAAGTGTCTCAGGCAGTAACAGAATGCACTGTTGTTTTATGCAAGTTCATTTGAACATTTCATTAGACACTTGTAGTGTGTGGAAAAAGATGTGCAGCTGTTTTTATTTTACATTGTTCAATGCTGCAGCCCATGTCTGGAAAAATAATTACCTACTACAGACTACTTCATCTATTAAAGATGTTATCCTATTTTAGTGGTGTTTATATAATCTCACAATTCACAAGAATAATGTGGGTGGAGCTTCCTCTATTGGTTTGCGCAATGCAATTCTGGCTTGTACTATGAACTTCTGCTGGAGTGCTGCAGGAGTGCTGGGGGTAAGCACTGGAGAGAAGATGCACTAGCACAGTGTCATGGACCCAGTCCAAAGATGCTCCAATCTCTAAATGCTGTTCAAAACGTTGTCAAGATTAGCACTCACTTAAGCCTATGTGATGTAAGTCTGATACAGAGATAATCACAAAAGAACCATCTGGTCTGTAAGCTCCCCAGTATCTCTCCCAATCTCTATTAATTAGGCTTACCATACTATCCCTTCAAACCGGGACACTCATGAATTAGACAGGTTCTGTGGCTGGCTGACTTCAAGCCTCTATTTCACCTGGTATTAATCAGCCACAGAGCTGTTGAGAAATTACAATAGACTGAGACTTGATATGTAATTACACTGGAGGGACAGTAGGTGGAGCTGTCATATATGTGTTTATGTGTTTTACAGTCTGTGTTGTATATTTGTACTTGTTTGTTCCTGTGTGTGATGGTGACATGAAGGAGAGAGATGGAGCATGCAGTGATTGCTGCTCATATACAGTTATCTTGTTCTGATTATCAGTTTGTATGATCAGTTCCAGCTTCATTATATAAACAAGTTATACCACAGCTTTCTGGTGTGTGCCTACTGATTGAAGCATAGCTCATGAGGTGATCCTGACTGCGTGGGTAAAGCACTCTATGCCAACAGGTTATGTGCCCAGACACAGACAAGAGTATCCCAGTTACCAGGAGTAAGAGTACAAGGATCAAGGCACAAGAAACATCTCTGAGACATCTGCACAGCAACTGTGAGAACTCTGACAGAAATGATCAGATGCATGTTAAAAGATTCAGGACTACTGTACCTGATAAATACTGGGGTGAAGCCATAATGACAGCCACATGCTTACAGAACAGATTATCCTCAAGAACAGTGGAGAAAACACCATATGAATTATGGCATGGCAGGAAACCTAATGTGAAACACATGAGAGTCTTTGGATGTAAAGCAGTTGTGTACATTCCAGCAGAAAGATGCAGTAAACTGCAGAACTGCGCAGTAGAAGGAATCCTTGTTGGATTCAGTGAATGTTCCAAAGTACACAGAATTCTGAGCCCAAAGACAGATAAGATAACCATAAGCAATAGTGTACCTTTGTGGAGGAACTAAGAAATGAAGTGATGGTTCCAGCAGATCTGGAAAAAGAAGACAATGCTGACTCTAGTGACACCATCACAACAGATGCTGACCAAGAGCTTGACAGATGAAGTAAGGCGCTCGACCAGAGAAAACAAAGGCAAAGCACCAGACATGGACACTAACAAAACTGCCAGCAGGAAGAAAAACCATAGGCAGCAAATGGACATTTAAAGTCAAATACAACACGGGGGTATATTTACTAAGATTTGTAATTAACGGGATTTGGAGGGAGATTAAACACGAATGACATCGAATGTGTGAATTTGCAACTTTTTGTTTTTTTACGACTCATTTAGTAAACTGTCGTATTCTGCATTTTCGTTTATTCCGATGCCGATGTCATTCGTAATGTCTGGCAGTGTTTTACGGGAGTGATTAGTAAAACACTGCCGGACTTAACACAATGAATCCCGGCCGGATCTGTGAGATCCGTGTAGGGCTTTACTGTGTATAATATGAGAAGTGATGAAAGTGTTAAAATTGAAAAAAAAAATTGCCTGGGGTACCCCCTCCTAAGCATAACCAGCCTCGGGCTCTTTGAGCCGGTCCTGGTTGCAAAAATACAGGGAAAAAAATGACTGGGGTTCTCCCATATTTAAACAACCAGCACTGGGCTCTGCGCCTGGTCCTGGTGCAAAAAATACGGGGGACAAAAAACGTAGGGGTCCCCCATATTTTTAACACCAGCACCGGGCTCCACTAGTCAGAGAGATAATGTCACAGCCGGGGACACTTTTATATTGGTCCCTGCAGCCCTGGCATTAAATCACCAACTAGTCACCCCTGGCCGGGGTACCCTGGAGGAATGGGGACCCCTTAAATCAAGGGGCCCTCCCCCTCCAGCCACCAAAGGACCAGGGGTGAAGCCCGAGGCTGTCCCCCCCATCCAAGGGTGGTGGATGGGAGGCTGATAGCCTTTTGTGTAAAAAAGAGTATTGTTTTTTGTAGCAAAGCTACAAGTCCCAGCAAGCCTCCCCTGCAAGCTGGTACTTGGAGACCCAGAAGTGCCAGCATGTGGGGGAAAAATGGGCCCACTGGTACCTGTAGTTCTACTACAAAAAAAATACCCAAATAAAATCAAAACACACACACCGTGATAGTAAAATTTTATTAAACATAAATGCACACTTACATACATACGTTACATACATACATACATACATACATACTCTTGTGGTTGGCCCCACTTAACCTCGCGGTCTACCACAGACCGCAAAGCTCCCACCATTGTATATAATGTAGCGCCGCTGTGCTACATTGTATTCACAGTGCGCCGCCTGACTGACAGTGCAGGAGTGCACAGCCAATCAGGAGAGTGCCATGACATGGCGCTCCCTGATTGGCTGAAGGGACCCTCTTTGACAGGAGTCACGGGGGGTCCCGACATTCGGGGAAAGGGGTTCCATGTGTAAACATGAGACCCCTTTCAGTGTGTGGAGCGGGTATTTCATTTTTTTTTTAAACAAGTACGTGGATTATAACTTTTAAGAAGAGGACCAATCTACCCCAGATTTTTTGTAAGTATAATTTTGTTTACAGGTACCCCTGGATTCTACTGGAGAAGAGGACCGAGTGCTTTGTGTCAACATAGGTAAGTATGTATGTATGTATGTATGTAAGTGTGCATGTATGTTTAATAAAATTTTACTATCATAGTGTGTGTGACTGTGTGTTCTGTTTTTATTTGGGCATTTTTTGTAGTAGAACTACAGGTACCAGCGGGCTCGTTTTCCCCCCGCATGCTGGTACTTGTGGTCCTCCAAGTACCAGCTTGCGGGGAGGCTTGCTGGGACTTGTAGTTCTGCTACAAAAAACAATACTCTTTTTTTACACAAAAGGCTATCAGCCTCCCATCCACCGCCCTTGGATGGGGCGGACAGCCTCGGGCTTCACTCCTGGTCCTTGGGTGGCTGGAGGGGGGGACCCCTTGATTTAAGGGGTCCCCAATCCTCCAGGGTACCCCAGCCAGGGGTGACTAGTTGGTGATTTAATGCCAGGGCCGCAGAAACCAATATAAAAGTGTCCACCGGCTGTGGCATTATCTCTCTGACTAGTGGAGCCCGGTGCTGGTGTTAAAAATACGGGGACCCCTACGTTTTTTGTCCCCCATATTTTTTGCACCAGGACCAGGCGCAGAGCCCGGTGCTGGTTGTTTAAATATGGGGGAACCCCAGTCATTTTTCCCCCTGTATTTTTACAACCAGGACCGGCTCAAAGAGCCCGAGGCTGGTTATGCTTAGGTGGGGGGAACCCACGCAATTTTTTTGCCTGATTGTTAACTCTTTCACATCCCTTCCCACTGGTATACATGCACGGATCTCACTGATCCGTGCATGCCTATCAGAATACGGTAAAAAAAAAGCAGGTCTATTTGAAAACTGCTTTCTTTTACGATTTGTATTTTTTCACGGCAGTGTTTGGCTATTGCCGGCAGTGATTGTGAATACAAATTTTTAGTAAATTACCGAGTTGTATAAAATAACAGGCGTGTTTGACTGATGGTGTATTCATTCGTATTTTTTTCTTTGCCTTCAAAAAGAATATGAATGCCCTCATCACTGCCGAGATTTGTGTTTAGTAAATTCTCGAGATAACACTTTGATGAAAAAACACCAAATCGGTCAAAATTGGGAGCTTAGTAAATATACCCCACAGATGGAGGAGTGGAGCGATACAAGGCCAGATTAGTAGCCAAAGGATATTCACAAAAATATGGAGAAGGCTATGATGAGACATTTGCTCCAGTAGTAAAGCACACAACCATCAGGACATTACTTACAGTAGTAGCTGCAAAGGATATGTACTTCAACGTAAAGACAGCATTCTTACATGGTGAGCTAAACGAGGATATTTACATGGAACAGCCACCAAGTTCAAAGACCCTGAAGGACCAGACCTAGTGTACAAACTTCAGAAGAGTATATATGGTCTGTAGCAGGCAGCAAGAGCCTGGAACACAAAAATAAAGTACTCATACAGGAAGTCTTTGTGAGAAGCAAAGCAGACTCCTTCCTAAATGTCAAGGAAATAGCTGACAGGTGGCTCTACCTGTTAATTTATGTAGACGATCTTGTAGTATGTTTCGGGCAAGAAGGGGTTAAAGTGGAATTACTGCAGATTCTGAATAAGGAATTCGAAACAAAAGACCTAGGAAATATAATACACTATTTAGGTATTCAAATAGTGAGAGAAGAAAATGGCGACTGTACCTTAAACCAGAAATAAAAGATACAGGAAGCCATTGAGGAGTATGAGATGCAAGATGCAAAACTGGCAAGTACTCCCATGGAGACCAACTACATAAAGGAAATGTACAATGAAGGTACACCATTACCAGACAATCACCAGTACAGAAAGGCAATAGGAAAATTGCTGTATGTTGCTACTATTACCAGACTTGACATCACTACAGCAGTAGCAATTCTAAGCAGAAAGGTCTCCAAGCCAAGTCAGATGGATTGGAATGCAGTGAAAAGGGTAATACATTACTTAAGGGGAACCAACATCTTAGGACTTAAACTTCCAGCAAGCAGAAATTGTAATTTGATCAGATATGTGGATGCAGATTGAGCAGGAGACTCTACCGACATAAAGTCCATACGTGGTTGCCTATTTCTACTTGGTGAAGGACTAATCAGTTGTACAAGTAGGAAGCAATCATAAGTAACACTTTCTTTCACAGAAACAGAGTATGATGCAGCAGCTCAAGCAAGTCAAGAGCTAATAAGGCTGAGACAATTGTTAGCTGATTTGGGACAGCAACAAGTAGAACCTACAGAAATCTTTGAGGATAATCAATGATGTCTTGTATTAGCACAAACAAACGTGTACATCCAAGGACAAAGCACATTGATGTGAAGTACCACCTCTTGAAGGATCTACAGCAGTGGTGGCCAACGCGTGGCTCTTGAGCCACATGCGGCTCTTTCTTTATTCAAATGTGGCTCCCAACCCTCGAAGTCACGTGACCATAACATATCCGTAAACTGCTGCACTCCAGCCAGACACGCAGCAGCACTACAGGGACTGAGAACTGAGGGAGACAAATACACATGGGGGAGCTGGCTGGAGTGACACATGGGAGAACTGAAGTGTATTATGTGAATCTGGCTTTTTCAATATATTTTATACGGATCTGGCTTTTTCAATTATTTGATGTAGAAGTGGCTTTTTCAATGTATTTTATGTTGGATCTGGCTTTTTCAATGTATTTTATACCAGGGGCGTGGCCTAGCAGGCACAAGGTCACACCCCATTTTTGCAAGTGCGCCTTCGGCTCGATGTCGGCTCTTTGATGTACCTAACAAGATTTCTTGGCTCTTTGTCTCTGACTGGTTGGCCACCCCTGATCTACAGGAACAAGGTCTTCTCAACTTGGAATATTGCCCAACAGAAGAAATGACTGTGGACATTCTCACCAAGCCATTGGCTGTAGAAAGACATTATAGACTATCTAGAAAAATGGGTCTTGTGGATAAAGGCTCATCTGTTGAGAAGGGGTGTTGAGAAAATACAACAGACTGAGACTTGACATGTAATTACACTGGAGGGACAGCAGGTAGAGCTGTCATATATGTGTTTGTGTTTTACAGTCTGTGATGTATATTTGTATTTGTTTGTTCCTGTGTGTGAAGGTGACATGAAGGAGAGAGATGGCGCATGCAGTGATTGCTGCTCATATACAGTTATTTTGTTATGATTATCAGTTTATATTATGATCGGTTCCAGCTTCATTATATAAACAAGTTATACCACAAAGAGCTTTCCGGTGTGTGCCTACTGATTGAAGCATAGCTCATGAGGTGATCCTGACTGCGTGGGTAAAGCACTCTATGCCAACAAGAACCACTGGCATATTTATAATGGGTGCAGTGTGTGCTGTGCACATGTGCCCCCTAGGTTCCAGGGGGGCCAACACTGCACACCCTGTACCCATTATTTTAATACTTACTCTCCTGAGTTCTGCGTCTGTAGCACCAGCACTGCATAAATCACCAGGAAAATGGTACAGCGGCTGCTGGCTAGAGAGGCTAGGGCCCAGAAAGAGCCTGCACACGGGCCTCCTTCTCTCTAGATGCACCTTTGCACAGAACCTGTGCCAGTTCAAAGGAATAGTATGGTAAGCCTATTATTCACTCCTAAAAGGAAGCCATAAATTCTCCATACACCTACAAAAGTATTGTTATAAATATCTATGTAGTGAGGATCACAAAACCTGTATTACAATTGCAAAATAGTGAAATATGATATTTTAATATGTATTGTTTAAAACGCACATATTTATTGCATTCTCACTCCTGTTCATTGAATGCATCATATGGGACAGAAATAGCTGAGATAGATCTTAAAGCCCAACCATGTACAGTATAAGAATATCTCCCATATAATACAGCTCCTCCTTTCATATTACTAGTGAGCAGGAGCCTTCATCACAGACCACTTCAATTTAATCTTTAATTATAAATAATTATAATACACAATATATTATATTATTTAATTGAGTAATTGTAAAACTATATGTAACAAGCGACCTTCCACCAGACTAGATGCTGACACAGTTGTAGGGAAAAGCAGTCCATTTACTTCCACAGCACAGTAAACAGGTCTTTATCACAGCAAGTTTACCGGGTACCTTAACAAGGCATTGGTCCAAAAACAGCATATACACAAATCTCAGTCTCCCTGTCTCTAACCCACTGGCCCGCCCTCTATCGCCTGGCCACTTGTTGGCATCAGGAGCCCTGAGCCCAGGGCCGGATTAAGCTTTGAGGGTGCCCGGGGCACTTAAGACAAGGGGGTCCCGGGTGGAAGGTGGGGGAGTGTATTTTAGTTTGTTCATACCCCCCAACATGACTCATTCCAGGAGGGACAAAATGCATTCTACCTGGACTTCCTTCTTAATATATGATTGGTGTCACCTGTCTTGAACTATTTAATAGAGAAGAAAGGTGTTTCAACACTAGTGATTGCAATCATAACTTAAGATAGCATGTTATCCCTTTAGGACTGGGTCATGTTAGGATGTATGGATTGTGTATATTAAATTTAATCCAATGGGGTATATTAGATTTAAACTAATAGTTGGATAATGCCTGGGTACTGTTTATAGCTCCACCTAATTGAGAGACAACTATTTTATAAAGTTTTCTTGTAGTGGAACAAAGACAACTTAAACAACCTTAGAATATACATAGAAAAAAATCTATAATTTATCTTGTCACATGCAAGATTAGCAGCAGCCTCTGTACTACTTACACACTGGGACAAGATTCAGGAGAACTCTGCTTGCGTGTGTCTCTCTCTAGACCCTCAGATAACAGGTGACATAGGACCCAGACACCCATGCAGGGAGGAGGAGAAGCTGGGATCCCTGTGTCACTTACAGCTCTCTCCACCCTCCTATCTCTCCTCTGGTCGGAAAGCTCAATCAGTAGCTCATAAAACCTGATACTCTGCCTGCAATGCATACTGCCCTGCTCGCATTCTGGCTGTCTGGTTCTGCTCCTCATGAGAGGGAAAGCTAGCGATTGAGGTGTGCTCTGGCTGGGGGGCCCCCTAATAAAGGGGTGCCCGGGGTACTGTATGCCCTGCAACCCTACCTTAATCTGGCTATGCCTGAGCCCTTGCCTTAACAAGCTTTATAAAATTGTGGCATGGTGTGCCTGATTGCTGGGAGCGCTTGTTCCAACACCTGGACCGAACCTGCATGGAATGGGATCTCATGTATGAAATTGCAGGGTATTTCTGTGTATCAACAACAATACAATAATGTAATTTCCAACTGCCAGATAATCTTTGACACAATATTAAAGAGACAAACTGAATGTACCCAACAACCCCCTGGGCTTCCTCTTGGTCCAGTCCTAAACCCAGGTTGCTTTAGCCCGGGGCACCCAAACTATTGTGCCCTGTCCTGCAAACACCCTGGATGGCATCTGGTCTGGACTGCCACATATCCTCCCCCTAAGCTTCGAGCCTACGGGTAAAGTGGAGTCCTTCTTTGGCACGCATACCTGCTCATCAATCTCAGCAGGCATACCCCTTTTCGGGTCGGTCTCACCGAGTCCCCCCCCCCCCTCCCTCCTCTAGCTTCTCCCCACAGGGCTCTGCACTTTCTGAGAAGAGGAACTTCCTCGAAAGGGCATCCACGTTGCCCTATAATCCTCCCGCTCTGTGCCGGACCGTGAATTGGTACGGCTGGATGGCAAGGAACCACCATGTTACCCAGGCATTGGTGTCCTTATTTAGGCACATCCATTGGAGCGGAGCGTGATTGGCGATTAAGGTGAATTCCCGTCCCAGGAGATAGTACCTCAGAGTCTCTACTGCCCACTTGATAGCCAGGCATTCCTGCTCTACCGTGGCATAATGCTGTTTCCTAGGCAGTAGTTTCCTGCTGAGGTAGAGGATGGGTCTCTCCTCCTCACCTACCTCCTGAGACAACATTGTTCCGAGGCCTGTTCCTGAAGCATCCCTCTGCAGGATGAACCATTTACCAAAGTCTGGGGATATCAACACTGGTGCTTTACACAGGGCACTTTTTAAATTCTTCCAGGCCTCATGTACCTGGAATGTCCACACAAGCTTGTCTGGACCTTGCTTTTTCAAGCAATCAGTGAGCGGAGCTGCTCTGGTGGCAGAGTTCGGGACAAACTTGCAGTAATATCCCACCAGGCCTAAGAAGGACTAGAGTTGGGTCTTCCTATCAGGCCTTGGCCAGGCAGCAACCACCTCCACCTTATTGACCTGAGGTTTTATTTAGCCCTGGGCCACCACGTACCTTAAGTACTTAGCCTCCAACATACCTATCGCACACTTCTCTGGGTTGGCCTTGAAGCCTTGAAAGTGCAGAGTCTTTAATACGGCTTCCACTTTGGCAAGATGAGACTCCCAGTCGTCGCTGAAGATAACAATGTCATCTAAGTACGTGGCTGCATACTTTCAGTGGGGCTGGAGGAGCTTATTCATAACCCACTGTAATATGGTCAAGACCCCGTGAAGACCAAATGGCAAAACTCGATACATGCCATCTGGGGTGGAAAAGGCCATTTTCGCCTTGGCAGCCTCGGTGAGGGGAATCTGCCAATTGCCTTAGGTAAGGTCAAGAGTGGTCAAGTATTGGCTTTGGGCCAGTTGCTCGATCATCTCATCACTGCGTGGCATGGGATAGGCATCAAATCTAGACACCTGGTTCAACCTGCAGAAGCCGTTGCAGAACCGCAGTGCTCCGGACGGCTTGGGGACCAGCTCTATTGGGTTATTCCACCTGCTGGTGGACTTTTAAATAATCCCCAGGCGTAACATGTCCTCCACTTCCTTGTGTACTGTGTCCCTCTTTGCCTCGGGTATCCGGTACGGCCGCAGATCGACCCATACCCCTGGAAGAGTAACAATGTCGCGCTCTATGATCTTAGTCCTCCCTGGATTCGCCGAAAAGACATCTAAATTTCTCCTGACCATGTCTTGAGCTTGACGTGTCTTGACCTCATCGAGAAATCTGTCAATTGGGACAGCACATTCAGAGATCTTGGCCACTCTTGCAGTTGCTGTCTCTGAGCTTTCCTTCCAAGGCTTCAGTAGATTTATATGATAGATCTTTGTAGGCTTCCGCTTTCCCGGTTGGCTCACACAATAAGTCACTGGCCCCACAGCCTCGAGCACTGTATATGGCCCTTGCCAATGGGCATACAGCTTGCCCTCCACTGTGGGTACCAGGACAAAGACCTTGTCCCCAGGGTTAAAACTCCATTTCTCAGCTGGGATGTCATAATGACGTTTCTGTCTAGACTGGGTCTGAGTCATATGGTCCCTTACCAACAGAGCTATCTGCTGGAACCGCCCATAGAGCTGGTGGATGAACTGTACTACATTTGGCTCCGGGGACATCTGTTGTTCCCATCCCTCCTTTAGGAGGTCCAAGATTCCCCGGGACTGCCATACAACAGCTCAAAGGGGCTGAAGCCTGTAGAGGACTGGGGAACCTCTCAGGTGGTGAACATCAGAAAAGGTAGGAGCTGGTCCCAATCCCTTTTGTTCTGGGTGACTGCCCTCCTGAGCATCTGCTTGAGTGTGTGGTTAACACACTCCACCAAGCCATCGGTTTGGGGAGGATACACTGAGGTACGAATCTTTTTAACCCCCAGCACCCAATATAAGTCGCTCATCAGCCGGGACATAAAGGGGGTCCCCTGGTTAGTGAGGACCTCCTTGGGTATGCCCAGGTGGGAAAAGATCAGCAATAGTTCTTTGGCAATGGTTGCTGTCTTCATATTTCGCAGAGGGATGGCTTCAGGGTATCGTGTGGCATAATCAAGGAGGACAAAAGGCCCATACACACTGGGTGATTTTAAGCTGAAAGCAGCTCACTTTTGGTGTTTTGAGCTGCTTTCAGCTCAAAATCTCCCAGTGTGTATGCCTCGGCGATGAGTGATGAGAACTGATGTGCGCCCTCGCTTCATAACCGGTAGCCGCCGTTCATCTGCTGGTAAGCCATTCACCCCTGCTGACATTGCTGGGCAGGGGGGAAAATCACTCCGTGTGTATGCACTGAGCGATTTTCAGCCCAGCGATGTCAGTGATCATCGCTGTGCATACATGTTGGCCAAAAACGCCCAGTGTGTATGCACCTTAAGGTATACTGATGTCCACGTGCTGATTTTTCCACCGGCCCCACAATATCCTTCCCAATCCTTTTAAAGGGAATGGAGATTACCGAAAGAGGGATGAGGGGAGCTCTGTAGTGGGGCTTTGGTGTGGTACGCTGGCAGATGGGACACTCCTGACAGTACTTTGCTACCGACGCCTGGATTTTCGTCCAGAAAAAATGCTGCTGTACCCTCTGCAGAGTTTTCTCCTCCCCCAAATGTCCTCCCCACAACTGTGAATGTGCAGCTTCCAGGACCAGAGGCTGATGGACCCATTGCACTATAAGCTGCTTAACTTTCTTACCCCATTCCTCGACAACCCTATATAGTAAATCCTTCTCTACTATGAAATAAGGGCTGCCAACCCTGGGTAAGGGCGAATACATTTTCCCATTATAACTACAAATGTTCTGGAAAGCATTTGAGAGGTTCGGGTCTTCTCGCTGGTCTCGTACAAAATCCTGAAGCGACAGTTCTTAATGTCCTTTCATCACTCGCCTCCTCTGGGTCGGTCGGCTCTTCTGACATAGACGTACCGACTCCACACAGACAGTCAGCTCCTGAAGAATTACTCATCCTTCGAGCCACGGAGCTGGGAGAGGAACGCAGTGCCTCGAGTTGAAACGCCAGCAATTCTGACAGGCCAGGGACATCCCGCCCCAGAATCAATCAAATCAGTTATGGCAGTGGTTCCCAAACTTTCTTGATTCACGGTGCCTAGAGTATCAGCATTTGGTTTTTGCGGCACCCCTAGGATAAAAGTTTTTTATTGGTAAATTAAAACTGATGTTTAATATTTGTTGGCCTGACCTCCTGATCCCATAGAAGCCCGTACACACTGAGCTATTTCTAGCACTGTGTGTATGGGGCTTGCAGGGATCAAGTTCGAAACATAATACTCGGCTGATTGGTTGCATTTACCCAATCAACTGAGTGATCACAAAAGTGTGTACACAGTCTAAACAAGAAAAACAGAAGAACATGAAAAATTATTCTTTCTGAGTTTATATAATGTTTCACAAGCAATGATCAATAATAAGAATTACAAGTAATATAAAGCAAATTATTATTTAGGAACTTTGCTTTGAATTTCAGCAATAGCGGTAAAGCAGACTACAATCTGGGGAGCCTTGTTGTCAAGTTGGACACCGTGACATCTGTTTAGTTCCAGATGAAGTTACTACTGCAGTGCCGTAACTAGACATTTTAGCGCTGTGTGCGAGAAACAGCATCTGCGCCCCCCCAATATCATATACAAAACAGGGCCAGTGCACACCATAGGCGTGTGCAAAAAATATAGGGGTGTGGCTTCATGAGGAAGGGGCGTGGCCACAAAATAATACCAATTCATATTAGGCTGTACAGAAGTCTCCATTATTCAATTTATGCTGCACAGTTGCGCCGCAGCAATGCCCGATACCACCCCATCCTCGCTGCCGGAGCCCAGACGGGAGGTTAAACTGAGCTGCTGAAAATACTGCCCGATCCCCCCACAGGGGCAAATGAAGGATTTTTAGGAGGGGGGTTAAAGATAGAAGAAAGATAGATAGAGAGGGAGAGAGAGAGAAAAATAGAGAGAGCGCACATATATGGAAACCTGTGTGTAAGAGATATATACTGTACACACAAAGCCAAGGAGACATGGGGAGGGAGACAGAGACATGAGAAAGGAAAGAGACAGATAGAGCAGCAGACATGCGGAGAGAGCGACAGGACATGTGGAAAGAGAGAGAGTTATGGATAGAGTGAGTGACATGGGTAGTGAGAGACAGGCATGCGGAGAGAGAGGCAGAAATGGAGAGAGTGTCACACATGGAGAGAGACAGACACGGGAGAGAGAGAGACATGCATGGAGAGAGAGCCATGGGCAGGGAGACAGACACAGGGAGGGAGGAGACATGTAGAGAGACAGACATGGGGAGGGAGAGATACAGGGAAAGAGAGTGAGACACACAGACATGGGCAGGGAGGAGGAGACATGGAGAGAGACAGACAGACACAGGGAGAAAGAGATATGGAGAGACAAACATGCAGAGAGAGATGGACATGAAGAGAGAGTCTGGCATGAGAATGGGCTCAGAGAGGGACAGAGAGAGAGAGAAGCACGGAGAGAGACAGACACAGGGAGGGTGAGAGGCAGACACAGAGAGAGAGAGAGACAGACATGCAGGGAGAAATGGACATGGAGAAACTGACATGAGAAAGGACTCAGAGACACGGAGAGACAGACACAGGGAGAGAGAGAGAGAGAGAGAGAGAGAGAGAGAGAGAGAGAGAATATAGGGAGGGAGAGAGACATGGAGAGACAGACACAGGGTGGGAGAGACAGAAACAGGGACAGAGACAGACATAGGGAGGGAGAGAGACATGGAGAGACAGACACTGGGAGAGAGACAGATACAGTCATAGGGAGGGAGAGACAGACATGGAGAGACAGACACAGGGTGAGAGAGACAGACAGACAGACATGGGGATGTAGGGAGACATGTAGAGACAGACACAGTAAGAGAGAAACAGAAACAGGGAGAGAGACACATGGAGAGAGAGAGAGAGAGAGAGAGAGAGAGAGCAGACAGACATGGGGAGGGAATACAGTGATCACTCACCCGATCAGCATCACCCAGGATCAGGACCAGACAGCTCCCCACCAGCACATGAGCCACAAACCTGCTGCAGCTGCAGAGTCACTTCCTCACCCGGCCAGCTCTGTCTCAAAGGCCCATGGGAACTGCCTGAGAGGAGCTGGCCGGGTGAGAAAGTGACTCTGCAGCTCCCCCTACGTTCGGTCAGCCCAGCCTCCACGTAACTATAATGAGGCTGTGCTTTACACAGAGCCTGTCCTGCGTTTCCTGAAGCTCCTCCATCGAGGGAAACAAGGTCATTTAGCAACGATAGATCGACGCAAAGGGGGGTTTCCAAGTACTCAGAAACCCCCCTGCATGCATGAATGGGTCCCCACTGCCGCCGGAGTATGCAGTGAGCCACGCGGTCTATAATGCCTGATCCCGCTCCCCATCACCCCTGTCCTGCCTGAGTTACATTGAGTGCCCACAACTCCCTTCCCTTCAGGACAGTGAGCCCGCGGCTCACTGTAGTGTATACGGAAGGGAAGGGGGTTGTCCAGCTGCATTCACTCACTGTAACTCTGGCAGTGGGGATCTGTCATCGGGCATTTTAGTCTACGCGGCTCACTGTATACTCCGGAAGCGGCAGTGGGGGTGGGGGGGAATCGGGCAGTGTTGTCCGTGGCCCAGTTTAACCTCCCGTCAGGTGTAGGGGGCGTGTCTGGGCTCCGGCAGTGTGGATGGGGTGGGATCATGACCGTAACAGCATATCACTCAGTAACACCATAACTGCGGGTGTTGCCGGTGGTACTGCGCCCACAGTGCGTATGCGTACGGCCCTGTACTACTGTATGTATATTTGTCAGCTATTTTTTATACACACAATGGGTGATGGCTCCCTGTTTATTATACAAAATATGGTTTCAAAGAATAATACATCAACTCTAACTATTGTTGCTGCACAAGCTAGTAAACCAAGACCATCAACATTTCAACATGTAATCAGTGAACGCTGAACAATTACTTACTAGTGGTCAGCAAAGTTAGTAAATGCAATGTTCTTATGATTCCTGGGGGGTTATTTATTAAAGGTTGATTTTAACTGATTACAACCAATGTTTTGTTTCAGGGGCTGAAACACACATTTACTAACAGATAATGTTTTTAACAGTACTGAATATAAATTTGTAAAAGTCAGTAAATGTTTGCATTAGCCCTGGAAGTACAACAGCAATTTAGATTCATTTTGAAATAGATAAAAAAATCAATAGAAATCAACCTTTAGTAAATATGCCCCCTACAGTGTCTTCCTCTCAAACAGAGGCGGATT